>NW_027182712.1:2500-308763 GCF_040807025.1 Struthio camelus
TAACCCTAACCCTAACCCTAAACCTAACCCTAACCCTACCCTAACCCTAACCCTAACCCTAACCCTAACCTAACCCTAACCCTAACCCTAACCCTAACCCTAACCCTAACCCTAACCCTAACCCTAACCCTAACCCTAACCCTAACCCTAACCCTAACCCTAACCCTAACCCTAACCCTAACCCTAACCCTAACCCTAACCCTAACCCTAACCCTAACCAACCCTAACCCTAACCCTAACCCTAACCCTAACCCTAACCCTAACCCTAACCCTAACCCTAACCCTAACCCTAACCCTAACCCTAACCCTAACCCTAACCCTAACCCTAACCCTAACCTAACCCTAACCCTAACCCTAACCCTAACCCTAACCCTACCCTAACCCTAACCCTAACCCTAACCCTAACCTAACCCTAACCCTAACCCTAACCCTAACCCTAACCCTAACCCTAACCCTAACCCTAACCCTACCCTAACCCTAACCCTAACCCTAACCCTAACCCTAACCCTAACCCTAACCCTAACCCTAACCCTAACCAACCCTAACCCTAACCTAACCCTAACCCTAACCCTAACCCTAACCCTAACCCTAACCCTAACCTAACCCTAACCCTAACCTAACCCTAACCCTAACCCTAACCCTAACCCTAACCCTAACCCTAACCCTAACCCTAACCCTAACCCTAACCCTAACCCTAACCCTAACCCTAACCCTAACCCTAACCCTAACCCTAACCCTAACCCTAACCCTAACCCTAACCCTAACCCTAAACCCTAACCCTAACCCTAACCCTAACCCTAACCCTAACCCTAACCCTAACCCTAACCCTAACCCTAACCCTAACCCTAACCCTAACCCTAACCCTAACCCTAACCCTAACCCTAACCCTAACCCTAACCCTAACCCTAACCCTAACCCTAACCCTAACCCTAACCCTAACCCTAACCCTAACCCTAACCCTAACCCTAACCCTAACCCTAACCCTAACCCTAACCCTAACCCTAACCCTAACCCTAACCCTAACCCTAACCCTAACCCTAACCCTAACCCTAACCCTAACCCTAACCCTAACCCTAACCCTAACCCTAACCCTAACCCTAACCCTAACCCTAACCCTAACCCTAACCCTAACCCTAACCCTAACCCTAACCCTAACCCTAACCCTAACCCTAACCCTAACCCTAACCCTAACCCTAACCCTAACCCTAACCCTAACCTAACCCTAACCCTAACCCTAACCCTAACCCTAACCCTAACCCTAACCCTAACCCTAACCCTAACCCTAACCCTAACCCTAACCCTAACCCTAACCCTAACCCTAACCCTAACCCTAACCCTAACCCTAACCCTAACCCTAACCCTAACCCTAACCCTAACCCTAACCCTAACCCTAACCCTAACCCTAACCCTAACCCTAACCCTAACCCTAACCCTAACCCTAACCCTAACCCTAACCCTAACCCTAACCCTAACCCTAACCCTACCCTAACCCTAACCCTAACCCTAACCCTAACCCTAACCCTAACCCTAACCCTAACCCTAACCCTAACCTAACCCTAACCCTAACCCTAACCCTAACCCTAACCCTAACCCTAACCCTAACCCTAACCCTAACCCTAACCCTAACCCTAACCCTAACCCTAACCCTAACCCTAACCCTAACCCTAACCCTAACCCTAACCCTAACCCTAACCCTAACCCTAACCCTAACCCTAACCCTAACCCTAACCCTAACCCTAACCCTAACCCTAACCCTAACCCTAACCCTAACCCTAACCCTAACCCTAACCCTAACCCTAACCCTAACCCTAACCCTAACCCTAACCCTAACCCTAACCCTAACCCTAACCCTAACCCTAACCCTAACCCTAACCCTAACCCTAACCCTAACCCTAAACCCTAACCCTAACCCTAACCCTAACCCTAACCCTAACCCTAACCCTAACCCTAACCCTAACCCTAACCCTAACCCTAACCCTAACCCTAACCCTAACCCTAACCCTAACCCTAACCCTAACCCTAACCCTAACCCTAACCCTAACCCTAACCCTAACCCTAACCCTAACCCTAACCCTAACCCTAACCCTAACCCTAACCCTAACCCTAACCCTAACCCTACCCTAACCCTAACCCTAACCCTAACCCTAACCCTAACCCTAACCCTAACCCTAACCCTAACCCTAACCCTAACCCTAACCCTAACCCTAACCCTAACCCTAACCCTAACCCTAACCCTAACCCTAACCCTAACCCTAACCCTAACCCTAACCCTAACCCTAACCCTAACCCTAACCCTAACCCTAACCCTAACCCTAACCCTAACCCTAACCCTAACCCTAACCCTAACCCCTAACCCTAACCCTAACCCTAACCCTAACCCTAACCCTAACCCTAACCCTAACCCTAACCCTAACCCTAACCCTAACCCTAACCCTAACCCTAACCCTAACCCTAACCCTAACCCTAACCCTAACCCTAACCCTAACCCTAACCCTAACCCTAACCCTAACCCTAACCCTAACCCTAACCCTAACCCTAACCCTAACCCTAACCCTAACCCTAACCCTAACCCTAACCCTAACCCTAACCCTAACCCTAACCCTAACCCTAACCCTAACCCTAACCCTAACCCTAACCCTAACCCTAACCCTAACCCTAACCCTAACCCTAACCCTAACCCTAACCCTAACCCTAACCCTAACCCTAACCCTAACCCTAACCCTAACCCTAACCCTAACCCTAACCCTAACCCTAACCCTAACCCTAACCCTAACCCTAACCCTAACCCTAACCCTAAACCCTAACCCTAACCCTAACCCTAACCCTAACCCTAACCCTAACCCTAACCCTAACCCTAACCCTAACCCTAACCCTAACCCTAACCCTAACCCTAACCCTAACCCTAACCCTAACCCTAACCCTAACCCTAACCCTAACCCTAACCCTAACCCTAAACCCTAAACCCTAACCCTAACCCTAACCCTAACCCTAACCCTAACCCTAACCCTAACCCTAAACCCTAACCCTAACCCTGACCCTGACCCTGACCCTGACCCTGACCCTGACCCTGACCCTGACCCTGACCCTGACCCTGACCCTGACCCTGACCCTAACCCTAACCCTAACCCTAACCCTAACCCTAACCCTAAACCCTAACCCTAACCCTAACCCTAACCCTAACCCTAACCCTAACCCTAACCCTAACCCTAACCCTAACCTAACCCTAACCCTAACCCTAACCCTAACCCTAACCCTAACCCTAACCTAACCCTAACCCTAACCCTAACCCTAACCCTAACCCTAACCCTAAACCCTAACCCTAACCCTAACCCTAACCCTAAACCCTAACCCTAACCCTAACCCTAACCCTAACCCTAACCCTAAACCCTAACCCTAACCCTAACCCTAACCCTAACCCTAAACCCTAACCCTAACCCTAACCCTAACCCTAACCCTAACCCTAACCCTAACCCTAACCTAACCCTAACCCTAACCCTAACCCTAACCCTAACCCTAACCCTAAACCCTAACCCTAACCCTAACCCTAACCCTAACCCTAACCCTAACCCTAACCCAAACCCCTAACCCTAACCCTAACCCTAACCCTAACCCTAACCCTAACCCTAACCCTAACCCTAACCCTAACCCTAACCCTAACCCTAAACCCTAACCCTAACCCTAACCCTAACCCTAACCCTAACCCTAACCCTAACCCTAACCCTAACCCTAACCCTAACCCTAACCCTAACCCTAACCCTAACCCTAAACCCTAACCCTAACCCTAACCCTAACCCTAACCCTAACCCTAACCCTAACCCTAACCCTAAACCCTAACCCTAACCCTAACCCTAACCCTAACCCTAACCCTAACCCTAAACCCTAAACCCTAACCCTAACCCTAACCCTAACCCTAACCCTAACCCTAACCCCTAACCCTAACCCTAACCCTAACCCTAAACCCTAACCCTAACCCTAACCCAACCCTAACCCTAAACCCTAACCCTAACCCTAAGCCTAACTCTAACCCCTATCTCTAACCCTAACCCTAAGCCTAACTCTAACCCTAACCCTAACCCTAACCCTAGACGCTAACCCTAACCCTAACCCTAACCCTAACCCTAACCCTAACCCTAACTCTAACCCTATCCCAGGCGCGGGGTGTGCTCGGGAGGCTCCTGGACCAGCCCGCGTGCTCCCGCCCGCTCCCGTCACCGGCCAGCCGGACACTGCGGGGCCGAGGCCTCCGGCGCCGGGCGAGGCCGCGGGCTGTCACAGGAGCGCGGTCACAAAGGGCCCCCACTGTCACAATGGGGCGGGCTGGCCCCGACCCCGGCCCCGGCCCCGGCCCCGGCCTGGGCAGGGGCAGGCTGGGTCCCCTCGGGGGTGCCGGGCTGGCTCGCCCCCTGCCACACCTCTCTCTGTCCTCGGGGCGCCCGGCCCCCGTGGCGCCTGGTGCCCTCCGGGCCGCTCCCCTCCTCTTCTTGTCCCCGCCACCGCTGCTCCCGACCCCGTCCTCAGCCAGCCCAGCAAGCGCCCCGCGGGGACACCCCGGCACCGCGGGGAAGGGCACCAGCCCCGAAGGGCACCTCTCCTCCCCGGGCACCCTGGCGGCTGCTCCATCCCCCCCGCCAGCCACCCCTGCGGGGCACAGACAAACCCAGGCGTCTGCACTGGCGGCCTGGGTTCCCTGGGGCCATCACGCACCCTCCCGAACGGCGACACCCGACAAGCGTCCTGGTGGGGTCCCCCATCTACCTTAGCGTGCAGGGTGGGTGGTTGTTTGCCCCCTGGGGCCCACCACCAGGCTCTTGGTGCGCTGCCCCCCACCCCGAGCTGCCCGGGGGCCGGGCTGGGGCTGGCTTGGCCTCTGGCAGCAGCATCGGTGCCCAGCGGCCGGAGGAGGTGTCCCCACGAAGCGGCGTGGGGCGCGCTGCTGGCAGCAGGGGCTGGGCCAGTGGGCGCCCAGAGCCGAGCCCTGGCAGGGCAGCTTGAGGCCACGGGCTCAGCCCCTCCTGCTGCCCCTCCACAAGGGTCCAGGGCCTCACCTGGGGCTGCCTTTCTCCCCAGCGCCTGTCACGTCCAGGCGCCCTTCGCCGGCCTCCCGCCGTCGCCTTGTGTGGGTTTCTGCTGCGCGCCAGGGCCTCCCCGTGCTGCCCTGGTAGGGACCCGCCTCCCTGGCCCCAGGGACAGCGGCCACCCAGGGCTGTGCTGGCCCCCGTCTCCCTGCCGTGGGGGGATCAGGGTCACCAAGGGGCACCTAGACGTCCCCCGGGGTCCACCATAAAGCACACAGAGGTCCCTCTGGTGCCTGCAAAGCCACACGGAGGCCCCGACGATGCACCAAAAGCCACGTGGAGGCCCCAGGACTGCACAAGGAAGGATCTGGCACAGCCCAAAAGGCACCCTGAGGCCTTGCTGCCTTTCTGCCTGTGAGCGGGTACAGAGCAGCGGCTGAGCAGCCTCGGTCCCTTCCCTTGGGCTGCTTGGTAGCGGGCACCAAGGAGGACCTCGCGTCGGTGGGCTGCTCCTGCTCTTTCTGCAAAGGACTGAACTTCGCCATCCCCACCGGCCTGCCCGCTTCCCTGGCAGCCAAGCGCTTTGTGGTCACGTTTGCATTCGCGTTCGTGTTGCATTAATTTTGCTGCCTGCTGGGGGGCTTTGCAGAGGGCAGAGCCAGGCCAGGAGAACAGCTTCTTCTGGTGGCTGCTCGCAAACGACACCCTTCCCCTGCCCACAGATGGCTTTGGCATGGGTCCGGCAGCTGGGGGGAGAGAGCAGCGTTCAGGGATGAGGGCTGTGGCACCCCAGCTTTGTATCAGGAAAGGTCCTGAGAGAAACTTCCCTCGGAGGTGCAAACAGAACTGGATCCACACGGCTCCTGGAATTGGCAAGAACTGATACCGGCTTAAAGCACAACACGAGCTGTTCAGTGCTGGCGTTGAGAGGACCGGGTATTTGCAGGAGCTCTAGGTGCAAAGAAACTTGGACATGTCTTTCCCAATTCCCTTGGCTTCTTGCCGATGAAACTAGACAGATTAATGCAAGGCCTGTAAGTCGCAAAGAAAGCAGAGTTTAAGCGCTGGCTGCTGCCTCTGAGAAGTTCTGCGTGTTTTGCGGAGCGATTCTGTTACTCAAGTGCAAGTCTGCAAGGAAGAGGGGTAGCTCTTGTCCGCCGCGTTCAGCTGCAGGAAGCTGGTGCATTAGCTAAGCGGAGAGTGCTGGTCCTGATGCAGCCTCAGTCGCAGCACTCAGGAGAGCAGCTCAGTGTCTGACTTGAGAGATGAGAGCGAATCAGTCTGGAGCCCTGGGCAGTAGACTGGGAAAGAGTGCAGCAGCCCAGCAGGACGACCCAGCTAGGGACTGAGGAAGCGCTGAGCTTCCCTTTGCACACCAAGGGCTGTGAGTGCCTGTGGCCAGGCGCCGCAGGACGTGCCCATGCCAGCACCACGGCATCAGAGGCCAGAGCTCTGCACAGACACTAGAGGCTCCAGCCCCTCCACAACGGGGGCTCTTCAGGCCTCGTGACTGCAAAAGCCAGGCAGAGGAAGGTCTTCTCAATGGGGATGAATCTGTGGCGGGAGGGTGTCAAGAGGCTGGAGGCAGACTGTGCCCAGTGGTGCCCAGGGACAGGCTGCGAGGCACCGGGCAAAAAGTGAGGGAGGTCTGAGCCCCCAGGTGGTGGAGGAGTGGCTGTGCCCTGTGTGTCCTAAGTGGAGGTCCCGGAAGGGATCCCTTGCTGCTTGCTGGAGGCCCGGGGATGCCGGGAGCATGCGCTAGGCCCCCATGAGCGAGGTGGTGGGTGGTGGTGGTTGGGGGGGAGGGGGGGGCGGTTGTTGTTGACCCTGTGCGATGGGTGCAGGCGGCTGGTGCTGCAGAGGCAGCAGCTGCAGCATGCTCTGCCCAGGGCAACGGCCAGCAGGCTGAAAGAAGCAGGAGCACGGGCACAAGGACGAGAGAGCAGAGAAGAAACGCAAGGTGTGGAAGAGAGCGAGAGGCTTTTCTCTGCCTGCCCACGCAATCCCAGCTGCAGCGTGGCTCCGGGGGTGCCGGGAGATGAAAGGGGCTGCTGCGAGCGCTGCTGTCTGGGTCCTTAGGGAGGAGGCTGCTCTGGGAGAGGGGAGCGCGATCCCAGTGTCCAGTCCAACCTCCAGGGAGCAGGAAGCCTTGGCAGGACCCGAAGGGTCATGTGCCTCTTGCCAGGCCTTGTTGTGCCGCCAGGAGGCGGGCCTTGGTCTGGGCCTTGGAGGGGGAAGCGGAGACCTGCTGAGCAGCTGGGCTGAAATCCACTGGGAGGTGAACACCCAGGAACTGCCGCAGGAGTTCTTAGCACAAGCTGGAGCAGTGCAGCGAGGCTTGAGTTGGTGGAGAAGAGGCCAAATGCAGCCAGCCAGGTCTCAGGCCCCTGAGGCCCCTGGCATGGCTCTTGCAGGAGCTGGGCCAAACACCCTCCGCTGCCCTGGGGACAGGCTGCTGGGATGGGTGCAGCTGTGGTAGCTGCTGCAAGGTGCTCTGCTGGCTGGAGGCCAACCCTGCCTTGATGAGAAAGTCCGGGGGCACCTGTGCCACGTGCACCCGCAGGAGGGCAGGCACCAGAGAGCAGAGAAGCAGAGGAAGGGGTTTGGCACCGCCTTGGCCTTTGTGGAAGCTGCTGGTGAGCGCAGGCCTCGGTGCTTGGCCTGCTGCCCCCAGGGGAGCAGCAGGGGAGCGCAAAGTGCTTGGGCCAAGGATGCTTCAGGAGGACTAAAAACCACTGCAGGCAGCCCAAAGGGAGGAGCGCCCTGTGCCCCCCCCAGGCCTCTGGCTTTGGCAACTGCTACAAGCAGCTCTAAGGCTGAGGTTGGTGTTGGGTGGTGGGGGAGTGAGATTTTGCTCTGGCCGCCTCACAGGATGACAGAGTGGTTGCGGTTGGAAGGGGGTCTCTGGAGCTCCTGCAGTCTAAGCCGCCTTCTCGAGCAGGGCCAGCTAGGGCAGGTTGCTCTAGTGCGCTGCCTGCTGGGGGGCTTTGCAGAGGGCAGAGCCAGGCCAGGAGAACAGCTTCTTCTGGTGGCTGCTCGCAAACGACACCCTTCCCCTGCCCACAGATGGCTTTGGCATGGGTCCGGCAGCTGGGGGGAGAGAGCAGCGTTCAGGGACGAGGGCTGTGGCACCCCAGCTTTGTATCAGGAAAGGTCAGCCCAGTCCCCACAGCGGGAGTACAGCTCTCTCTGAGCTCCAGGGTGGGCCAGCCCTGGGGGAAATCTCCAGTCTCGTCCAACCCTGCTGCTGTCGCCAGCCCCACCACACCCATGCCAAGGTTCTTTGACGACCTAGGGCCCGTTGTTGCTGGTGTGAGCAGGCGCCTGATGCTTGGCTTGCTGCCCCCGGGGCGGGGGAGCAGGGGACCAGCAGGGCCAGCAGGGCCAAGGATGCTTAGAAGGAGGAAAGCAAAGCATTGCAGGGCCCCCAGAAAAGAGAAGTCCCCTGTGCCCCACAGGCCTCTGGCTTTGGCACCTGCGACCAGCCTGGAGTGTGTGGCTGAGGTTGGGGTTCGGTGCTAGAGGTGTGAGATTTTGCCCTGGCAAAATCTCACAGGGGCACAGAGCGGCTGCGGTTGTGGTTGGAAGGGGTCTCTGGAGCTCCTCTAGGTTCAGCCTCCTTCTCCACCGATTGGTTTGCGCAAAGACAAGACACTGGCACGTGGCGAAGAGACTGGGCGGCTTCTTTTGGAAAAACCCAGCAGACGGTGGGCTGGCGGCACAAGCCTGGCACGGGCTGGGCCTGAGGGCTGCAGCTGTCCTGCGGGCAGGGAGAGAGGCCAGCAACGCCCCCACCCACAACTTGCCCCCACACGCCGGTGGTCCTTCGGGGGAGAGCAGCCCGGCATCAGGAGGCAGCCGAGCTCTAGCAGCAAACGCAGCCACCTCGCAGAGGCCAGTGCCACCTCTGCCACGCTCTCCTCAGCTGCCAGCCCAGGCCTTCGTGGCCGCCTCCAGACGCAGACGTCTTCCCTGGAGCTCTCAGGAGCAGGATGGTTTGCGTGGCCAGGGAACAGATGGACGGGCTGACGTCCTCCTCCAAGCCTTGAAGCGCTGAGAGAAAGAGCCAGAGCAGAGATCAAGCCCCCATATCTGCACAGACCCCAGGCAGCCCTTCCTGGGGACGACATGGCCTGTCCCACCCACCTCTTCCCACAGACAGGAGGCAGCAGAAGGGACACGTGGATCAGCTGGGACTTGCTGGCCAGGAATGTCCCAAAGGCCCCTGAAATCTTCTCGCGACTCTACCCGCACCGCCTCTGAGCCGCACGGGGAGCAGAGCCCTCCTGGCCTGCGCCAGGCATTGCAGCTCACTGCCCAGCCTCTGTCTTCCTCCCCGCCAGCCCTGCCTCACACCCTGCTGCCCTCACTCACCCTCGCAGATGTCCTCCACCTTCTTCTTGCTCTGGCCCCTCATGCTCTGCCCGACGAGCCCTAGGCACACGCACAGCCCCTCACCAATCCTGCTCCCCACACCACCCTTCCCCCAGGGCTAGCGCTAAGCTGCCCCAGTGCAGAGAGGGTCCGCAGGGCTTGGAGCTCACCAAGGAACCGCACAGCCATCTCTCGCAAGCACTCCTGGGGGCTCTCCAAGTACAGCAGGCTCTGGCGCAGGTATTCTTCCGATCTTCTCCTGCCCCTCGCCAGCTGGGCAGAGCACAAGGCCACAGGCTGGGCGCACACCCTCCCCACCCAGCCAGCCACTCCCTCCACCCACCACTCGCTTTAGCATCCCAGGGCTCAGTGAGGGCACAGCAACCTAGAGAAGAGCCCGTTGGGGCAGTGTGCTGGACAAGGGCGGCCGGAGTGCTGCCCCAGGCTGGCACCTCTGGGCACCAGCCGTGGCGAGGCACACGGCTGCCTGCCCCCCCCACTCCCCCCCCCCCCCCCCCCACACACACACCCTGGCCATGCAGGGGCACAGGCCTTGCCCAGGCTGCCTCTGGGGGCTTTGGGGGCCATCCTTACCAGGCACTCGCCGATCCTCCAGCTCTGCGCTGTCTCAGCCAGCTGCCTCAGCTGCTCCCACCTCAGGAACTTGGCAGCACCAAGCAGGGCTTCCTGAGAGGCCTGCACAGCAGCACAGACCTGCTGATGCCACCGCAGCCCAGCGCACAACCCCCACCGTGCCCCTCCTCTTGGCAAGGCCTCCTCGGGGCCTTTCCTCGCCCACAATGGCAAGAGGGAGCAGCTGGCAACTGCCTCTGCCAGCATGTTCCGTGCCCCGGGCAGACATGTGGGGCAACCACCCCCGCAGGTGTATGGTGCTGCAGGTGGAGGCATGGCAGGAAGACGAAGGCACTGCTGCGCCTGGTGCAAACAGCAAGGGGGCGCTCTGCAGCCTCAGCACCTGGCACCTCCAGCCCACCCACCTTCAAAGGCTCCCACTGCCAGCAGCCCTTGCTCCTCATGCTCACGCCCACTCACAGGGCGTCCGCATCGCCCTCCTCCAACGACCCGTCCCGTTACACATCCATACCTGGGCCACACGGGGGATCTCGTCATGCCAGTGGAAGAGCAGAGGCAGCAGGCTCCTGTGCACTTGCTTCTTCAGGGCCTGTGTTTTGGTGCCCACCACAGCCTCCATCACCTCTTGGAAGAGGCGGATGGAGAGCTCTCGCACGCAGGCCGGCTCCTGGCGGGAAGGGAAAGGGGGCACCTCAGCACTGCCTGCTCCAAGCCCACAGTCAGCACAGGGGTCAGTGGGGCTGATGGCGAGATGAAGGTTTCGGACCCTCCCTCCGCACCAGTGAGCTGTGGGCCTCGTCTGCACCCACTGCAAAATGGCCCCCGGCCCAGGCCGGGCGATGCAGCGTGCTTCTGTACCATGCTGCGGCCAGGGAGAGCGGAGCTGGCGGAGAAGCCTGCGCCTGGAAGGGCTCCTCTCGCCCTGGCCACGCTCCCCGCATCACCCCTGGCCAAGGCCCAACAGAGCTGCTCCAGGATGGCCCTCCACAGCGGCTCCTGGGGCTGTGGGGACGTTGGCGTTACTGAGGGCCTATCTGCAGGCATGGGCAGCAGCAGGACTTCAGGCTTCCCTCAGCTCGGCCTGCCTGGCCCTCCTGGAGAGCCTTTCTTCATCGCCCAGGCGCTCGAGCTGTGCTGCCAGCTCTAGAGGCCGGCAGAAGGAGGCAGCCACAGGGCACGGCTGCAGGGGCCAAGCACAATACCCTGCAGCTGAGGCTAGACAAGGGGCTGCTTCAACACAGTCCTGCAGGCCAGCGCACCACGGGCAGCACAGCGCAATGACCCCAAAAGCCACTGGGCAAAAACGTTCCTGGCAGCACCCAGGGCCCCTGCTGGCCAGCACAAATTCCCATGCCGCGGGTACACACACACACACGGCAACACACCACAGCCCGCAGCCCGCACACAGCCTCACCGACACGCCAACAGGGCCCCCGCCTCTCCCCCCAGCCTTACCTCATCAAAGAGAGGCAGCAGCTTCTCGGCCAGCAGCGGAGCAAAGTGGGCCACCACCTGCTTCTCCATGACGTGGACCACGTTGCTGAGCACCAGCAGGGCCTTTGCGCTGATGTCTCTGTCCACGTCCTGCAGGCGCCCCACCAGCAGGGGCCACAGGTACTGCATTCTTCTGGCCTGGGGGAAACACAACCTCGGTGCCTGAAGAAAGAACCCACTGCCCTGGCAAAAAGGCTCACCTTCTTACACACCAGCTTCCCCCCTGCCTTTCCAGACGCGGCCATGGCGATGACTGCGGCAACCTGCTGCCTGGCAGCCTTTACCGGCACAGCCACGGGCCTGGGCAGGGCTGGGGCAGAGCGAGGCAGGAGAGGGCAGCACCGGCTCCTCTGCACCTCACCCCTCGCCCTCTTCTCCGCCACACTTGAACGGGCAGCGGGTTTAGTAACCCACGCTGCCTGCAAAGCTGCCCGGGCCACGGGCTGTCCCAGCCCTAGCAGGCGCCTTTCCTGGCAGGGCTCGCTGCCCCATTGCCAAGGCCCTGCCGACACCCCCGGCTTGTGCACAGAGGCTGTGACGCAGTGCAACACCCCAAGGCGGCACTCGGCCCGCGGCGGCCCCTGCGTGGTGGGGGCTGCAGCCTGGCGGCCCGGAAGCTGCCTGCGGCATCAGCCTGGCCCTGTGCTCAGGCTCCAACAGGGCAGCAGCTCCCACAGCTCCTGAGGCCCACCAAAGTCCCAGCTACCCTGTTGCCCAGCACCCCACCGCCCAGCCCCTCGCTGCCTGCGCACCGTCACCCGGCTGGCCCCTGCTCACCATCTCCTGTCTCTTGCACAGCAGCACAAGGCCTCTGAGCGCCAGCCCGTGCATCACCCGCCAGTGACTCCGCAGGTAGCTCCAGAAGAGAATCAGCAAGTCGTCCTCCTCTGTGCAAAGGTCACTGCAGGCCAGCAGCTGAAGCACAGCACAGAGAAAGCGGTGAGGTCGGCAGGACTCCCGGCCTCAGGCAGCGCCCGATCCCACCAACAGCTCCGGGCGAGGGCACCAGGCCCGGCCCAAAGGCAGCCGTCAGCGCCGACAGCCCCTGGCACCCCACTCCCTGCCCTGGGCCTCAGGCCGCACCGCGCACAGCCCTCGCCTGCTCCTCCGCTCCTCTCCAGCCCCGAGAGGCACCGCCTGCCATCAGGCTCACCTCCACCAGGAAAGCCATGGCAGGCATCTCCCAGTGGGCCGCGCCACGTTTCAGCAGCGCTGTCAGCCATTGGAAGAGGAAGAGACGCAGCTGTCTTGGGCTCTTCCTCATCTCTCTGGCAGAGGCAAGAAGGCACTGTCACTTCTGAGCAGCCAGGCAAACACCTCGTCTGTGATTGTGAGCCCATCCCTCTAGCCAGGGCTCGCAGAGCCCCGCAGCCATGGAGCGGCAGCTCCCTTGGCTGCTCTACTCGGCCAGCCCGCCGTCACAAGGCCTCAAGCTGCAGCCCCGTGGGGCTCTGCGGGGCAGCCTGTGTGCAAGGGAGAAATGCTGGGGCAGAGCAGGGACAAGGGGGTTCTCACCTGGCCAGCAAACCCACTCCCCTGTGGCAGGTCTCCGCGCTGAGGAGCGTGTCCCAGGCGCCCTTCCTCGCCATGGCCAGCACCTGACTCTCGTAGCCGGCACGGCACAGCAGTGCTTTCATGGTCTGCACTGCCAACCTGCGTGCACAGCAAAGGCCGCGTCACCCTGGCACCCCTGGCCCTGCCGCCACCTCCACAGCACACACAGCAGGGCTGGCATGGAGCACCTCACGGGGCTGCCGGGAGCAGACTCTTCCCCTTGCCGTTCCCCCCAGCACATCTCAGCCTCCTCCGGCGTCAGCTCTGCGCAGAAGGAAATCTGGAAGAGCAGCGCCAGGAAGAGCTTGGGGAAGAACACCTCCAGCACGTGCTGGCAGCTGGGCTGCTGCAGCATCTCATGGAGCACTCTCGTTGCCTGCAGAAGAAGCCCAGAGACAGCTCTCGCTGCTGAGACGTGCCTGTTGCGCTGCCCGAGCTTGGCGGTGAGCCTCACACACTGCCCTGAGCCTTGGGACAAGCAGGAGCGCCTGCCCGGCCTGTGTGGCCAGAGCAAAGGCACGGAAGCTCTTTGGGCCATGGCCACAACAAGCCCTGCCAGCCATGGACCTGTCGCGCCGTGGACATGGACCCCATGGACCTGGTGCCCCATGGACCTGGGGCTTCTTGCTGGACGGGCAAGGCCAGGGCAGCTCTAGGGGAGAGCGAGGCTACGTCCACAAACTCACGGCCAGGGAAACGATGACTCTGTCGTCCCCATCCAACGTGCATGTCTCGTCCACCGGCCAATCCTGCAGGACACTGAGCAGCTCCTGCAGCACCCTCTCGGCAGCTCCGCGCTTCGACAGCAGCATCCTCCACATGGCTGCGGCAGCGCTGCAGGCCCACAGCTCTCGCTCAGCGGGTGCTGCAGCCGCAGCACTGTGGCCTGGGCAGCCGCAGAGGGCCTGGGCTGGCCGCCAGCCCTGCCTCTGCCCACTGCCCCTTGCCCGCAGCACCCTGGGGGCTCTGCCCCACCCCGCAGCCCATGGCCAAGCTCCAGTCCCTTGTGGGGCACGCAGGCAGCCAGGCGACCAGGCTCTGGGGCTGAAGGCCGGCACACTTGCTCAGCTTGCGCTGCTGCAGCCCGGCCTGACGCACCGGGGCTGGCACACGGGGACAACAGCAGGGCCCAGCCCCTCACGAGAGGCCGGAAAATCTCCACCTGCCCCGCAGCCCGCAGGGCACGAGCTCTCCAGGCTGCTGGCCCCCGAGCTCTCAAGGCAAGCGGGCCCCTACCTGTCGCATGAGGGGGAAGACTGCAAGAGGCTCACGACCACCTCCTCTGGACATGCACAGGTCAGCAGCAGAAGAGCCCTGTCCAGGCTGCGCCGCGCAGACACCTCTGTGATGAGCAGCACGTTGCTCCACATGCCCCTCACCACCTTCGGCACCTGGAGGGCACACGACTCAGAGTGGGGCTGCTGTCAGAGTGGCAGCAATTTGCCCAGCTCCCTCCAAGACCGGCTGCCCTTGCCCCCGCTCTGTGCTGGCCTCAGAGGGGGTGGCGGGCCTGCCAGGCCTGGAGTCAGGGCAAAAACAAGCCCCCGGAGGCCTCGAGCCCCGGCCACGCCACCTGCAGGCTACTTACATGCTCCAAAAGGCAGGCATCGTCCGCCACAAGAGCATCCAGCATGTGAGCGGCTGCCTGCGTGTCATAGGTGCTGCAGGCTCTCATGCCGCTGAGGGCTGCGAGGATGAGGTCTGTCTTCTCAGAGGGCTGAAGGTATTTCCCAAACATCTGCGGGACAAAGCAGGGCAGCCAAGAGACATACGTCACACCGAGTGCCGTGGCAGCAGTGCTTGGCTGAGCAGCGAGTGATCCTGGCGAGAGATGCGCGGGGCACTGCTGGCACAGCCACCCGCGGAGAGTCAGGAGCAGGGGCAGGAAGCAGCGGCTCTGCAGGGCTGGCCGGTGGCACTGGGCAGGAGGTGGACGGTTGGGGTCCGGGTCCCCGTGCACTGGCGCTGCCCGCACACAGTGCGAGCCCTCTCCCCAGTGACCGCAAGGCCCCCTCAGCCCCACCCGCTAGCCATCCCTCTCTTCGCTCAAGTCACACCACGGCCACCAGTGCCAACCAGGGAGGCGCTCCTTACCGTGCTGATCTCACTGGCCTCCTTGGGCTCCAAAAGCCAGAAGGTGTTGGCAGCTTCCCAGGCCTTTTGGAGCTCTAGGTACTCGGGGCTATCCTGCAACAGCCTCCTGCCTGCACAGCAGGGGAAAGGCAGGGCCGTCAGCACCAAGGCTGCAGAGGTGGAGGTGGCCCACTGAAGGTGCCAGGGAGAACTCTGCCCTGGCAGACCAAGAGGACAGGCCAGAAATGGCTGGGCAGCAGGACTCGCAGGGAGGGAGGGCCTGGGCCTATGGTAAGGTGGGGGAAGGGGAAACGGCTTGCAAGAATAGAGAAAGGCACAGCGCCTCTGATGGGCCATTCTGCTGTGAAGCAAGACAGGAGGCCTGGGAGCAGCAGGTGCTGCTGAAGGCTTTGCAGGCCACTGCTCAGCGGGAGCTGGATGAGTGGCTGCTGTGTGGGGCCCCGTGTGTGGAAGGAGCCAGCCCAGTGCAGCTTCTTACTCTCTTCCTGCAGGATGAATCTGTAGAGGTGGCAAAGAGCCTCCGCTGCGCCGTGACTGCTCCCCTGCTCCTTGTAGGCGCAGCACAGGGTGAGCTGCCCCACCAGCTGCCCCAGGATCAGGAAACACTTGGGTCTGTGGCAGGCAGAGCTGGCCCTGCTTCCTTCCAAGCGGCAGCGGGCCTGCAGGAGGCAGGCGGCGCTGGCACCACGGCTCAGGGGCACCAGTGGGCACCAAAGCCCTGAACCCACGCTCCAAGCAGGGCTGCCTCCCGCCTCAGCCAGAGCTTTGGTGGCCCCTGCTGAGCCAGGCTCCTGCTGGGGGCCCATGGCATGCGCCCAGGGCAGGCACAGCTGGCTCCTGAGAGAGCAGGGACTGCAGTGCGACACCCAAAGAGGCAGGCCAAGATCTCCGCTTCAGGGCAGGGTCTTGCTGAGGGTCTTAACCTCTGCCCAGGCTTCCCGCGCAGGGAGCCCGGAGCTGCAGGCCACTCGGGGCCACTGACAAGGGCTGATGGGGTGGCTGGAGGCTGCCTGCACCACAGGCTCCTTACCGGCAGCAAGGAAGAGCTCGTCAGGAGACCAGCCAGCCGGGCAATGCGGCCTATGGCCCTCTCACGCACAGCTGCTTGCTGGGACTCGGTGAAGGGCAGCAGGACCTGGGAGGAGAGAAGCTGCTGGTCTGCTCCAAGGGAGGCAGCTCTGCTTAATGCCTGGCCACGTTTGTGCTTCGGCTCCTCGGAGCACGAGCCAAGCCTGGGAGTGGGGGTCTTGCGTCCAGAGTCGCTGGCATGCGTGGGGCAAAGCCCCCCGACGGGCCTGCTGTGGCCACACTGAGAGCTGGAGCCCATGCCTACGGCAGCCCCTGCTCCTTTCCAAACCTGGCCCTCCGGGGCCTCCCCAGCACCTCCCTGCCGCTGGCCGCTCGCGCCTCTGGCCCAGCAGCAACAAAGGCGCACCAACAAAGCTTGCGGGCTGGCAAGGGCAGGTCCCGGGGGCCGCTGCCTTCCTCAGCCCCGGGGAGGAAAGCACAAGGGATGGGGGGGCCGAGAGGGGGCAGGGCCAGCTGCCGGCTGTGGGGGGGCCGAGGAAGGAGGCTGCAACTGCTCGCCCTGCTTGGCGCCGGGAAGGCTCGCGGCAGTGCTGGCCTCGAGGGGCAGAGGGCGGGGCTTTCCCCTGCCGCTGCAGGAAAGGGGCGGGAGGGAGGCATGCTGACTGCAGCCAGGAGGCACTGGGCTCACAGAACAGCGCCATGGGCAACGCTGCTCCCGCGACGGAGCCGGTCCCTTCCCCGCAGCCTGCTCTCTGCAGCTGCTGCTGGGCGAGGGCGGTCCACCTGAGGGGGGAACTTCCCTTTGGGCTGAGGCACTGGTGGTGGGAAGCCCGCTCTTGGCAAATACCAGACCTGCAAGATGTTCTGCATCTCTAGGAGGCCGGAGGCAGGGCAGCTGAGGGCCAGCACCTGCAGCATGCTGTCCATGGCGTCCAGGGCCTGCAAGGGGGACGGACACAGGGTTGAGCTGCTTCTTCGTTGGTGCCCCTTACCTGCCGGAGAGGGGCTTGAATTCCTCTTGCCTGAGGGGCACACCTATGGTCCTGCGGAGCCCAGCGAGGGGCCCCAGGGCAGGGGAGCTGCTGCCGAGGGCCCAGCCTGGCGGCACTGCCCGTGGCCCTGCCCAGCGCAAAGAAGGCAAAGAAGGGATGGGGGTGGGAAAGGCAAGCTGGGATCGTGCCCTGGCTTGCAGCTTACGCTTGTCTCTCAGCGCGGGGTAGCCAGGGAGCAGCCCCCACAGCCTGCCGGGCCACCCTCCGCCATCCAGCGCATACCTTGGAGTAGAGGGCAGCATCCAGGCTCTGCAGGTCCTCGCTGGGAGGCAGGCAGAAGATGCTGCAGAAGCAGGCATGCAGCAGGCTCTTCCTTCTGCTCTCCGGAACCAGCCCGACTTTGCTGCAAGGACAGAGAGGGGCCTTTCCGTCCCTGGCGCCCGCACCAGTACCTGGACGCCCTGGGAAGGTGGACGCAGACCTGGGGCAGGGAGACTCCCGGGTGATAGCCGCACTAGGTGGGGGAGCCCTACGGGCAGCCACGTCTTCCCCCAGCAGGCAGCCCAGGGACAGAGGACCCTCCTGGCAGCTGGGGCCCCAGGCCCTCTCCAGGGCCTGCCTCACCCTTTGGGGGAAAGCCCAGGAGACGCACGGTAGCCCCAGGGCCCTCTCTGCCCTCCCGTCTCCACCACGGTCGGGCCCGGCGCAGGCCCAGCCGACGGCACTGGCAGACGCCTGCAGGACGGCGGATGGCTCCCCGCTAGCCCTGGGGCCATCGGGGCCACCTGGGGCCACGCAGGCCCTGGCCAGGCCAGCGGCTCGGGCAGCTACCTCATGGCGCTGATGGCCAGCATGACTTGCTGCCGCACGGCGGTGCCCAGGTGGTCGGTGGGCTCCTCTTGCAGCAGCACCTGGAGAGCACAAGCAGAAGGGGCCTCGGGAGGTGCCGGGGGCCAGCGATCAGGCTGCAGGGCTGGCAGAGCCCAGGTGCCCCCTGCCAGCACGGACCCCCCGGGCGGCCCCCTGGCTGCCCAGGGCCCCGCTCGCCCGGCTCCGCAGTGCCTCCTGCAGCCCCACGCTGGCCAGGGCTGCGCCCCCAGCCGGGGCCCCCCAGCTGCCACGCTCAGACCCCCGCCTCCGGCCCTCAGCGGTGGGCCCGCGCCCCCCGCTCCCGCCCTGCTGCAGGGCCCCCTCCCCTCACCTCCAGGGACTCTGCCAGGTCCAGGCTGCACGGGCACAGCTCCTGCCGCAGCGCCGCGCTGGAGCTGGCCGCGGTGCAGAGGCTGCAGACGCAGGCCAGGAACCTCAGCTTCTCGGCCTCGGCCTGCTGCCGGGAGCAGAGAGCAGCGGAGAGCGTCAGAGGGGCAGAGGCCCGGCCAGCAGCCCGGGCGGCGCAGGGCCCGCAGCCAGGTGTGGGGCGCCGGGGGCAGCCGCCCGCGGCCAGCAGCCCTGCGGGTGCCGAGCAGGGCGCAGCCCCGGCCGCCGCGGGGAGAGGCGGGCGCAGCCCAGAGGCCGTGGCGCCCCTCACCTGTCCGCGGTGCCGCAGGAAGGCGCGCAGGCGCTCCAGGGCTCGGGCCTCCTCGCTGGGCAGAGCCGGGCCGGGCACTGAGGGAGACAGAGAGCAGGGCGAGGTGCAGGGCGGCCGGGCTCGGGGCGGAGAGCGCCGAGCCCCGGCCCCAGCGCCCGCCGCTGCCCGGCACAGCGAGCCCAGCCGGGCGGGCCGCTGGGGCGCAGAGGCCCCATGCGGCCGGGCTCGGGGCGGCCGGCAGGCGCCCGGCGGCCGGGGGCAGCACCGGAGCCAGCGCGGGGGAAAGGTGCGAGCGCGCCCGGCGGGAAGGGGCTGGCGACGGGCAGGTGGGAGCCGGGCAGCGCAGGGCGGGCTGGCGGCCCCGGCCGGCCCAGCGTCGGGGGCCGCGTGCTCACCCGTCGGCAGCGCCGGGGGCGCGTGGCCCTGCCGGGGCTCCAGCTGGCGACGGCCCTCGGCCGGGGCCCCGTCCTCCTCGTCCTCGGCCTCCCAGGCCGTCCTGGGGCGGCTGGGGGGTCTCCGCGCCATGGCGGGCGAGGCGGCAGAGGCTGCGCGAGGCTGCCCGGGGGCGGCAGGGAGAGTGCGGGGTGTGCTCGGGAGGCTCCTGGACCAGCCCGCGTGCTCCCGCCCGCTCCCGTCACCGGCCAGCCGGACACTGCGGGGCCGAGGCCTCCGGCGCCGGGCGAGGCCGCGGGCTGTCACAGGAGCGCGGTCACAAAGGGCCCCCACTGTCACCCTGGGGCGGGCTGGCCCCGGCCCCGGCCCCGGCCCCGGCCCCGGCCTGGGCAGGGGCAGGCCGGGTCCCCTCGGGGGTGCCGGGCCGGCTCGCCCCCTGCCACACCTCTCTCTGTCCTCGGGGCGCCCGGCCCCCGTGGCGCCTGGGGCCCTCCGGGCCGCTCCCCTCCTCTTCTTGTCCCCGCCACCGCTGCTCCCGACCCCGTCCTCAGCCAGCCCAGCAAGCGCCCCGCGGGGACACCCCGGCACCGCGGGGAAGGGCACCAGCCCCGAAGGGCACCTCTCCTCCCCGGGCACCCTGGCGGCTGCTCCATCCCCCCCGCCAGCCACCCCTGCGGGGCACAGACAAACCCAGGCGTCTGCACTGGCGGCCTGGGTTCCCTGGGGCCATCACGCACCCTCCCGAACGGCGACACCCGACAAGCGTCCTGGTGGGGTCCCCCATCTACCTTAGCGTGCGGGGTGGGTGGTTGTTTGCCCCCTGGGGCCCACCACCAGGCTCTTGGTGCGCTGCCCCCCACCCCGAGCTGCCCGGGGGCCGGGCTGGGGCTGGCTTGGCCTCTGGCAGCAGCATCGGTGCCCAGCGGCCGGAGGAGGTGTCCCCACGAAGCGGCGTGGGGCGCGCTGCTGGCAGCAGGGGCTGGGCCAGTGGGCGCCCAGAGCCGAGCCCTGGCAGGGCAGCTTGAGGCCACGGGCTCAGCCCCTCCTGCTGCCCCTCCACAAGGGTCCAGGGCCTCACCTGGGGCTGCCTTTCTCCCCAGCGCCTGTCACGTCCAGGCGCCCTTCGCCGGCCTCCCGCCGTCGCCTTGTGTGGGTTTCTGCTGCGCGCCAGGGCCTCCCCGTGCTGCCCTGGTAGGGACCCGCCTCCCTGGCCCCAGGGACAGCGGCCACCCAGGGCTGTGCTGGCCCCCGTCTCCCTGCCGTGGGGGGATCAGGGTCACCAAGGGGCACCTAGACGTCCCCCGGGGTCCACCATAAAGCACACAGAGGTCCCTCTGGTGCCTGCAAAGCCACACGGAGGCCCCGACGATGCACCAAAAGCCACGTGGAGGCCCCAGGACTGCACAAGGAAGGATCTGGCACAGCCCAAAAGGCACCCTGAGGCCTTGCTGCCTTTCTGCCTGTGAGCGGGTACAGAGCAGCGGCTGAGCAGCCTCGGTCCCTTCCCTTGGGCTGCTTGGTAGCGGGCACCAAGGAGGACCTCGCGTCGGTGGGCTGCTCCTGCTCTTTCTGCAAAGGACTGAACTTCGCCATCCCCACCGGCCTGCCCGCTTCCCTGGCAGCCAAGCGCTTTGTGGTCACGTTTGCATTCGCGTTCGTGTTGCATTAATTTTGCTGCCTGCTGGGGGGCTTTGCAGAGGGCAGAGCCAGGCCAGGAGAACAGCTTCTTCTGGTGGCTGCTCGCAAACGACACCCTTCCCCTGCCCACAGATGGCTTTGGCATGGGTCCGGCAGCTGGGGGGAGAGAGCAGCGTTCAGGGATGAGGGCTGTGGCACCCCAGCTTTGTATCAGGAAAGGTCCTGAGAGAAACTTCCCTCGGAGGTGCAAACAGAACTGGATCCACACGGCTCCTGGAATTGGCAAGAACTGATACCGGCTTAAAGCACAACACGAGCTGTTCAGTGCTGGCGTTGAGAGGACCGGGTATTTGCAGGAGCTCTAGGTGCAAAGAAACTTGGACATGTCTTTCCCAATTCCCTTGGCTTCTTGCCGATGAAACTAGACAGATTAATGCAAGGCCTGTAAGTCGCAAAGAAAGCAGAGTTTAAGCGCTGGCTGCTGCCTCTGAGAAGTTCTGCGTGTTTTGCGGAGCGATTCTGTTACTCAAGTGCAAGTCTGCAAGGAAGAGGGGTAGCTCTTGTCCGCCGCGTTCAGCTGCAGGAAGCTGGTGCATTAGCTAAGCGGAGAGTGCTGGTCCTGATGCAGCCTCAGTCGCAGCACTCAGGAGAGCAGCTCAGTGTCTGACTTGAGAGATGAGAGCGAATCAGTCTGGAGCCCTGGGCAGTAGACTGGGAAAGAGTGCAGCAGCCCAGCAGGACGACCCAGCTAGGGACTGAGGAAGCGCTGAGCTTCCCTTTGCACACCAAGGGCTGTGAGTGCCTGTGGCCAGGCGCCGCAGGACGTGCCCATGCCAGCACCACGGCATCAGAGGCCAGAGCTCTGCACAGACACTAGAGGCTCCAGCCCCTCCACAACGGGGGCTCTTCAGGCCTCGTGACTGCAAAAGCCAGGCAGAGGAAGGTCTTCTCAATGGGGATGAATCTGTGGCGGGAGGGTGTCAAGAGGCTGGAGGCAGACTGTGCCCAGTGGTGCCCAGGGACAGGCTGCGAGGCACCGGGCAAAAAGTGAGGGAGGTCTGAGCCCCCAGGTGGTGGAGGAGTGGCTGTGCCCTGTGTGTCCTAAGTGGAGGTCCCGGAAGGGATCCCTTGCTGCTTGCTGGAGGCCCGGGGATGCCGGGAGCATGCGCTAGGCCCCCATGAGCGAGGTGGTGGGTGGTGGTGGTTGGGGGGGAGGGGGGGGCGGTTGTTGTTGGCCCTGTGCGATGGGTGCAGGCGGCTGGTGCTGCAGAGGCAGCAGCTGCAGCATGCTCTGCCCAGGGCAACGGCCAGCAGGCTGAAAGAAGCAGGAGCACGGGCACAAGGACGAGAGAGCAGAGAAGAAACGCAAGGTGTGGAAGAGAGCGAGAGGCTTTTCTCTGCCTGCCCACGCAATCCCAGCTGCAGCGTGGCTCCGGGGGTGCCGGGAGATGAAAGGGGCTGCTGCGAGCGCTGCTGTCTGGGTCCTTAGGGAGGAGGCTGCTCTGGGAGAGGGGAGCGCGATCCCAGTGTCCAGTCCAACCTCCAGGGAGCAGGAAGCCTTGGCAGGACCCGAAGGGTCATGTGCCTCTTGCCAGGCCTTGTTGTGCCGCCAGGAGGCGGGCCTTGGTCTGGGCCTTGGAGGGGGAAGCGGAGACCTGCTGAGCAGCTGGGCTGAAATCCACTGGGAGGTGAACACCCAGGAACTGCCGCAGGAGTTCTTAGCACAAGCTGGAGCAGTGCAGCGAGGCTTGAGTTGGTGGAGAAGAGGCCAAATGCAGCCAGCCAGGTCTCAGGCCCCTGAGGCCCCTGGCATGGCTCTTGCAGGAGCTGGGCCAAACACCCTCCGCTGCCCTGGGGACAGGCTGCTGGGATGGGTGCAGCTGTGGTAGCTGCTGCAAGGTGCTCTGCTGGCTGGAGGCCAACCCTGCCTTGATGAGAAAGTCCGGGGGCACCTGTGCCACGTGCACCCGCAGGAGGGCAGGCACCAGAGAGCAGAGAAGCAGAGGAAGGGGTTTGGCACCGCCTTGGCCTTTGTGGAAGCTGCTGGTGAGCGCAGGCCTCGGTGCTTGGCCTGCTGCCCCCAGGGGAGCAGCAGGGGAGCGCAAAGTGCTTGGGCCAAGGATGCTTCAGGAGGACTAAAAACCACTGCAGGCAGCCCAAAGGGAGGAGCGCCCTGTGCCCCCCCCAGGCCTCTGGCTTTGGCAACTGCTACAAGCAGCTCTAAGGCTGAGGTTGGTGTTGGGTGGTGGGGGAGTGAGATTTTGCTCTGGCCGCCTCACAGGATGACAGAGTGGTTGCGGTTGGAAGGGGGTCTCTGGAGCTCCTGCAGTCTAAGCCGCCTTCTCGAGCAGGGCCAGCTAGGGCAGGTTGCTCTAGTGCGCTGCCTGCTGGGGGGCTTTGCAGAGGGCAGAGCCAGGCCAGGAGAACAGCTTCTTCTGGTGGCTGCTCGCAAACGACACCCTTCCCCTGCCCACAGATGGCTTTGGCATGGGTCCGGCAGCTGGGGGGAGAGAGCAGCGTTCAGGGACGAGGGCTGTGGCACCCCAGCTTTGTATCAGGAAAGGTCAGCCCAGTCCCCACAGCGGGAGTACAGCTCTCTCTGAGCTCCAGGGTGGGCCAGCCCTGGGGGAAATCTCCAGTCTCGTCCAACCCTGCTGCTGTCGCCAGCCCCACCACACCCATGCCAAGGTTCTTTGACGACCTAGGGCCCGTTGTTGCTGGTGTGAGCAGGCGCCTGATGCTTGGCTTGCTGCCCCCGGGGCGGGGGAGCAGGGGACCAGCAGGGCCAGCAGGGCCAAGGATGCTTAGAAGGAGGAAAGCAAAGCATTGCAGGGCCCCCAGAAAAGAGAAGTCCCCTGTGCCCCACAGGCCTCTGGCTTTGGCACCTGCGACCAGCCTGGAGTGTGTGGCTGAGGTTGGGGTTCGGTGCTAGAGGTGTGAGATTTTGCCCTGGCAAAATCTCACAGGGGCACAGAGCGGCTGCGGTTGTGGTTGGAAGGGGTCTCTGGAGCTCCTCTAGGTTCAGCCTCCTTCTCCACCGATTGGTTTGCGCAAAGACAAGACACTGGCACGTGGCGAAGAGACTGGGCGGCTTCTTTTGGAAAAACCCAGCAGACGGTGGGCTGGCGGCACAAGCCTGGCACGGGCTGGGCCTGAGGGCTGCAGCTGTCCTGCGGGCAGGGAGAGAGGCCAGCAACGCCCCCACCCACAACTTGCCCCCACACGCCGGTGGTCCTTCGGGGGAGAGCAGCCCGGCATCAGGAGGCAGCCGAGCTCTAGCAGCAAACGCAGCCACCTCGCAGAGGCCAGTGCCACCTCTGCCACGCTCTCCTCAGCTGCCAGCCCAGGCCTTCGTGGCCGCCTCCAGACGCAGACGTCTTCCCTGGAGCTCTCAGGAGCAGGATGGTTTGCGTGGCCAGGGAACAGATGGACGGGCTGACGTCCTCCTCCAAGCCTTGAAGCGCTGAGAGAAAGAGCCAGAGCAGAGATCAAGCCCCCATATCTGCACAGACCCCAGGCAGCCCTTCCTGGGGACGACATGGCCTGTCCCACCCACCTCTTCCCACAGACAGGAGGCAGCAGAAGGGACACGTGGATCAGCTGGGACTTGCTGGCCAGGAATGTCCCAAAGGCCCCTGAAATCTTCTCGCGACTCTACCCGCACCGCCTCTGAGCCGCACGGGGAGCAGAGCCCTCCTGGCCTGCGCCAGGCATTGCAGCTCACTGCCCAGCCTCTGTCTTCCTCCCCGCCAGCCCTGCCTCACACCCTGCTGCCCTCACTCACCCTCGCAGATGTCCTCCACCTTCTTCTTGCTCTGGCCCCTCATGCTCTGCCCGACGAGCCCTAGGCACACGCACAGCCCCTCACCAATCCTGCTCCCCACACCACCCTTCCCCCAGGGCTAGCGCTAAGCTGCCCCAGTGCAGAGAGGGTCCGCAGGGCTTGGAGCTCACCAAGGAACCGCACAGCCATCTCTCGCAAGCACTCCTGGGGGCTCTCCAAGTACAGCAGGCTCTGGCGCAGGTATTCTTCCGATCTTCTCCTGCCCCTCGCCAGCTGGGCAGAGCACAAGGCCACAGGCTGGGCGCACACCCTCCCCACCCAGCCAGCCACTCCCTCCACCCACCACTCGCTTTAGCATCCCAGGGCTCAGTGAGGGCACAGCAACCTAGAGAAGAGCCCGTTGGGGCAGTGTGCTGGACAAGGGCGGCCGGAGTGCTGCCCCAGGCTGGCACCTCTGGGCACCAGCCGTGGCGAGGCACACGGCTGCCTGCCCCCCCCACTCCCCCCCCCCCCCCCACACACACACACCCTGGCCATGCAGGGGCACAGGCCTTGCCCAGGCTGCCTCTGGGGGCTTTGGGGGCCATCCTTACCAGGCACTCGCCGATCCTCCAGCTCTGCGCTGTCTCAGCCAGCTGCCTCAGCTGCTCCCACCTCAGGAACTTGGCAGCACCAAGCAGGGCTTCCTGAGAGGCCTGCACAGCAGCACAGACCTGCTGATGCCACCGCAGCCCAGCGCACAACCCCCACCGTGCCCCTCCTCTTGGCAAGGCCTCCTCGGGGCCTTTCCTCGCCCACAATGGCAAGAGGGAGCAGCTGGCAACTGCCTCTGCCAGCATGTTCCGTGCCCCGGGCAGACATGTGGGGCAACCACCCCCGCAGGTGTATGGTGCTGCAGGTGGAGGCATGGCAGGAAGACGAAGGCACTGCTGCGCCTGGTGCAAACAGCAAGGGGGCGCTCTGCAGCCTCAGCACCTGGCACCTCCAGCCCACCCACCTTCAAAGGCTCCCACTGCCAGCAGCCCTTGCTCCTCATGCTCACGCCCACTCACAGGGCGTCCGCATCGCCCTCCTCCAACGACCCGTCCCGTTACACATCCATACCTGGGCCACACGGGGGATCTCGTCATGCCAGTGGAAGAGCAGAGGCAGCAGGCTCCTGTGCACTTGCTTCTTCAGGGCCTGTGTTTTGGTGCCCACCACAGCCTCCATCACCTCTTGGAAGAGGCGGATGGAGAGCTCTCGCACGCAGGCCGGCTCCTGGCGGGAAGGGAAAGGGGGCACCTCAGCACTGCCTGCTCCAAGCCCACAGTCAGCACAGGGGTCAGTGGGGCTGATGGCGAGATGAAGGTTTCGGACCCTCCCTCCGCACCAGTGAGCTGTGGGCCTCGTCTGCACCCACTGCAAAATGGCCCCCGGCCCAGGCCGGGCGATGCAGCGTGCTTCTGTACCATGCTGCGGCCAGGGAGAGCGGAGCTGGCGGAGAAGCCTGCGCCTGGAAGGGCTCCTCTCGCCCTGGCCACGCTCCCCGCATCACCCCTGGCCAAGGCCCAACAGAGCTGCTCCAGGATGGCCCTCCACAGCGGCTCCTGGGGCTGTGGGGACGTTGGCGTTACTGAGGGCCTATCTGCAGGCATGGGCAGCAGCAGGACTTCAGGCTTCCCTCAGCTCGGCCTGCCTGGCCCTCCTGGAGAGCCTTTCTTCATCGCCCAGGCGCTCGAGCTGTGCTGCCAGCTCTAGAGGCCGGCAGAAGGAGGCAGCCACAGGGCACGGCTGCAGGGGCCAAGCACAATACCCTGCAGCTGAGGCTAGACAAGGGGCTGCTTCAACACAGTCCTGCAGGCCAGCGCACCACGGGCAGCACAGCGCAATGACCCCAAAAGCCACTGGGCAAAAACGTTCCTGGCAGCACCCAGGGCCCCTGCTGGCCAGCACAAATTCCCATGCCGCGGGTACACACACACACACGGCAACACACCACAGCCCGCAGCCCGCACACAGCCTCACCGACACGCCAACAGGGCCCCCGCCTCTCCCCCCAGCCTTACCTCATCAAAGAGAGGCAGCAGCTTCTCGGCCAGCAGCGGAGCAAAGTGGGCCACCACCTGCTTCTCCATGACGT
The DNA here is from genome assembly GCF_040807025.1 of Struthio camelus. Classification (NCBI taxonomy): domain Eukaryota; kingdom Metazoa; phylum Chordata; class Aves; order Struthioniformes; family Struthionidae; genus Struthio; species Struthio camelus. Next base: position 29,112 of record NW_027182712.1, read on the forward strand.
GGACCACGTTGCTGAGCACCAGCAGGGCCTTTGCGCTGATGTCTCTGTCCACGTCCTGCAGGCGCCCCACCAGCAGGGGCCACAGGTACTGCATTCTTCTGGCCTGGGGGAAACACAACCTCGGTGCCTGAAGAAAGAACCCACTGCCCTGGCAAAAAGGCTCACCTTCTTACACACCAGCTTCCCCCCTGCCTTTCCAGACGCGGCCATGGCGATGACTGCGGCAACCTGCTGCCTGGCAGCCTTTACCGGCACAGCCACGGGCCTGGGCAGGGCTGGGGCAGAGCGAGGCAGGAGAGGGCAGCACCGGCTCCTCTGCACCTCACCCCTCGCCCTCTTCTCCGCCACACTTGAACGGGCAGCGGGTTTAGTAACCCACGCTGCCTGCAAAGCTGCCCGGGCCACGGGCTGTCCCAGCCCTAGCAGGCGCCTTTCCTGGCAGGGCTCGCTGCCCCATTGCCAAGGCCCTGCCGACACCCCCGGCTTGTGCACAGAGGCTGTGACGCAGTGCAACACCCCAAGGCGGCACTCGGCCCGCGGCGGCCCCTGCGTGGTGGGGGCTGCAGCCTGGCGGCCCGGAAGCTGCCTGCGGCATCAGCCTGGCCCTGTGCTCAGGCTCCAACAGGGCAGCAGCTCCCACAGCTCCTGAGGCCCACCAAAGTCCCAGCTACCCTGTTGCCCAGCACCCCACCGCCCAGCCCCTCGCTGCCTGCGCACCGTCACCCGGCTGGCCCCTGCTCACCATCTCCTGTCTCTTGCACAGCAGCACAAGGCCTCTGAGCGCCAGCCCGTGCATCACCCGCCAGTGACTCCGCAGGTAGCTCCAGAAGAGAATCAGCAAGTCGTCCTCCTCTGTGCAAAGGTCACTGCAGGCCAGCAGCTGAAGCACAGCACAGAGAAAGCGGTGAGGTCGGCAGGACTCCCGGCCTCAGGCAGCGCCCGATCCCACCAACAGCTCCGGGCGAGGGCACCAGGCCCGGCCCAAAGGCAGCCGTCAGCGCCGACAGCCCCTGGCACCCCACTCCCTGCCCTGGGCCTCAGGCCGCACCGCGCACAGCCCTCGCCTGCTCCTCCGCTCCTCTCCAGCCCCGAGAGGCACCGCCTGCCATCAGGCTCACCTCCACCAGGAAAGCCATGGCAGGCATCTCCCAGTGGGCCGCGCCACGTTTCAGCAGCGCTGTCAGCCATTGGAAGAGGAAGAGACGCAGCTGTCTTGGGCTCTTCCTCATCTCTCTGGCAGAGGCAAGAAGGCACTGTCACTTCTGAGCAGCCAGGCAAACACCTCGTCTGTGATTGTGAGCCCATCCCTCTAGCCAGGGCTCGCAGAGCCCCGCAGCCATGGAGCGGCAGCTCCCTTGGCTGCTCTACTCGGCCAGCCCACCGTCACAAGGCCTCAAGCTGCAGCCCCGTGGGGCTCTGCGGGGCAGCCTGTGTGCAAGGGAGAAATGCTGGGGCAGAGCAGGGACAAGGGGGTTCTCACCTGGCCAGCAAACCCACTCCCCTGTGGCAGGTCTCCGCGCTGAGGAGCGTGTCCCAGGCGCCCTTCCTCGCCATGGCCAGCACCTGACTCTCGTAGCCGGCACGGCACAGCAGTGCTTTCATGGTCTGCACTGCCAACCTGCGTGCACAGCAAAGGCCGCGTCACCCTGGCACCCCTGGCCCTGCCGCCACCTCCACAGCACACACAGCAGGGCTGGCATGGAGCACCTCACGGGGCTGCCGGGAGCAGACTCTTCCCCTTGCCGTTCCCCCCAGCACATCTCAGCCTCCTCCGGCGTCAGCTCTGCGCAGAAGGAAATCTGGAAGAGCAGCGCCAGGAAGAGCTTGGGGAAGAACACCTCCAGCACGTGCTGGCAGCTGGGCTGCTGCAGCATCTCATGGAGCACTCTCGTTGCCTGCAGAAGAAGCCCAGAGACAGCTCTCGCTGCTGAGACGTGCCTGTTGCGCTGCCCGAGCTTGGCGGTGAGCCTCACACACTGCCCTGAGCCTTGGGACAAGCAGGAGCGCCTGCCCGGCCTGTGTGGCCAGAGCAAAGGCACGGAAGCTCTTTGGGCCATGGCCACAACAAGCCCTGCCAGCCATGGACCTGTCGCGCCGTGGACATGGACCCCATGGACCTGGTGCCCCATGGACCTGGGGCTTCTTGCTGGACGGGCAAGGCCAGGGCAGCTCTAGGGGAGAGCGAGGCTACGTCCACAAACTCACGGCCAGGGAAACGATGACTCTGTCGTCCCCATCCAACGTGCATGTCTCGTCCACCGGCCAATCCTGCAGGACACTGAGCAGCTCCTGCAGCACCCTCTCGGCAGCTCCGCGCTTCGACAGCAGCATCCTCCACATGGCTGCGGCAGCGCTGCAGGCCCACAGCTCTCGCTCAGCGGGTGCTGCAGCCGCAGCACTGTGGCCTGGGCAGCCGCAGAGGGCCTGGGCTGGCCGCCAGCCCTGCCTCTGCCCACTGCCCCTTGCCCGCAGCACCCTGGGGGCTCTGCCCCACCCCGCAGCCCATGGCCAAGCTCCAGTCCCTTGTGGGGCACGCAGGCAGCCAGGCGACCAGGCTCTGGGGCTGAAGGCCGGCACACTTGCTCAGCTTGCGCTGCTGCAGCCCGGCCTGACGCACCGGGGCTGGCACACGGGGACAACAGCAGGGCCCAGCCCCTCACGAGAGGCCGGAAAATCTCCACCTGCCCCGCAGCCCGCAGGGCACGAGCTCTCCAGGCTGCTGGCCCCCGAGCTCTCAAGGCAAGCGGGCCCCTACCTGTCGCATGAGGGGGAAGACTGCAAGAGGCTCACGACCACCTCCTCTGGACATGCACAGGTCAGCAGCAGAAGAGCCCTGTCCAGGCTGCGCCGCGCAGACACCTCTGTGATGAGCAGCACGTTGCTCCACATGCCCCTCACCACCTTCGGCACCTGGAGGGCACACGACTCAGAGTGGGGCTGCTGTCAGAGTGGCAGCAATTTGCCCAGCTCCCTCCAAGACCGGCTGCCCTTGCCCCCGCTCTGTGCTGGCCTCAGAGGGGGTGGCGGGCCTGCCAGGCCTGGAGTCAGGGCAAAAACAAGCCCCCGGAGGCCTCGAGCCCCGGCCACGCCACCTGCAGGCTACTTACATGCTCCAAAAGGCAGGCATCGTCCGCCACAAGAGCATCCAGCATGTGAGCGGCTGCCTGCGTGTCATAGGTGCTGCAGGCTCTCATGCCGCTGAGGGCTGCGAGGATGAGGTCTGTCTTCTCAGAGGGCTGAAGGTATTTCCCAAACATCTGCGGGACAAAGCAGGGCAGCCAAGAGACATACGTCACACCGAGTGCCGTGGCAGCAGTGCTTGGCTGAGCAGCGAGTGATCCTGGCGAGAGATGCGCGGGGCACTGCTGGCACAGCCACCCGCGGAGAGTCAGGAGCAGGGGCAGGAAGCAGCGGCTCTGCAGGGCTGGCCGGTGGCACTGGGCAGGAGGTGGACGGTTGGGGTCCGGGTCCCCGTGCACTGGCGCTGCCCGCACACAGTGCGAGCCCTCTCCCCAGTGACCGCAAGGCCCCCTCAGCCCCACCCGCTAGCCATCCCTCTCTTCGCTCAAGTCACACCACGGCCACCAGTGCCAACCAGGGAGGCGCTCCTTACCGTGCTGATCTCACTGGCCTCCTTGGGCTCCAAAAGCCAGAAGGTGTTGGCAGCTTCCCAGGCCTTTTGGAGCTCTAGGTACTCGGGGCTATCCTGCAACAGCCTCCTGCCTGCACAGCAGGGGAAAGGCAGGGCCGTCAGCACCAAGGCTGCAGAGGTGGAGGTGGCCCACTGAAGGTGCCAGGGAGAACTCTGCCCTGGCAGACCAAGAGGACAGGCCAGAAATGGCTGGGCAGCAGGACTCGCAGGGAGGGAGGGCCTGGGCCTATGGTAAGGTGGGGGAAGGGGAAACGGCTTGCAAGAATAGAGAAAGGCACAGCGCCTCTGATGGGCCATTCTGCTGTGAAGCAAGACAGGAGGCCTGGGAGCAGCAGGTGCTGCTGAAGGCTTTGCAGGCCACTGCTCAGCGGGAGCTGGATGAGTGGCTGCTGTGTGGGGCCCCGTGTGTGGAAGGAGCCAGCCCAGTGCAGCTTCTTACTCTCTTCCTGCAGGATGAATCTGTAGAGGTGGCAAAGAGCCTCCGCTGCGCCGTGACTGCTCCCCTGCTCCTTGTAGGCGCAGCACAGGGTGAGCTGCCCCACCAGCTGCCCCAGGATCAGGAAACACTTGGGTCTGTGGCAGGCAGAGCTGGCCCTGCTTCCTTCCAAGCGGCAGCGGGCCTGCAGGAGGCAGGCGGCGCTGGCACCACGGCTCAGGGGCACCAGTGGGCACCAAAGCCCTGAACCCACGCTCCAAGCAGGGCTGCCTCCCGCCTCAGCCAGAGCTTTGGTGGCCCCTGCTGAGCCAGGCTCCTGCTGGGGGCCCATGGCATGCGCCCAGGGCAGGCACAGCTGGCTCCTGAGAGAGCAGGGACTGCAGTGCGACACCCAAAGAGGCAGGCCAAGATCTCCGCTTCAGGGCAGGGTCTTGCTGAGGGTCTTAACCTCTGCCCAGGCTTCCCGCGCAGGGAGCCCGGAGCTGCAGGCCACTCGGGGCCACTGACAAGGGCTGATGGGGTGGCTGGAGGCTGCCTGCACCACAGGCTCCTTACCGGCAGCAAGGAAGAGCTCGTCAGGAGACCAGCCAGCCGGGCAATGCGGCCTATGGCCCTCTCACGCACAGCTGCTTGCTGGGACTCGGTGAAGGGCAGCAGGACCTGGGAGGAGAGAAGCTGCTGGTCTGCTCCAAGGGAGGCAGCTCTGCTTAATGCCTGGCCACGTTTGTGCTTCGGCTCCTCGGAGCACGAGCCAAGCCTGGGAGTGGGGGTCTTGCGTCCAGAGTCGCTGGCATGCGTGGGGCAAAGCCCCCCGACGGGCCTGCTGTGGCCACACTGAGAGCTGGAGCCCATGCCTACGGCAGCCCCTGCTCCTTTCCAAACCTGGCCCTCCGGGGCCTCCCCAGCACCTCCCTGCCGCTGGCCGCTCGCGCCTCTGGCCCAGCAGCAACAAAGGCGCACCAACAAAGCTTGCGGGCTGGCAAGGGCAGGTCCCGGGGGCCGCTGCCTTCCTCAGCCCCGGGGAGGAAAGCACAAGGGATGGGGGGGCCGAGAGGGGGCAGGGCCAGCTGCCGGCTGTGGGGGGGCCGAGGAAGGAGGCTGCAACTGCTCGCCCTGCTTGGCGCCGGGAAGGCTCGCGGCAGTGCTGGCCTCGAGGGGCAGAGGGCGGGGCTTTCCCCTGCCGCTGCAGGAAAGGGGCGGGAGGGAGGCATGCTGACTGCAGCCAGGAGGCACTGGGCTCACAGAACAGCGCCATGGGCAACGCTGCTCCCGCGACGGAGCCGGTCCCCTCCCCGCAGCCTGCTCTCTGCAGCTGCTGCTGGGCGAGGGCGGTCCACCTGAGGGGGGAACTTCCCTTTGGGCTGAGGCACTGGTGGTGGGAAGCCCGCTCTTGGCAAATACCAGACCTGCAAGATGTTCTGCATCTCTAGGAGGCCGGAGGCAGGGCAGCTGAGGGCCAGCACCTGCAGCATGCTGTCCATGGCGTCCAGGGCCTGCAAGGGGGACGGACACAGGGTTGAGCTGCTTCTTCGTTGGTGCCCCTTACCTGCCGGAGAGGGGCTTGAATTCCTCTTGCCTGAGGGGCACACCTATGGTCCTGCGGAGCCCAGCGAGGGGCCCCAGGGCAGGGGAGCTGCTGCCGAGGGCCCAGCCTGGCGGCACTGCCCGTGGCCCTGCCCAGCGCAAAGAAGGCAAAGAAGGGATGGGGGTGGGAAAGGCAAGCTGGGATCGTGCCCTGGCTTGCAGCTTACGCTTGTCTCTCAGCGCGGGGTAGCCAGGGAGCAGCCCCCACAGCCTGCCGGGCCACCCTCCGCCATCCAGCGCATACCTTGGAGTAGAGGGCAGCATCCAGGCTCTGCAGGTCCTCGCTGGGAGGCAGGCAGAAGATGCTGCAGAAGCAGGCATGCAGCAGGCTCTTCCTTCTGCTCTCCGGAACCAGCCCGACTTTGCTGCAAGGACAGAGAGGGGCCTTTCCGTCCCTGGCGCCCGCACCAGTACCTGGACGCCCTGGGAAGGTGGACGCAGACCTGGGGCAGGGAGACTCCCGGGTGATAGCCGCACTAGGTGGGGGAGCCCTACGGGCAGCCACGTCTTCCCCCAGCAGGCAGCCCAGGGACAGAGGACCCTCCTGGCAGCTGGGGCCCCAGGCCCTCTCCAGGGCCTGCCTCACCCTTTGGGGGAAAGCCCAGGAGACGCACGGTAGCCCCAGGGCCCTCTCTGCCCTCCCGTCTCCACCACGGTCGGGCCCGGCGCAGGCCCAGCCGACGGCACTGGCAGACGCCTGCAGGACGGCGGATGGCTCCCCGCTAGCCCTGGGGCCATCGGGGCCACCTGGGGCCACGCAGGCCCTGGCCAGGCCAGCGGCTCGGGCAGCTACCTCATGGCGCTGATGGCCAGCATGACTTGCTGCCGCACGGCGGTGCCCAGGTGGTCGGTGGGCTCCTCTTGCAGCAGCACCTGGAGAGCACAAGCAGAAGGGGCCTCGGGAGGTGCCGGGGGCCAGCGATCAGGCTGCAGGGCTGGCAGAGCCCAGGTGCCCCCTGCCAGCACGGACCCCCCGGGCGGCCCCCTGGCTGCCCAGGGCCCCGCTCGCCCGGCTCCGCAGTGCCTCCTGCAGCCCCACGCTGGCCAGGGCTGCGCCCCCAGCCGGGGCCCCCCAGCTGCCACGCTCAGACCCCCGCCTCCGGCCCTCAGCGGTGGGCCCGCGCCCCCCGCTCCCGCCCTGCTGCAGGGCCCCCTCCCCTCACCTCCAGGGACTCTGCCAGGTCCAGGCTGCACGGGCACAGCTCCTGCCGCAGCGCCGCGCTGGAGCTGGCCGCGGTGCAGAGGCTGCAGACGCAGGCCAGGAACCTCAGCTTCTCGGCCTCGGCCTGCTGCCGGGAGCAGAGAGCAGCGGAGAGCGTCAGAGGGGCAGAGGCCCGGCCAGCAGCCCGGGCGGCGCAGGGCCCGCAGCCAGGTGTGGGGCGCCGGGGGCAGCCGCCCGCGGCCAGCAGCCCTGCGGGTGCCGAGCAGGGCGCAGCCCCGGCCGCCGCGGGGAGAGGCGGGCGCAGCCCAGAGGCCGTGGCGCCCCTCACCTGTCCGCGGTGCCGCAGGAAGGCGCGCAGGCGCTCCAGGGCTCGGGCCTCCTCGCTGGGCAGAGCCGGGCCGGGCACTGAGGGAGACAGAGAGCAGGGCGAGGTGCAGGGCGGCCGGGCTCGGGGCGGAGAGCGCCGAGCCCCGGCCCCAGCGCCCGCCGCTGCCCGGCACAGCGAGCCCAGCCGGGCGGGCCGCTGGGGCGCAGAGGCCCCATGCGGCCGGGCTCGGGGCGGCCGGCAGGCGCCCGGCGGCCGGGGGCAGCACCGGAGCCAGCGCGGGGGAAAGGTGCGAGCGCGCCCGGCGGGAAGGGGCTGGCGACGGGCAGGTGGGAGCCGGGCAGCGCAGGGCGGGCTGGCGGCCCCGGCCGGCCCAGCGTCGGGGGCCGCGTGCTCACCCGTCGGCAGCGCCGGGGGCGCGTGGCCCTGCCGGGGCTCCAGCTGGCGACGGCCCTCGGCCGGGGCCCCGTCCTCCTCGTCCTCGGCCTCCCAGGCCGTCCTGGGGCGGCTGGGGGGTCTCCGCGCCATGGCGGGCGAGGCGGCAGAGGCTGCGCGAGGCTGCCCGGGGGCGGCAGGGAGAGTGCGGGGTGTGCTCGGGAGGCTCCTGGACCAGCCCGCGTGCTCCCGCCCGCTCCCGTCACCGGCCAGCCGGACACTGCGGGGCCGAGGCCTCCGGCGCCGGGCGAGGCCGCGGGCTGTCACAGGAGCGCGGTCACAAAGGGCCCCCACTGTCACCCTGGGGCGGGCTGGCCCCGGCCCCGGCCCCGGCCCCGGCCCCGGCCTGGGCAGGGGCAGGCCGGGTCCCCTCGGGGGTGCCGGGCCGGCTCGCCCCCTGCCACACCTCTCTCTGTCCTCGGGGCGCCCGGCCCCCGTGGCGCCTGGGGCCCTCCGGGCCGCTCCCCTCCTCTTCTTGTCCCCGCCACCGCTGCTCCCGACCCCGTCCTCAGCCAGCCCAGCAAGCGCCCCGCGGGGACACCCCGGCACCGCGGGGAAGGGCACCAGCCCCGAAGGGCACCTCTCCTCCCCGGGCACCCTGGCGGCTGCTCCATCCCCCCCGCCAGCCACCCCTGCGGGGCACAGACAAACCCAGGCGTCTGCACTGGCGGCCTGGGTTCCCTGGGGCCATCACGCACCCTCCCGAACGGCGACACCCGACAAGCGTCCTGGTGGGGTCCCCCATCTACCTTAGCGTGCGGGGTGGGTGGTTGTTTGCCCCCTGGGGCCCACCACCAGGCTCTTGGTGCGCTGCCCCCCACCCCGAGCTGCCCGGGGGCCGGGCTGGGGCTGGCTTGGCCTCTGGCAGCAGCATCGGTGCCCAGCGGCCGGAGGAGGTGTCCCCACGAAGCGGCGTGGGGCGCGCTGCTGGCAGCAGGGGCTGGGCCAGTGGGCGCCCAGAGCCGAGCCCTGGCAGGGCAGCTTGAGGCCACGGGCTCAGCCCCTCCTGCTGCCCCTCCACAAGGGTCCAGGGCCTCACCTGGGGCTGCCTTTCTCCCCAGCGCCTGTCACGTCCAGGCGCCCTTCGCCGGCCTCCCGCCGTCGCCTTGTGTGGGTTTCTGCTGCGCGCCAGGGCCTCCCCGTGCTGCCCTGGTAGGGACCCGCCTCCCTGGCCCCAGGGACAGCGGCCACCCAGGGCTGTGCTGGCCCCCGTCTCCCTGCCGTGGGGGGATCAGGGTCACCAAGGGGCACCTAGACGTCCCCCGGGGTCCACCATAAAGCACACAGAGGTCCCTCTGGTGCCTGCAAAGCCACACGGAGGCCCCGACGATGCACCAAAAGCCACGTGGAGGCCCCAGGACTGCACAAGGAAGGATCTGGCACAGCCCAAAAGGCACCCTGAGGCCTTGCTGCCTTTCTGCCTGTGAGCGGGTACAGAGCAGCGGCTGAGCAGCCTCGGTCCCTTCCCTTGGGCTACTTGGTAGCGGGCACCAAGGAGGACCTCGCGTCGGTGGGCTGCTCCTGCTCTTTCTGCAAAGGACTGAACTTCGCCATCCCCACCGGCCTGCCCGCTTCCCTGGCAGCCAAGCGCTTTGTGGTCACGTTTGCATTCGCGTTCGTGTTGCATTAATTTTGCTGCCTGCTGGGGGGCTTTGCAGAGGGCAGAGCCAGGCCAGGAGAACAGCTTCTTCTGGTGGCTGCTCGCAAACGACACCCTTCCCCTGCCCACAGATGGCTTTGGCATGGGTCCGGCAGCTGGGGGGAGAGAGCAGCGTTCAGGGACGAGGGCTGTGGCACCCCAGCTTTGTATCAGGAAAGGTCCTGAGAGAAACTTCCCTCGGAGGTGCAAACAGAACTGGATCCACACGGCTCCTGGAATTGGCAAGAACTGATACCGGCTTAAAGCACAACACGAGCTGTTCAGTGCTGGCGTTGAGAGGACCGGGTATTTGCAGGAGCTCTAGGTGCAAAGAAACTTGGACATGTCTTTCCCAATTCCCTTGGCTTCTTGCCGATGAAACTAGACAGATTAATGCAAGGCCTGTAAGTCGCAAAGAAAGCAGAGTTTAAGCGCTGGCTGCTGCCTCTGAGAAGTTCTGCGTGTTTTGCGGAGCGATTCTGTTACTCAAGTGCAAGTCTGCAAGGAAGAGGGGTAGCTCTTGTCCGCCGCGTTCAGCTGCAGGAAGCTGGTGCATTAGCTAAGCGGAGAGTGCTGGTCCTGATGCAGCCTCAGTCGCAGCACTCAGGAGAGCAGCTCAGTGTCTGACTTGAGAGATGAGAGCGAATCAGTCTGGAGCCCTGGGCAGTAGACTGGGAAAGAGTGCAGCAGCCCAGCAGGACGACCCAGCTAGGGACTGAGGAAGCGCTGAGCTTCCCTTTGCACACCAAGGGCTGTGAGTGCCTGTGGCCAGGCGCCGCAGGACGTGCCCATGCCAGCACCACGGCATCAGAGGCCAGAGCTCTGCACAGACACTAGAGGCTCCAGCCCCTCCACAACGGGGGCTCTTCAGGCCTCGTGACTGCAAAAGCCAGGCAGAGGAAGGTCTTCTCAATGGGGATGAATCTGTGGCGGGAGGGTGTCAAGAGGCTGGAGGCAGACTGTGCCCAGTGGTGCCCAGGGACAGGCTGCGAGGCACCGGGCAAAAAGTGAGGGAGGTCTGAGCCCCCAGGTGGTGGAGGAGTGGCTGTGCCCTGTGTGTCCTAAGTGGAGGTCCCGGAAGGGATCCCTTGCTGCTTGCTGGAGGCCCGGGGATGCCGGGAGCATGCGCTAGGCCCCCATGAGCGAGGTGGTGGGTGGTGGTGGTTGGGGGGGAGGGGGGGGCGGTTGTTGTTGGCCCTGTGCGATGGGTGCAGGCGGCTGGTGCTGCAGAGGCAGCAGCTGCAGCATGCTCTGCCCAGGGCAACGGCCAGCAGGCTGAAAGAAGCAGGAGCACGGGCACAAGGACGAGAGAGCAGAGAAGAAACGCAAGGTGTGGAAGAGAGCGAGAGGCTTTTCTCTGCCTGCCCACGCAATCCCAGCTGCAGCGTGGCTCCGGGGGTGCCGGGAGATGAAAGGGGCTGCTGCGAGCGCTGCTGTCTGGGTCCTTAGGGAGGAGGCTGCTCTGGGAGAGGGGAGCGCGATCCCAGTGTCCAGTCCAACCTCCAGGGAGCAGGAAGCCTTGGCAGGACCCGAAGGGTCATGTGCCTCTTGCCAGGCCTTGTTGTGCCGCCAGGAGGCGGGCCTTGGTCTGGGCCTTGGAGGGGGAAGCGGAGACCTGCTGAGCAGCTGGGCTGAAATCCACTGGGAGGTGAACACCCAGGAACTGCCGCAGGAGTTCTTAGCACAAGCTGGAGCAGTGCAGCGAGGCTTGAGTTGGTGGAGAAGAGGCCAAATGCAGCCAGCCAGGTCTCAGGCCCCTGAGGCCCCTGGCATGGCTCTTGCAGGAGCTGGGCCAAACACCCTCCGCTGCCCTGGGGACAGGCTGCTGGGATGGGTGCAGCTGTGGTAGCTGCTGCAAGGTGCTCTGCTGGCTGGAGGCCAACCCTGCCTTGATGAGAAAGTCCGGGGGCACCTGTGCCACGTGCACCCGCAGGAGGGCAGGCACCAGAGAGCAGAGAAGCAGAGGAAGGGGTTTGGCACCGCCTTGGCCTTTGTGGAAGCTGCTGGTGAGCGCAGGCCTCGGTGCTTGGCCTGCTGCCCCCAGGGGAGCAGCAGGGGAGCGCAAAGTGCTTGGGCCAAGGATGCTTCAGGAGGACTAAAAACCACTGCAGGCAGCCCAAAGGGAGGAGCGCCCTGTGCCCCCCCCAGGCCTCTGGCTTTGGCAACTGCTACAAGCAGCTCTAAGGCTGAGGTTGGTGTTGGGTGGTGGGGGAGTGAGATTTTGCTCTGGCCGCCTCACAGGATGACAGAGTGGTTGCGGTTGGAAGGGGGTCTCTGGAGCTCCTGCAGTCTAAGCCGCCTTCTCGAGCAGGGCCAGCTAGGGCAGGTTGCTCTAGTGCGCTGCCTGCTGGGGGGCTTTGCAGAGGGCAGAGCCAGGCCAGGAGAACAGCTTCTTCTGGTGGCTGCTCGCAAACGACACCCTTCCCCTGCCCACAGATGGCTTTGGCATGGGTCCGGCAGCTGGGGGGAGAGAGCAGCGTTCAGGGACGAGGGCTGTGGCACCCCAGCTTTGTATCAGGAAAGGTCAGCCCAGTCCCCACAGCGGGAGTACAGCTCTCTCTGAGCTCCAGGGTGGGCCAGCCCTGGGGGAAATCTCCAGTCTCGTCCAACCCTGCTGCTGTCGCCAGCCCCACCACACCCATGCCAAGGTTCTTTGACGACCTAGGGCCCGTTGTTGCTGGTGTGAGCAGGCGCCTGATGCTTGGCTTGCTGCCCCCGGGGCGGGGGAGCAGGGGACCAGCAGGGCCAGCAGGGCCAAGGATGCTTAGAAGGAGGAAAGCAAAGCATTGCAGGGCCCCCAGAAAAGAGAAGTCCCCTGTGCCCCACAGGCCTCTGGCTTTGGCACCTGCGACCAGCCTGGAGTGTGTGGCTGAGGTTGGGGTTCGGTGCTAGAGGTGTGAGATTTTGCCCTGGCAAAATCTCACAGGGGCACAGAGCGGCTGCGGTTGTGGTTGGAAGGGGTCTCTGGAGCTCCTCTAGGTTCAGCCTCCTTCTCCACCGATTGGTTTGCGCAAAGACAAGACACTGGCACGTGGCGAAGAGACTGGGCGGCTTCTTTTGGAAAAACCCAGCAGACGGTGGGCTGGCGGCACAAGCCTGGCACGGGCTGGGCCTGAGGGCTGCAGCTGTCCTGCGGGCAGGGAGAGAGGCCAGCAACGCCCCCACCCACAACTTGCCCCCACACGCCGGTGGTCCTTCGGGGGAGAGCAGCCCGGCATCAGGAGGCAGCCGAGCTCTAGCAGCAAACGCAGCCACCTCGCAGAGGCCAGTGCCACCTCTGCCACGCTCTCCTCAGCTGCCAGCCCAGGCCTTCGTGGCCGCCTCCAGACGCAGACGTCTTCCCTGGAGCTCTCAGGAGCAGGATGGTTTGCGTGGCCAGGGAACAGATGGACGGGCTGACGTCCTCCTCCAAGCCTTGAAGCGCTGAGAGAAAGAGCCAGAGCAGAGATCAAGCCCCCATATCTGCACAGACCCCAGGCAGCCCTTCCTGGGGACGACATGGCCTGTCCCACCCACCTCTTCCCACAGACAGGAGGCAGCAGAAGGGACACGTGGATCAGCTGGGACTTGCTGGCCAGGAATGTCCCAAAGGCCCCTGAAATCTTCTCGCGACTCTACCCGCACCGCCTCTGAGCCGCACGGGGAGCAGAGCCCTCCTGGCCTGCGCCAGGCATTGCAGCTCACTGCCCAGCCTCTGTCTTCCTCCCCGCCAGCCCTGCCTCACACCCTGCTGCCCTCACTCACCCTCGCAGATGTCCTCCACCTTCTTCTTGCTCTGGCCCCTCATGCTCTGCCCGACGAGCCCTAGGCACACGCACAGCCCCTCACCAATCCTGCTCCCCACACCACCCTTCCCCCAGGGCTAGCGCTAAGCTGCCCCAGTGCAGAGAGGGTCCGCAGGGCTTGGAGCTCACCAAGGAACCGCACAGCCATCTCTCGCAAGCACTCCTGGGGGCTCTCCAAGTACAGCAGGCTCTGGCGCAGGTATTCTTCCGATCTTCTCCTGCCCCTCGCCAGCTGGGCAGAGCACAAGGCCACAGGCTGGGCGCACACCCTCCCCACCCAGCCAGCCACTCCCTCCACCCACCACTCGCTTTAGCATCCCAGGGCTCAGTGAGGGCACAGCAACCTAGAGAAGAGCCCGTTGGGGCAGTGTGCTGGACAAGGGCGGCCGGAGTGCTGCCCCAGGCTGGCACCTCTGGGCACCAGCCGTGGCGAGGCACACGGCTGCCTGCCCCCCCCACTCCCCCCCCCCCCCCCCACACACACACCCTGGCCATGCAGGGGCACAGGCCTTGCCCAGGCTGCCTCTGGGGGCTTTGGGGGCCATCCTTACCAGGCACTCGCCGATCCTCCAGCTCTGCGCTGTCTCAGCCAGCTGCCTCAGCTGCTCCCACCTCAGGAACTTGGCAGCACCAAGCAGGGCTTCCTGAGAGGCCTGCACAGCAGCACAGACCTGCTGATGCCACCGCAGCCCAGCGCACAACCCCCACCGTGCCCCTCCTCTTGGCAAGGCCTCCTCGGGGCCTTTCCTCGCCCACAATGGCAAGAGGGAGCAGCTGGCAACTGCCTCTGCCAGCATGTTCCGTGCCCCGGGCAGACATGTGGGGCAACCACCCCCGCAGGTGTATGGTGCTGCAGGTGGAGGCATGGCAGGAAGACGAAGGCACTGCTGCGCCTGGTGCAAACAGCAAGGGGGCGCTCTGCAGCCTCAGCACCTGGCACCTCCAGCCCACCCACCTTCAAAGGCTCCCACTGCCAGCAGCCCTTGCTCCTCATGCTCACGCCCACTCACAGGGCGTCCGCATCGCCCTCCTCCAACGACCCGTCCCGTTACACATCCATACCTGGGCCACACGGGGGATCTCGTCATGCCAGTGGAAGAGCAGAGGCAGCAGGCTCCTGTGCACTTGCTTCTTCAGGGCCTGTGTTTTGGTGCCCACCACAGCCTCCATCACCTCTTGGAAGAGGCGGATGGAGAGCTCTCGCACGCAGGCCGGCTCCTGGCGGGAAGGGAAAGGGGGCACCTCAGCACTGCCTGCTCCAAGCCCACAGTCAGCACAGGGGTCAGTGGGGCTGATGGCGAGATGAAGGTTTCGGACCCTCCCTCCGCACCAGTGAGCTGTGGGCCTCGTCTGCACCCACTGCAAAATGGCCCCCGGCCCAGGCCGGGCGATGCAGCGTGCTTCTGTACCATGCTGCGGCCAGGGAGAGCGGAGCTGGCGGAGAAGCCTGCGCCTGGAAGGGCTCCTCTCGCCCTGGCCACGCTCCCCGCATCACCCCTGGCCAAGGCCCAACAGAGCTGCTCCAGGATGGCCCTCCACAGCGGCTCCTGGGGCTGTGGGGACGTTGGCGTTACTGAGGGCCTATCTGCAGGCATGGGCAGCAGCAGGACTTCAGGCTTCCCTCAGCTCGGCCTGCCTGGCCCTCCTGGAGAGCCTTTCTTCATCGCCCAGGCGCTCGAGCTGTGCTGCCAGCTCTAGAGGCCGGCAGAAGGAGGCAGCCACAGGGCACGGCTGCAGGGGCCAAGCACAATACCCTGCAGCTGAGGCTAGACAAGGGGCTGCTTCAACACAGTCCTGCAGGCCAGCGCACCACGGGCAGCACAGCGCAATGACCCCAAAAGCCACTGGGCAAAAACGTTCCTGGCAGCACCCAGGGCCCCTGCTGGCCAGCACAAATTCCCATGCCGCGGGTACACACACACACACGGCAACACACCACAGCCCGCAGCCCGCACACAGCCTCACCGACACGCCAACAGGGCCCCCGCCTCTCCCCCCAGCCTTACCTCATCAAAGAGAGGCAGCAGCTTCTCGGCCAGCAGCGGAGCAAAGTGGGCCACCACCTGCTTCTCCATGACGTGGACCACGTTGCTGAGCACCAGCAGGGCCTTTGCGCTGATGTCTCTGTCCACGTCCTGCAGGCGCCCCACCAGCAGGGGCCACAGGTACTGCATTCTTCTGGCCTGGGGGAAACACAACCTCGGTGCCTGAAGAAAGAACCCACTGCCCTGGCAAAAAGGCTCACCTTCTTACACACCAGCTTCCCCCCTGCCTTTCCAGACGCGGCCATGGCGATGACTGCGGCAACCTGCTGCCTGGCAGCCTTTACCGGCACAGCCACGGGCCTGGGCAGGGCTGGGGCAGAGCGAGGCAGGAGAGGGCAGCACCGGCTCCTCTGCACCTCACCCCTTGCCCTCTTCTCCGCCACACTTGAACGGGCAGCGGGTTTAGTAACCCACGCTGCCTGCAAAGCTGCCCGGGCCACGGGCTGTCCCAGCCCTAGCAGGCGCCTTTCCTGGCAGGGCTCGCTGCCCCATTGCCAAGGCCCTGCCGACACCCCCGGCTTGTGCACAGAGGCTGTGACGCAGTGCAACACCCCAAGGCGGCACTCGGCCCGCGGCGGCCCCTGCGTGGTGGGGGCTGCAGCCTGGCGGCCCGGAAGCTGCCTGCGGCATCAGCCTGGCCCTGTGCTCAGGCTCCAACAGGGCAGCAGCTCCCACAGCTCCTGAGGCCCACCAAAGTCCCAGCTACCCTGTTGCCCAGCACCCCACCGCCCAGCCCCTCGCTGCCTGCGCACCGTCACCCGGCTGGCCCCTGCTCACCATCTCCTGTCTCTTGCACAGCAGCACAAGGCCTCTGAGCGCCAGCCCGTGCATCACCCGCCAGTGACTCCGCAGGTAGCTCCAGAAGAGAATCAGCAAGTCGTCCTCCTCTGTGCAAAGGTCACTGCAGGCCAGCAGCTGAAGCACAGCACAGAGAAAGCGGTGAGGTCGGCAGGACTCCCGGCCTCAGGCAGCGCCCGATCCCACCAACAGCTCCGGGCGAGGGCACCAGGCCCGGCCCAAAGGCAGCCGTCAGCGCCGACAGCCCCTGGCACCCCACTCCCTGCCCTGGGCCTCAGGCCGCACCGCGCACAGCCCTCGCCTGCTCCTCCGCTCCTCTCCAGCCCCGAGAGGCACCGCCTGCCATCAGGCTCACCTCCACCAGGAAAGCCATGGCAGGCATCTCCCAGTGGGCCGCGCCACGTTTCAGCAGCGCTGTCAGCCATTGGAAGAGGAAGAGACGCAGCTGTCTTGGGCTCTTCCTCATCTCTCTGGCAGAGGCAAGAAGGCACTGTCACTTCTGAGCAGCCAGGCAAACACCTCGTCTGTGATTGTGAGCCCATCCCTCTAGCCAGGGCTCGCAGAGCCCCGCAGCCATGGAGCGGCAGCTCCCTTGGCTGCTCTACTCGGCCAGCCCGCCGTCACAAGGCCTCAAGCTGCAGCCCCGTGGGGCTCTGCGGGGCAGCCTGTGTGCAAGGGAGAAATGCTGGGGCAGAGCAGGGACAAGGGGGTTCTCACCTGGCCAGCAAACCCACTCCCCTGTGGCAGGTCTCCGCGCTGAGGAGCGTGTCCCAGGCGCCCTTCCTCGCCATGGCCAGCACCTGACTCTCGTAGCCGGCACGGCACAGCAGTGCTTTCATGGTCTGCACTGCCAACCTGCGTGCACAGCAAAGGCCGCGTCACCCTGGCACCCCTGGCCCTGCCGCCACCTCCACAGCACACACAGCAGGGCTGGCATGGAGCACCTCACGGGGCTGCCGGGAGCAGACTCTTCCCCTTGCCGTTCCCCCCAGCACATCTCAGCCTCCTCCGGCGTCAGCTCTGCGCAGAAGGAAATCTGGAAGAGCAGCGCCAGGAAGAGCTTGGGGAAGAACACCTCCAGCACGTGCTGGCAGCTGGGCTGCTGCAGCATCTCATGGAGCACTCTCGTTGCCTGCAGAAGAAGCCCAGAGACAGCTCTCGCTGCTGAGACGTGCCTGTTGCGCTGCCCGAGCTTGGCGGTGAGCCTCACACACTGCCCTGAGCCTTGGGACAAGCAGGAGTGCCTGCCCGGCCTGTGTGGCCAGAGCAAAGGCACGGAAGCTCTTTGGGCCATGGCCACAACAAGCCCTGCCAGCCATGGACCTGTCGCGCCGTGGACATGGACCCCATGGACCTGGTGCCCCATGGACCTGGGGCTTCTTGCTGGACGGGCAAGGCCAGGGCAGCTCTAGGGGAGAGCGAGGCTACGTCCACAAACTCACGGCCAGGGAAACGATGACTCTGTCGTCCCCATCCAACGTGCATGTCTCGTCCACCGGCCAATCCTGCAGGACACTGAGCAGCTCCTGCAGCACCCTCTCGGCAGCTCCGCGCTTCGACAGCAGCATCCTCCACATGGCTGCGGCAGCGCTGCAGGCCCACAGCTCTCGCTCAGCGGGTGCTGCAGCCGCAGCACTGTGGCCTGGGCAGCCGCAGAGGGCCTGGGCTGGCCGCCAGCCCTGCCTCTGCCCACTGCCCCTTGCCCGCAGCACCCTGGGGGCTCTGCCCCACCCCGCAGCCCATGGCCAAGCTCCAGTCCCTTGTGGGGCACGCAGGCAGCCAGGCGACCAGGCTCTGGGGCTGAAGGCCGGCACACTTGCTCAGCTTGCGCTGCTGCAGCCCGGCCTGACGCACCGGGGCTGGCACACGGGGACAACAGCAGGGCCCAGCCCCTCACGAGAGGCCGGAAAATCTCCACCTGCCCCGCAGCCCGCAGGGCACGAGCTCTCCAGGCTGCTGGCCCCCGAGCTCTCAAGGCAAGCGGGCCCCTACCTGTCGCATGAGGGGGAAGACTGCAAGAGGCTCACGACCACCTCCTCTGGACATGCACAGGTCAGCAGCAGAAGAGCCCTGTCCAGGCTGCGCCGCGCAGACACCTCTGTGATGAGCAGCACGTTGCTCCACATGCCCCTCACCACCTTCGGCACCTGGAGGGCACACGACTCAGAGTGGGGCTGCTGTCAGAGTGGCAGCAATTTGCCCAGCTCCCTCCAAGACCGGCTGCCCTTGCCCCCGCTCTGTGCTGGCCTCAGAGGGGGTGGCGGGCCTGCCAGGCCTGGAGTCAGGGCAAAAACAAGCCCCCGGAGGCCTCGAGCCCCGGCCACGCCACCTGCAGGCTACTTACATGCTCCAAAAGGCAGGCATCGTCCGCCACAAGAGCATCCAGCATGTGAGCGGCTGCCTGCGTGTCATAGGTGCTGCAGGCTCTCATGCCGCTGAGGGCTGCGAGGATGAGGTCTGTCTTCTCAGAGGGCTGAAGGTATTTCCCAAACATCTGCGGGACAAAGCAGGGCAGCCAAGAGACATACGTCACACCGAGTGCCGTGGCAGCAGTGCTTGGCTGAGCAGCGAGTGATCCTGGCGAGAGATGCGCGGGGCACTGCTGGCACAGCCACCCGCGGAGAGTCAGGAGCAGGGGCAGGAAGCAGCGGCTCTGCAGGGCTGGCCGGTGGCACTGGGCAGGAGGTGGACGGTTGGGGTCCGGGTCCCCGTGCACTGGCGCTGCCCGCACACAGTGCGAGCCCTCTCCCCAGTGACCGCAAGGCCCCCTCAGCCCCACCCGCTAGCCATCCCTCTCTTCGCTCAAGTCACACCACGGCCACCAGTGCCAACCAGGGAGGCGCTCCTTACCGTGCTGATCTCACTGGCCTCCTTGGGCTCCAAAAGCCAGAAGGTGTTGGCAGCTTCCCAGGCCTTTTGGAGCTCTAGGTACTCGGGGCTATCCTGCAACAGCCTCCTGCCTGCACAGCAGGGGAAAGGCAGGGCCGTCAGCACCAAGGCTGCAGAGGTGGAGGTGGCCCACTGAAGGTGCCAGGGAGAACTCTGCCCTGGCAGACCAAGAGGACAGGCCAGAAATGGCTGGGCAGCAGGACTCGCAGGGAGGGAGGGCCTGGGCCTATGGTAAGGTGGGGGAAGGGGAAACGGCTTGCAAGAATAGAGAAAGGCACAGCGCCTCTGATGGGCCATTCTGCTGTGAAGCAAGACAGGAGGCCTGGGAGCAGCAGGTGCTGCTGAAGGCTTTGCAGGCCACTGCTCAGCGGGAGCTGGATGAGTGGCTGCTGTGTGGGGCCCCGTGTGTGGAAGGAGCCAGCCCAGTGCAGCTTCTTACTCTCTTCCTGCAGGATGAATCTGTAGAGGTGGCAAAGAGCCTCCGCTGCGCCGTGACTGCTCCCCTGCTCCTTGTAGGCGCAGCACAGGGTGAGCTGCCCCACCAGCTGCCCCAGGATCAGGAAACACTTGGGTCTGTGGCAGGCAGAGCTGGCCCTGCTTCCTTCCAAGCGGCAGCGGGCCTGCAGGAGGCAGGCGGCGCTGGCACCACGGCTCAGGGGCACCAGTGGGCACCAAAGCCCTGAACCCACGCTCCAAGCAGGGCTGCCTCCCGCCTCAGCCAGAGCTTTGGTGGCCCCTGCTGAGCCAGGCTCCTGCTGGGGGCCCATGGCATGCGCCCAGGGCAGGCACAGCTGGCTCCTGAGAGAGCAGGGACTGCAGTGCGACACCCAAAGAGGCAGGCCAAGATCTCCGCTTCAGGGCAGGGTCTTGCTGAGGGTCTTAACCTCTGCCCAGGCTTCCCGCGCAGGGAGCCCGGAGCTGCAGGCCACTCGGGGCCACTGACAAGGGCTGATGGGGTGGCTGGAGGCTGCCTGCACCACAGGCTCCTTACCGGCAGCAAGGAAGAGCTCGTCAGGAGACCAGCCAGCCGGGCAATGCGGCCTATGGCCCTCTCACGCACAGCTGCTTGCTGGGACTCGGTGAAGGGCAGCAGGACCTGGGAGGAGAGAAGCTGCTGGTCTGCTCCAAGGGAGGCAGCTCTGCTTAATGCCTGGCCACGTTTGTGCTTCGGCTCCTCGGAGCACGAGCCAAGCCTGGGAGTGGGGGTCTTGCGTCCAGAGTCGCTGGCATGCGTGGGGCAAAGCCCCCCGACGGGCCTGCTGTGGCCACACTGAGAGCTGGAGCCCATGCCTATGGCAGCCCCTGCTCCTTTCCAAACCTGGCCCTCCGGGGCCTCCCCAGCACCTCCCTGCCGCTGGCCGCTCGCGCCTCTGGCCCAGCAGCAACAAAGGCGCACCAACAAAGCTTGCGGGCTGGCAAGGGCAGGTCCCGGGGGCCGCTGCCTTCCTCAGCCCCGGGGAGGAAAGCACAAGGGATGGGGGGGCCGAGAGGGGGCAGGGCCAGCTGCCGGCTGTGGGGGGGCCGAGGAAGGAGGCTGCAACTGCTCGCCCTGCTTGGCGCCGGGAAGGCTCGCGGCAGTGCTGGCCTCGAGGGGCAGAGGGCGGGGCTTTCCCCTGCCGCTGCAGGAAAGGGGCGGGAGGGAGGCATGCTGACTGCAGCCAGGAGGCACTGGGCTCACAGAACAGCGCCATGGGCAACGCTGCTCCCGCGACGGAGCCGGTCCCCTCCCCGCAGCCTGCTCTCTGCAGCTGCTGCTGGGCGAGGGCGGTCCACCTGAGGGGGGAACTTCCCTTTGGGCTGAGGCACTGGTGGTGGGAAGCCCGCTCTTGGCAAATACCAGACCTGCAAGATGTTCTGCATCTCTAGGAGGCCGGAGGCAGGGCAGCTGAGGGCCAGCACCTGCAGCATGCTGTCCATGGCGTCCAGGGCCTGCAAGGGGGACGGACACAGGGTTGAGCTGCTTCTTCGTTGGTGCCCCTTACCTGCCGGAGAGGGGCTTGAATTCCTCTTGCCTGAGGGGCACACCTATGGTCCTGCGGAGCCCAGCGAGGGGCCCCAGGGCAGGGGAGCTGCTGCCGAGGGCCCAGCCTGGCGGCACTGCCCGTGGCCCTGCCCAGCGCAAAGAAGGCAAAGAAGGGATGGGGGTGGGAAAGGCAAGCTGGGATCGTGCCCTGGCTTGCAGCTTACGCTTGTCTCTCAGCGCGGGGTAGCCAGGGAGCAGCCCCCACAGCCTGCCGGGCCACCCTCCGCCATCCAGCGCATACCTTGGAGTAGAGGGCAGCATCCAGGCTCTGCAGGTCCTCGCTGGGAGGCAGGCAGAAGATGCTGCAGAAGCAGGCATGCAGCAGGCTCTTCCTTCTGCTCTCCGGAACCAGCCCGACTTTGCTGCAAGGACAGAGAGGGGCCTTTCCGTCCCTGGCGCCCGCACCAGTACCTGGACGCCCTGGGAAGGTGGACGCAGACCTGGGGCAGGGAGACTCCCGGGTGATAGCCGCACTAGGTGGGGGAGCCCTACGGGCAGCCACGTCTTCCCCCAGCAGGCAGCCCAGGGACAGAGGACCCTCCTGGCAGCTGGGGCCCCAGGCCCTCTCCAGGGCCTGCCTCACCCTTTGGGGGAAAGCCCAGGAGACGCACGGTAGCCCCAGGGCCCTCTCTGCCCTCCCGTCTCCACCACGGTCGGGCCCGGCGCAGGCCCAGCCGACGGCACTGGCAGACGCCTGCAGGACGGCGGATGGCTCCCCGCTAGCCCTGGGGCCATCGGGGCCACCTGGGGCCACGCAGGCCCTGGCCAGGCCAGCGGCTCGGGCAGCTACCTCATGGCGCTGATGGCCAGCATGACTTGCTGCCGCACGGCGGTGCCCAGGTGGTCGGTGGGCTCCTCTTGCAGCAGCACCTGGAGAGCACAAGCAGAAGGGGCCTCGGGAGGTGCCGGGGGCCAGCGATCAGGCTGCAGGGCTGGCAGAGCCCAGGTGCCCCCTGCCAGCACGGACCCCCCGGGCGGCCCCCTGGCTGCCCAGGGCCCCGCTCGCCCGGCTCCGCAGTGCCTCCTGCAGCCCCACGCTGGCCAGGGCTGCGCCCCCAGCCGGGGCCCCCCAGCTGCCACGCTCAGACCCCCGCCTCCGGCCCTCAGCGGTGGGCCCGCGCCCCCCGCTCCCGCCCTGCTGCAGGGCCCCCTCCCCTCACCTCCAGGGACTCTGCCAGGTCCAGGCTGCACGGGCACAGCTCCTGCCGCAGCGCCGCGCTGGAGCTGGCCGCGGTGCAGAGGCTGCAGACGCAGGCCAGGAACCTCAGCTTCTCGGCCTCGGCCTGCTGCCGGGAGCAGAGAGCAGCGGAGAGCGTCAGAGGGGCAGAGGCCCGGCCAGCAGCCCGGGCGGCGCAGGGCCCGCAGCCAGGTGTGGGGCGCCGGGGGCAGCCGCCCGCGGCCAGCAGCCCTGCGGGTGCCGAGCAGGGCGCAGCCCCGGCCGCCGCGGGGAGAGGCGGGCGCAGCCCAGAGGCCGTGGCGCCCCTCACCTGTCCGCGGTGCCGCAGGAAGGCGCGCAGGCGCTCCAGGGCTCGGGCCTCCTCGCTGGGCAGAGCCGGGCCGGGCACTGAGGGAGACAGAGAGCAGGGCGAGGTGCAGGGCGGCCGGGCTCGGGGCGGAGAGCGCCGAGCCCCGGCCCCAGCGCCCGCCGCTGCCCGGCACAGCGAGCCCAGCCGGGCGGGCCGCTGGGGCGCAGAGGCCCCATGCGGCCGGGCTCGGGGCGGCCGGCAGGCGCCCGGTGGCCGGGGGCAGCACCGGAGCCAGCGCGGGGGAAAGGTGCGAGCGCGCCCGGCGGGAAGGGGCTGGCGACGGGCAGGTGGGAGCCGGGCAGCGCAGGGCGGGCTGGCGGCCCCGGCCGGCCCAGCGTCGGGGGCCGCGTGCTCACCCGTCGGCAGCGCCGGGGGCGCGTGGCCCTGCCGGGGCTCCAGCTGGCGACGGCCCTCGGCCGGGGCCCCGTCCTCCTCGTCCTCGGCCTCCCAGGCCGTCCTGGGGCGGCTGGGGGGTCTCCGCGCCATGGCAGGCGAGGCGGCAGAGGCTGCGCGAGGCTGCCCGGGGGCGGCAGGGAGAGTGCGGGGTGTGCTCGGGAGGCTCCTGGACCAGCCCGCGTGCTCCCGCCCGCTCCCGTCACCGGCCAGCCGGACACTGCGGGGCCGAGGCCTCCGGCGCCGGGCGAGGCCGCGGGCTGTCACAGGAGCGCGGTCACAAAGGGCCCCCACTGTCACCCTGGGGCGGGCTGGCCCCGGCCCCGGCCCCGGCCCCGGCCTGGGCAGGGGCAGGCCGGGTCCCCTCGGGGGTGCCGGGCCGGCTCGCCCCCTGCCACACCTCTCTCTGTCCTCGGGGCGCCCGGCCCCCGTGGCGCCTGGGGCCCTCCGGGCCGCTCCCCTCCTCTTCTTGTCCCCGCCACCGCTGCTCCCGACCCCGTCCTCAGCCAGCCCAGCAAGCGCCCCGCGGGGACACCCCGGCACCGCGGGGAAGGGCACCAGCCCCGAAGGGCACCTCTCCTCCCCGGGCACCCTGGCGGCTGCTCCATCACCCCCGCCAGCCACCCCTGCGGGGCACAGACAAACCCAGGCGTCTGCACTGGCGGCCTGGGTTCCCTGGGGCCATCACGCACCCTCCCGAACGGCGACACCCGACAAGCGTCCTGGTGGGGTCCCCCATCTACCTTAGCGTGCGGGGTGGGTGGTTGTTTGCCCCCTGGGGCCCACCACCAGGCTCTTGGTGCGCTGCCCCCCACCCCGAGCTGCCCGGGGGCCGGGCTGGGGCTGGCTTGGCCTCTGGCAGCAGCATCGGTGCCCAGCGGCCGGAGGAGGTGTCCCCACGAAGCGGCGTGGGGCGCGCTGCTGGCAGCAGGGGCTGGGCCAGTGGGCGCCCAGAGCCGAGCCCTGGCAGGGCAGCTTGAGGCCACGGGCTCAGCCCCTCCTGCTGCCCCTCCACAAGGGTCCAGGGCCTCACCTGGGGCTGCCTTTCTCCCCAGCGCCTGTCACGTCCAGGCGCCC
The DNA here is from genome assembly GCF_040807025.1 of Struthio camelus. Taxonomy (NCBI): domain Eukaryota; kingdom Metazoa; phylum Chordata; class Aves; order Struthioniformes; family Struthionidae; genus Struthio; species Struthio camelus. The sequence continues at coordinate 52,881 of NW_027182712.1, forward strand.
TTCGCCGGCCTCCCGCCGTCGCCTTGTGTGGGTTTCTGCTGCGCGCCAGGGCCTCCCCGTGCTGCCCTGGTAGGGACCCGCCTCCCTGGCCCCAGGGACAGCGGCCACCCAGGGCTGTGCTGGCCCCCGTCTCCCTGCCGTGGGGGGATCAGGGTCACCAAGGGGCACCTAGACGTCCCCCGGGGTCCACCATAAAGCACACAGAGGTCCCTCTGGTGCCTGCAAAGCCACACGGAGGCCCCGACGATGCACCAAAAGCCACGTGGAGGCCCCAGGACTGCACAAGGAAGGATCTGGCACAGCCCAAAAGGCACCCTGAGGCCTTGCTGCCTTTCTGCCTGTGAGCGGGTACAGAGCAGCGGCTGAGCAGCCTCGGTCCCTTCCCTTGGGCTACTTGGTAGCGGGCACCAAGGAGGACCTCGCGTCGGTGGGCTGCTCCTGCTCTTTCTGCAAAGGACTGAACTTCGCCATCCCCACCGGCCTGCCCGCTTCCCTGGCAGCCAAGCGCTTTGTGGTCACGTTTGCATTCGCGTTCGTGTTGCATTAATTTTGCTGCCTGCTGGGGGGCTTTGCAGAGGGCAGAGCCAGGCCAGGAGAACAGCTTCTTCTGGTGGCTGCTCGCAAACGACACCCTTCCCCTGCCCACAGATGGCTTTGGCATGGGTCCGGCAGCTGGGGGGAGAGAGCAGCGTTCAGGGACGAGGGCTGTGGCACCCCAGCTTTGTATCAGGAAAGGTCCTGAGAGAAACTTCCCTCGGAGGTGCAAACAGAACTGGATCCACACGGCTCCTGGAATTGGCAAGAACTGATACCGGCTTAAAGCACAACACGAGCTGTTCAGTGCTGGCGTTGAGAGGACCGGGTATTTGCAGGAGCTCTAGGTGCAAAGAAACTTGGACATGTCTTTCCCAATTCCCTTGGCTTCTTGCCGATGAAACTAGACAGATTAATGCAAGGCCTGTAAGTCGCAAAGAAAGCAGAGTTTAAGCGCTGGCTGCTGCCTCTGAGAAGTTCTGCGTGTTTTGCGGAGCGATTCTGTTACTCAAGTGCAAGTCTGCAAGGAAGAGGGGTAGCTCTTGTCCGCCGCGTTCAGCTGCAGGAAGCTGGTGCATTAGCTAAGCGGAGAGTGCTGGTCCTGATGCAGCCTCAGTCGCAGCACTCAGGAGAGCAGCTCAGTGTCTGACTTGAGAGATGAGAGCGAATCAGTCTGGAGCCCTGGGCAGTAGACTGGGAAAGAGTGCAGCAGCCCAGCAGGACGACCCAGCTAGGGACTGAGGAAGCGCTGAGCTTCCCTTTGCACACCAAGGGCTGTGAGTGCCTGTGGCCAGGCGCCGCAGGACGTGCCCATGCCAGCACCACGGCATCAGAGGCCAGAGCTCTGCACAGACACTAGAGGCTCCAGCCCCTCCACAACGGGGGCTCTTCAGGCCTCGTGACTGCAAAAGCCAGGCAGAGGAAGGTCTTCTCAATGGGGATGAATCTGTGGCGGGAGGGTGTCAAGAGGCTGGAGGCAGACTGTGCCCAGTGGTGCCCAGGGACAGGCTGCGAGGCACCGGGCAAAAAGTGAGGGAGGTCTGAGCCCCCAGGTGGTGGAGGAGTGGCTGTGCCCTGTGTGTCCTAAGTGGAGGTCCCGGAAGGGATCCCTTGCTGCTTGCTGGAGGCCCGGGGATGCCGGGAGCATGCGCTAGGCCCCCATGAGCGAGGTGGTGGGTGGTGGTGGTTGGGGGGGAGGGGGGGGCGGTTGTTGTTGGCCCTGTGCGATGGGTGCAGGCGGCTGGTGCTGCAGAGGCAGCAGCTGCAGCATGCTCTGCCCAGGGCAACGGCCAGCAGGCTGAAAGAAGCAGGAGCACGGGCACAAGGACGAGAGAGCAGAGAAGAAACGCAAGGTGTGGAAGAGAGCGAGAGGCTTTTCTCTGCCTGCCCACGCAATCCCAGCTGCAGCGTGGCTCCGGGGGTGCCGGGAGATGAAAGGGGCTGCTGCGAGCGCTGCTGTCTGGGTCCTTAGGGAGGAGGCTGCTCTGGGAGAGGGGAGCGCGATCCCAGTGTCCAGTCCAACCTCCAGGGAGCAGGAAGCCTTGGCAGGACCCGAAGGGTCATGTGCCTCTTGCCAGGCCTTGTTGTGCCGCCAGGAGGCGGGCCTTGGTCTGGGCCTTGGAGGGGGAAGCGGAGACCTGCTGAGCAGCTGGGCTGAAATCCACTGGGAGGTGAACACCCAGGAACTGCCGCAGGAGTTCTTAGCACAAGCTGGAGCAGTGCAGCGAGGCTTGAGTTGGTGGAGAAGAGGCCAAATGCAGCCAGCCAGGTCTCAGGCCCCTGAGGCCCCTGGCATGGCTCTTGCAGGAGCTGGGCCAAACACCCTCCGCTGCCCTGGGGACAGGCTGCTGGGATGGGTGCAGCTGTGGTAGCTGCTGCAAGGTGCTCTGCTGGCTGGAGGCCAACCCTGCCTTGATGAGAAAGTCCGGGGGCACCTGTGCCACGTGCACCCGCAGGAGGGCAGGCACCAGAGAGCAGAGAAGCAGAGGAAGGGGTTTGGCACCGCCTTGGCCTTTGTGGAAGCTGCTGGTGAGCGCAGGCCTCGGTGCTTGGCCTGCTGCCCCCAGGGGAGCAGCAGGGGAGCGCAAAGTGCTTGGGCCAAGGATGCTTCAGGAGGACTAAAAACCACTGCAGGCAGCCCAAAGGGAGGAGCGCCCTGTGCCCCCCCCAGGCCTCTGGCTTTGGCAACTGCTACAAGCAGCTCTAAGGCTGAGGTTGGTGTTGGGTGGTGGGGGAGTGAGATTTTGCTCTGGCCGCCTCACAGGATGACAGAGTGGTTGCGGTTGGAAGGGGGTCTCTGGAGCTCCTGCAGTCTAAGCCGCCTTCTCGAGCAGGGCCAGCTAGGGCAGGTTGCTCTAGTGCGCTGCCTGCTGGGGGGCTTTGCAGAGGGCAGAGCCAGGCCAGGAGAACAGCTTCTTCTGGTGGCTGCTCGCAAACGACACCCTTCCCCTGCCCACAGATGGCTTTGGCATGGGTCCGGCAGCTGGGGGGAGAGAGCAGCGTTCAGGGACGAGGGCTGTGGCACCCCAGCTTTGTATCAGGAAAGGTCAGCCCAGTCCCCACAGCGGGAGTACAGCTCTCTCTGAGCTCCAGGGTGGGCCAGCCCTGGGGGAAATCTCCAGTCTCGTCCAACCCTGCTGCTGTCGCCAGCCCCACCACACCCATGCCAAGGTTCTTTGATGACCTAGGGCCCGTTGTTGCTGGTGTGAGCAGGCGCCTGATGCTTGGCTTGCTGCCCCCGGGGCGGGGGAGCAGGGGACCAGCAGGGCCAGCAGGGCCAAGGATGCTTAGAAGGAGGAAAGCAAAGCATTGCAGGGCCCCCAGAAAAGAGAAGTCCCCTGTGCCCCACAGGCCTCTGGCTTTGGCACCTGCGACCAGCCTGGAGTGTGTGGCTGAGGTTGGGGTTCGGTGCTAGAGGTGTGAGATTTTGCCCTGGCAAAATCTCACAGGGGCACAGAGCGGCTGCGGTTGTGGTTGGAAGGGGTCTCTGGAGCTCCTCTAGGTTCAGCCTCCTTCTCCACCGATTGGTTTGCGCAAAGACAAGACACTGGCACGTGGCGAAGAGACTGGGCGGCTTCTTTTGGAAAAACCCAGCAGACGGTGGGCTGGCGGCACAAGCCTGGCACGGGCTGGGCCTGAGGGCTGCAGCTGTCCTGCGGGCAGGGAGAGAGGCCAGCAACGCCCCCACCCACAACTTGCCCCCACACGCCGGTGGTCCTTCGGGGGAGAGCAGCCCGGCATCAGGAGGCAGCCGAGCTCTAGCAGCAAACGCAGCCACCTCGCAGAGGCCAGTGCCACCTCTGCCACGCTCTCCTCAGCTGCCAGCCCAGGCCTTCGTGGCCGCCTCCAGACGCAGACGTCTTCCCTGGAGCTCTCAGGAGCAGGATGGTTTGCGTGGCCAGGGAACAGATGGACGGGCTGACGTCCTCCTCCAAGCCTTGAAGCGCTGAGAGAAAGAGCCAGAGCAGAGATCAAGCCCCCATATCTGCACAGACCCCAGGCAGCCCTTCCTGGGGACGACATGGCCTGTCCCACCCACCTCTTCCCACAGACAGGAGGCAGCAGAAGGGACACATGGATCAGCTGGGACTTGCTGGCCAGGAATGTCCCAAAGGCCCCTGAAATCTTCTCGCGACTCTACCCGCACCGCCTCTGAGCCGCACGGGGAGCAGAGCCCTCCTGGCCTGCGCCAGGCATTGCAGCTCACTGCCCAGCCTCTGTCTTCCTCCCCGCCAGCCCTGCCTCACACCCTGCTGCCCTCACTCACCCTCGCAGATGTCCTCCACCTTCTTCTTGCTCTGGCCCCTCATGCTCTGCCCGACGAGCCCTAGGCACACGCACAGCCCCTCACCAATCCTGCTCCCCACACCACCCTTCCCCCAGGGCTAGCGCTAAGCTGCCCCAGTGCAGAGAGGGTCCGCAGGGCTTGGAGCTCACCAAGGAACCGCACAGCCATCTCTCGCAAGCACTCCTGGGGGCTCTCCAAGTACAGCAGGCTCTGGCGCAGGTATTCTTCCGATCTTCTCCTGCCCCTCGCCAGCTGGGCAGAGCACAAGGCCACAGGCTGGGCGCACACCCTCCCCACCCAGCCAGCCACTCCCTCCACCCACCACTCGCTTTAGCATCCCAGGGCTCAGTGAGGGCACAGCAACCTAGAGAAGAGCCCGTTGGGGCAGTGTGCTGGACAAGGGCGGCCGGAGTGCTGCCCCAGGCTGGCACCTCTGGGCACCAGCCGTGGCGAGGCACACGGCTGCCTGCCCCCCCCACTCCCCCCCCCCCCCCCCCCACACACCCTGGCCATGCAGGGGCACAGGCCTTGCCCAGGCTGCCTCTGGGGGCTTTGGGGGCCATCCTTACCAGGCACTCGCCGATCCTCCAGCTCTGCGCTGTCTCAGCCAGCTGCCTCAGCTGCTCCCACCTCAGGAACTTGGCAGCACCAAGCAGGGCTTCCTGAGAGGCCTGCACAGCAGCACAGACCTGCTGATGCCACCGCAGCCCAGCGCACAACCCCCACCGTGCCCCTCCTCTTGGCAAGGCCTCCTCGGGGCCTTTCCTCGCCCACAATGGCAAGAGGGAGCAGCTGGCAACTGCCTCTGCCAGCATGTTCCGTGCCCCGGGCAGACATGTGGGGCAACCACCCCCGCAGGTGTATGGTGCTGCAGGTGGAGGCATGGCAGGAAGACGAAGGCACTGCTGCGCCTGGTGCAAACAGCAAGGGGGCGCTCTGCAGCCTCAGCACCTGGCACCTCCAGCCCACCCACCTTCAAAGGCTCCCACTGCCAGCAGCCCTTGCTCCTCATGCTCACGCCCACTCACAGGGCGTCCGCATCGCCCTCCTCCAACGACCCGTCCCGTTACACATCCATACCTGGGCCACACGGGGGATCTCGTCATGCCAGTGGAAGAGCAGAGGCAGCAGGCTCCTGTGCACTTGCTTCTTCAGGGCCTGTGTTTTGGTGCCCACCACAGCCTCCATCACCTCTTGGAAGAGGCGGATGGAGAGCTCTCGCACGCAGGCCGGCTCCTGGCGGGAAGGGAAAGGGGGCACCTCAGCACTGCCTGCTCCAAGCCCACAGTCAGCACAGGGGTCAGTGGGGCTGATGGCGAGATGAAGGTTTCGGACCCTCCCTCCGCACCAGTGAGCTGTGGGCCTCGTCTGCACCCACTGCAAAATGGCCCCCGGCCCAGGCAGGGCGATGCAGCGTGCTTCTGTACCATGCTGCGGCCAGGGAGAGCGGAGCTGGCGGAGAAGCCTGCGCCTGGAAGGGCTCCTCTCGCCCTGGCCACGCTCCCCGCATCACCCCTGGCCAAGGCCCAACAGAGCTGCTCCAGGATGGCCCTCCACAGCGGCTCCTGGGGCTGTGGGGACGTTGGCGTTACTGAGGGCCTATCTGCAGGCATGGGCAGCAGCAGGACTTCAGGCTTCCCTCAGCTCGGCCTGCCTGGCCCTCCTGGAGAGCCTTTCTTCATCGCCCAGGCGCTCGAGCTGTGCTGCCAGCTCTAGAGGCCGGCAGAAGGAGGCAGCCACAGGGCACGGCTGCAGGGGCCAAGCACAATACCCTGCAGCTGAGGCTAGACAAGGGGCTGCTTCAACACAGTCCTGCAGGCCAGCGCACCACGGGCAGCACAGCGCAATGACCCCAAAAGCCACTGGGCAAAAACGTTCCTGGCAGCACCCAGGGCCCCTGCTGGCCAGCACAAATTCCCATGCCGCGGGTACACACACACACACGGCAACACACCACAGCCCGCAGCCCGCACACAGCCTCACCGACACGCCAACAGGGCCCCCGCCTCTCCCCCCAGCCTTACCTCATCAAAGAGAGGCAGCAGCTTCTCGGCCAGCAGCGGAGCAAAGTGGGCCACCACCTGCTTCTCCATGACGTGGACCACGTTGCTGAGCACCAGCAGGGCCTTTGCGCTGATGTCTCTGTCCACGTCCTGCAGGTGCCCCACCAGCAGGGGCCACAGGTACTGCATTCTTCTGGCCTGGGGGAAACACAACCTCGGTGCCTGAAGAAAGAACCCACTGCCCTGGCAAAAAGGCTCACCTTCTTACACACCAGCTTCCCCCCTGCCTTTCCAGACGCGGCCATGGCGATGACTGCGGCAACCTGCTGCCTGGCAGCCTTTACCGGCACAGCCACGGGCCTGGGCAGGGCTGGGGCAGAGCGAGGCAGGAGAGGGCAGCACCGGCTCCTCTGCACCTCACCCCTCGCCCTCTTCTCCGCCACACTTGAACGGGCAGCGGGTTTAGTAACCCACGCTGCCTGCAAAGCTGCCCGGGCCACGGGCTGTCCCAGCCCTAGCAGGCGCCTTTCCTGGCAGGGCTCGCTGCCCCATTGCCAAGGCCCTGCCGACACCCCCGGCTTGTGCACAGAGGCTGTGACGCAGTGCAACACCCCAAGGCGGCACTCGGCCCGCGGCGGCCCCTGCGTGGTGGGGGCTGCAGCCTGGCGGCCCGGAAGCTGCCTGCGGCATCAGCCTGGCCCTGTGCTCAGGCTCCAACAGGGCAGCAGCTCCCACAGCTCCTGAGGCCCACCAAAGTCCCAGCTACCCTGTTGCCCAGCACCCCACCGCCCAGCCCCTCGCTGCCTGCGCACCGTCACCCGGCTGGCCCCTGCTCACCATCTCCTGTCTCTTGCACAGCAGCACAAGGCCTCTGAGCGCCAGCCCGTGCATCACCCGCCAGTGACTCCGCAGGTAGCTCCAGAAGAGAATCAGCAAGTCGTCCTCCTCTGTGCAAAGGTCACTGCAGGCCAGCAGCTGAAGCACAGCACAGAGAAAGCGGTGAGGTCGGCAGGACTCCCGGCCTCAGGCAGCGCCCGATCCCACCAACAGCTCCGGGCGAGGGCACCAGGCCCGGCCCAAAGGCAGCCGTCAGCGCCGACAGCCCCTGGCACCCCACTCCCTGCCCTGGGCCTCAGGCCGCACCGCGCACAGCCCTCGCCTGCTCCTCCGCTCCTCTCCAGCCCCGAGAGGCACCGCCTGCCATCAGGCTCACCTCCACCAGGAGAGCCATGGCAGGCATCTCCCAGTGGGCCGCGCCACGTTTCAGCAGCGCTGTCAGCCATTGGAAGAGGAAGAGACGCAGCTGTCTTGGGCTCTTCCTCATCTCTCTGGCAGAGGCAAGAAGGCACTGTCACTTCTGAGCAGCCAGGCAAACACCTCGTCTGTGATTGTGAGCCCATCCCTCTAGCCAGGGCTCGCAGAGCCCCGCAGCCATGGAGCGGCAGCTCCCTTGGCTGCTCTACTCGGCCAGCCCGCCGTCACAAGGCCTCAAGCTGCAGCCCCGTGGGGCTCTGCGGGGCAGCCTGTGTGCAAGGGAGAAATGCTGGGGCAGAGCAGGGACAAGGGGGTTCTCACCTGGCCAGCAAACCCACTCCCCTGTGGCAGGTCTCCGCGCTGAGGAGCGTGTCCCAGGCGCCCTTCCTCGCCATGGCCAGCACCTGACTCTCGTAGCCGGCACGGCACAGCAGTGCTTTCATGGTCTGCACTGCCAACCTGCGTGCACAGCAAAGGCCGCGTCACCCTGGCACCCCTGGCCCTGCCGCCACCTCCACAGCACACACAGCAGGGCTGGCATGGAGCACCTCACGGGGCTGCCGGGAGCAGACTCTTCCCCTTGCCGTTCCCCCCAGCACATCTCAGCCTCCTCCGGCGTCAGCTCTGCGCAGAAGGAAATCTGGAAGAGCAGCGCCAGGAAGAGCTTGGGGAAGAACACCTCCAGCACGTGCTGGCAGCTGGGCTGCTGCAGCATCTCATGGAGCACTCTCGTTGCCTGCAGAAGAAGCCCAGAGACAGCTCTCGCTGCTGAGACGTGCCTGTTGCGCTGCCCGAGCTTGGCGGTGAGCCTCACACACTGCCCTGAGCCTTGGGACAAGCAGGAGCGCCTGCCCGGCCTGTGTGGCCAGAGCAAAGGCACGGAAGCTCTTTGGGCCATGGCCACAACAAGCCCTGCCAGCCATGGACCTGTCGCGCCGTGGACATGGACCCCATGGACCTGGTGCCCCATGGACCTGGGGCTTCTTGCTGGACGGGCAAGGCCAGGGCAGCTCTAGGGGAGAGCGAGGCTACGTCCACAAACTCACGGCCAGGGAAACGATGACTCTGTCGTCCCCATCCAACGTGCATGTCTCGTCCACCGGCCAATCCTGCAGGACACTGAGCAGCTCCTGCAGCACCCTCTCGGCAGCTCCGCGCTTCGACAGCAGCATCCTCCACATGGCTGCGGCAGCGCTGCAGGCCCACAGCTCTCGCTCAGCGGGTGCTGCAGCCGCAGCACTGTGGCCTGGGCAGCCGCAGAGGGCCTGGGCTGGCCGCCAGCCCTGCCTCTGCCCACTGCCCCTTGCCCGCAGCACCCTGGGGGCTCTGCCCCACCCCGCAGCCCATGGCCAAGCTCCAGTCCCTTGTGGGGCACGCAGGCAGCCAGGCGACCAGGCTCTGGGGCTGAAGGCCGGCACACTTGCTCAGCTTGCGCTGCTGCAGCCCGGCCTGACGCACCGGGGCTGGCACACGGGGACAACAGCAGGGCCCAGCCCCTCACGAGAGGCCGGAAAATCTCCACCTGCCCCGCAGCCCGCAGGGCACGAGCTCTCCAGGCTGCTGGCCCCCGAGCTCTCAAGGCAAGCGGGCCCCTACCTGTCGCATGAGGGGGAAGACTGCAAGAGGCTCACGACCACCTCCTCTGGACATGCACAGGTCAGCAGCAGAAGAGCCCTGTCCAGGCTGCGCCGCGCAGACACCTCTGTGATGAGCAGCACGTTGCTCCACATGCCCCTCACCACCTTCGGCACCTGGAGGGCACACGACTCAGAGTGGGGCTGCTGTCAGAGTGGCAGCAATTTGCCCAGCTCCCTCCAAGACCGGCTGCCCTTGCCCCCGCTCTGTGCTGGCCTCAGAGGGGGTGGCGGGCCTGCCAGGCCTGGAGTCAGGGCAAAAACAAGCCCCCGGAGGCCTCGAGCCCCGGCCACGCCACCTGCAGGCTACTTACATGCTCCAAAAGGCAGGCATCGTCCGCCACAAGAGCATCCAGCATGTGAGCGGCTGCCTGCGTGTCATAGGTGCTGCAGGCTCTCATGCCGCTGAGGGCTGCGAGGATGAGGTCTGTCTTCTCAGAGGGCTGAAGGTATTTCCCAAACATCTGCGGGACAAAGCAGGGCAGCCAAGAGACATACGTCACACCGAGTGCCGTGGCAGCAGTGCTTGGCTGAGCAGCGAGTGATCCTGGCGAGAGATGCGCGGGGCACTGCTGGCACAGCCACCCGCGGAGAGTCAGGAGCAGGGGCAGGAAGCAGCGGCTCTGCAGGGCTGGCCGGTGGCACTGGGCAGGAGGTGGACGGTTGGGGTCCGGGTCCCCGTGCACTGGCGCTGCCCGCACACAGTGCGAGCCCTCTCCCCAGTGACCGCAAGGCCCCCTCAGCCCCACCCGCTAGCCATCCCTCTCTTCGCTCAAGTCACACCACGGCCACCAGTGCCAACCAGGGAGGCGCTCCTTACCGTGCTGATCTCACTGGCCTCCTTGGGCTCCAAAAGCCAGAAGGTGTTGGCAGCTTCCCAGGCCTTTTGGAGCTCTAGGTACTCGGGGCTATCCTGCAACAGCCTCCTGCCTGCACAGCAGGGGAAAGGCAGGGCCGTCAGCACCAAGGCTGCAGAGGTGGAGGTGGCCCACTGAAGGTGCCAGGGAGAACTCTGCCCTGGCAGACCAAGAGGACAGGCCAGAAATGGCTGGGCAGCAGGACTCGCAGGGAGGGAGGGCCTGGGCCTATGGTAAGGTGGGGGAAGGGGAAACGGCTTGCAAGAATAGAGAAAGGCACAGCGCCTCTGATGGGCCATTCTGCTGTGAAGCAAGACAGGAGGCCTGGGAGCAGCAGGTGCTGCTGAAGGCTTTGCAGGCCACTGCTCAGCGGGAGCTGGATGAGTGGCTGCTGTGTGGGGCCCCGTGTGTGGAAGGAGCCAGCCCAGTGCAGCTTCTTACTCTCTTCCTGCAGGATGAATCTGTAGAGGTGGCAAAGAGCCTCCGCTGCGCCGTGACTGCTCCCCTGCTCCTTGTAGGCGCAGCACAGGGTGAGCTGCCCCACCAGCTGCCCCAGGATCAGGAAACACTTGGGTCTGTGGCAGGCAGAGCTGGCCCTGCTTCCTTCCAAGCGGCAGCGGGCCTGCAGGAGGCAGGCGGCGCTGGCACCACGGCTCAGGGGCACCAGTGGGCACCAAAGCCCTGAACCCACGCTCCAAGCAGGGCTGCCTCCCGCCTCAGCCAGAGCTTTGGTGGCCCCTGCTGAGCCAGGCTCCTGCTGGGGGCCCATGGCATGCGCCCAGGGCAGGCACAGCTGGCTCCTGAGAGAGCAGGGACTGCAGTGCGACACCCAAAGAGGCAGGCCAAGATCTCCGCTTCAGGGCAGGGTCTTGCTGAGGGTCTTAACCTCTGCCCAGGCTTCCCGCGCAGGGAGCCCGGAGCTGCAGGCCACTCGGGGCCACTGACAAGGGCTGATGGGGTGGCTGGAGGCTGCCTGCACCACAGGCTCCTTACCGGCAGCAAGGAAGAGCTCGTCAGGAGACCAGCCAGCCGGGCAATGCGGCCTATGGCCCTCTCACGCACAGCTGCTTGCTGGGACTCGGTGAAGGGCAGCAGGACCTGGGAGGAGAGAAGCTGCTGGTCTGCTCCAAGGGAGGCAGCTCTGCTTAATGCCTGGCCACGTTTGTGCTTCGGCTCCTCGGAGCACGAGCCAAGCCTGGGAGTGGGGGTCTTGCGTCCAGAGTCGCTGGCATGCGTGGGGCAAAGCCCCCCGACGGGCCTGCTGTGGCCACACTGAGAGCTGGAGCCCATGCCTACGGCAGCCCCTGCTCCTTTCCAAACCTGGCCCTCCGGGGCCTCCCCAGCACCTCCCTGCCGCTGGCCGCTCGCGCCTCTGGCCCAGCAGCAACAAAGGCGCACCAACAAAGCTTGCGGGCTGGCAAGGGCAGGTCCCGGGGGCCGCTGCCTTCCTCAGCCCCGGGGAGGAAAGCACAAGGGATGGGGGGGCCGAGAGGGGGCAGGGCCAGCTGCCGGCTGTGGGGGGGCCGAGGAAGGAGGCTGCAACTGCTCGCCCTGCTTGGCGCCGGGAAGGCTCGCGGCAGTGCTGGCCTCGAGGGGCAGAGGGCGGGGCTTTCCCCTGCCGCTGCAGGAAAGGGGCGGGAGGGAGGCATGCTGACTGCAGCCAGGAGGCACTGGGCTCACAGAACAGCGCCATGGGCAACGCTGCTCCCGCGACGGAGCCGGTCCCCTCCCCGCAGCCTGCTCTCTGCAGCTGCTGCTGGGCGAGGGCGGTCCACCTGAGGGGGGAACTTCCCTTTGGGCTGAGGCACTGGTGGTGGGAAGCCCGCTCTTGGCAAATACCAGACCTGCAAGATGTTCTGCATCTCTAGGAGGCCGGAGGCAGGGCAGCTGAGGGCCAGCACCTGCAGCATGCTGTCCATGGCGTCCAGGGCCTGCAAGGGGGACGGACACAGGGTTGAGCTGCTTCTTCGTTGGTGCCCCTTACCTGCCGGAGAGGGGCTTGAATTCCTCTTGCCTGAGGGGCCCACCTATGGTCCTGCGGAGCCCAGCGAGGGGCCCCAGGGCAGGGGAGCTGCTGCCGAGGGCCCAGCCTGGCGGCACTGCCCGTGGCCCTGCCCAGCGCAAAGAAGGCAAAGAAGGGATGGGGGTGGGAAAGGCAAGCTGGGATCGTGCCCTGGCTTGCAGCTTACGCTTGTCTCTCAGCGCGGGGTAGCCAGGGAGCAGCCCCCACAGCCTGCCGGGCCACCCTCCGCCATCCAGCGCATACCTTGGAGTAGAGGGCAGCATCCAGGCTCTGCAGGTCCTCGCTGGGAGGCAGGCAGAAGATGCTGCAGAAGCAGGCATGCAGCAGGCTCTTCCTTCTGCTCTCCGGAACCAGCCCGACTTTGCTGCAAGGACAGAGAGGGGCCTTTCCGTCCCTGGCGCCCGCACCAGTACCTGGACGCCCTGGGAAGGTGGACGCAGACCTGGGGCAGGGAGACTCCCGGGTGATAGCCGCACTAGGTGGGGGAGCCCTACGGGCAGCCACGTCTTCCCCCAGCAGGCAGCCCAGGGACAGAGGACCCTCCTGGCAGCTGGGGCCCCAGGCCCTCTCCAGGGCCTGCCTCACCCTTTGGGGGAAAGCCCAGGAGACGCACGGTAGCCCCAGGGCCCTCTCTGCCCTCCCGTCTCCACCACGGTCGGGCCCGGCGCAGGCCCAGCCGACGGCACTGGCAGACGCCTGCAGGACGGCGGATGGCTCCCCGCTAGCCCTGGGGCCATCGGGGCCACCTGGGGCCACGCAGGCCCTGGCCAGGCCAGCGGCTCGGGCAGCTACCTCATGGCGCTGATGGCCAGCATGACTTGCTGCCGCACGGCGGTGCCCAGGTGGTCGGTGGGCTCCTCTTGCAGCAGCACCTGGAGAGCACAAGCAGAAGGGGCCTCGGGAGGTGCCGGGGGCCAGCGATCAGGCTGCAGGGCTGGCAGAGCCCAGGTGCCCCCTGCCAGCACGGACCCCCCGGGCGGCCCCCTGGCTGCCCAGGGCCCCGCTCGCCCGGCTCCGCAGTGCCTCCTGCAGCCCCACGCTGGCCAGGGCTGCGCCCCCAGCCGGGGCCCCCCAGCTGCCACGCTCAGACCCCCGCCTCCGGCCCTCAGCGGTGGGCCCGCGCCCCCCGCTCCCGCCCTGCTGCAGGGCCCCCTCCCCTCACCTCCAGGGACTCTGCCAGGTCCAGGCTGCACGGGCACAGCTCCTGCCGCAGCGCCGCGCTGGAGCTGGCCGCGGTGCAGAGGCTGCAGACGCAGGCCAGGAACCTCAGCTTCTCGGCCTCGGCCTGCTGCCGGGAGCAGAGAGCAGCGGAGAGCGTCAGAGGGGCAGAGGCCCGGCCAGCAGCCCGGGCGGCGCAGGGCCCGCAGCCAGGTGTGGGGCGCCGGGGGCAGCCGCCCGCGGCCAGCAGCCCTGCGGGTGCCGAGCAGGGCGCAGCCCCGGCCGCCGCGGGGAGAGGCGGGCGCAGCCCAGAGGCCGTGGCGCCCCTCACCTGTCCGCGGTGCCGCAGGAAGGCGCGCAGGCGCTCCAGGGCTCGGGCCTCCTCGCTGGGCAGAGCCGGGCCGGGCACTGAGGGAGACAGAGAGCAGGGCGAGGTGCAGGGCGGCCGGGCTCGGGGCGGAGAGCGCCGAGCCCCGGCCCCAGCGCCCGCCGCTGCCCGGCACAGCGAGCCCAGCCGGGCGGGCCGCTGGGGCGCAGAGGCCCCATGCGGCCGGGCTCGGGGCGGCCGGCAGGCGCCCGGCGGCCGGGGGCAGCACCGGAGCCAGCGCGGGGGAAAGGTGCGAGCGCGCCCGGCGGGAAGGGGCTGGCGACGGGCAGGTGGGAGCCGGGCAGCGCAGGGCGGGCTGGCGGCCCCGGCCGGCCCAGCGTCGGGGGCCGCGTGCTCACCCGTCGGCAGCGCCGGGGGCGCGTGGCCCTGCCGGGGCTCCAGCTGGCGACGGCCCTCGGCCGGGGCCCCGTCCTCCTCGTCCTCGGCCTCCCAGGCCGTCCTGGGGCGGCTGGGGGGTCTCCGCGCCATGGCAGGCGAGGCGGCAGAGGCTGCGCGAGGCTGCCCGGGGGCGGCAGGGAGAGTGCGGGGTGTGCTCGGGAGGCTCCTGGACCAGCCCGCGTGCTCCCGCCCGCTCCCGTCACCGGCCAGCCGGACACTGCGGGGCCGAGGCCTCCGGCGCCGGGCGAGGCCGCGGGCTGTCACAGGAGCGCGGTCACAAAGGGCCCCCACTGTCACCCTGGGGCGGGCTGGCCCCGGCCCCGGCCCCGGCCCCGGCCTGGGCAGGGGCAGGCCGGGTCCCCTCGGGGGTGCCGGGCCGGCTCGCCCCCTGCCACACCTCTCTCTGTCCTCGGGGCGCCCGGCCCCCGTGGCGCCTGGGGCCCTCCGGGCCGCTCCCCTCCTCTTCTTGTCCCCGCCACCGCTGCTCCCGACCCCGTCCTCAGCCAGCCCAGCAAGCGCCCCGCGGGGACACCCCGGCACCGCGGGGAAGGGCACCAGCCCCGAAGGGCACCTCTCCTCCCCGGGCACCCTGGCGGCTGCTCCATCCCCCCCGCCAGCCACCCCTGCGGGGCACAGACAAACCCAGGCGTCTGCACTGGCGGCCTGGGTTCCCTGGGGCCATCACGCACCCTCCCGAACGGCGACACCCGACAAGCGTCCTGGTGGGGTCCCCCATCTACCTTAGCGTGCGGGGTGGGTGGTTGTTTGCCCCCTGGGGCCCACCACCAGGCTCTTGGTGCGCTGCCCCCCACCCCGAGCTGCCCGGGGGCTGGGCTGGGGCTGGCTTGGCCTCTGGCAGCAGCATCGGTGCCCAGCGGCCGGAGGAGGTGTCCCCACGAAGCGGCGTGGGGCGCGCTGCTGGCAGCAGGGGCTGGGCCAGTGGGCGCCCAGAGCCGAGCCCTGGCAGGGCAGCTTGAGGCCACGGGCTCAGCCCCTCCTGCTGCCCCTCCACAAGGGTCCAGGGCCTCACCTGGGGCTGCCTTTCTCCCCAGCGCCTGTCACGTCCAGGCGCCCTTCGCCGGCCTCCCGCCGTCGCCTTGTGTGGGTTTCTGCTGCGCGCCAGGGCCTCCCCGTGCTGCCCTGGTAGGGACCCGCCTCCCTGGCCCCAGGGACAGCGGCCACCCAGGGCTGTGCTGGCCCCCGTCTCCCTGCCGTGGGGGGATCAGGGTCACCAAGGGGCACCTAGACGTCCCCCGGGGTCCACCATAAAGCACACAGAGGTCCCTCTGGTGCCTGCAAAGCCACACGGAGGCCCCGACGATGCACCAAAAGCCACGTGGAGGCCCCAGGACTGCACAAGGAAGGATCTGGCACAGCCCAAAAGGCACCCTGAGGCCTTGCTGCCTTTCTGCCTGTGAGCGGGTACAGAGCAGCGGCTGAGCAGCCTCGGTCCCTTCCCTTGGGCTACTTGGTAGCGGGCACCAAGGAGGACCTCGCGTCGGTGGGCTGCTCCTGCTCTTTCTGCAAAGGACTGAACTTCGCCATCCCCACCGGCCTGCCCGCTTCCCTGGCAGCCAAGCGCTTTGTGGTCACGTTTGCATTCGCGTTCGTGTTGCATTAATTTTGCTGCCTGCTGGGGGGCTTTGCAGAGGGCAGAGCCAGGCCAGGAGAACAGCTTCTTCTGGTGGCTGCTCGCAAACGACACCCTTCCCCTGCCCACAGATGGCTTTGGCATGGGTCCGGCAGCTGGGGGGAGAGAGCAGCGTTCAGGGACGAGGGCTGTGGCACCCCAGCTTTGTATCAGGAAAGGTCCTGAGAGAAACTTCCCTCGGAGGTGCAAACAGAACTGGATCCACACGGCTCCTGGAATTGGCAAGAACTGATACCGGCTTAAAGCACAACACGAGCTGTTCAGTGCTGGCGTTGAGAGGACCGGGTATTTGCAGGAGCTCTAGGTGCAAAGAAACTTGGACATGTCTTTCCCAATTCCCTTGGCTTCTTGCCGATGAAACTAGACAGATTAATGCAAGGCCTGTAAGTCGCAAAGAAAGCAGAGTTTAAGCGCTGGCTGCTGCCTCTGAGAAGTTCTGCGTGTTTTGCGGAGCGATTCTGTTACTCAAGTGCAAGTCTGCAAGGAAGAGGGGTAGCTCTTGTCCGCCGCGTTCAGCTGCAGGAAGCTGGTGCATTAGCTAAGCGGAGAGTGCTGGTCCTGATGCAGCCTCAGTCGCAGCACTCAGGAGAGCAGCTCAGTGTCTGACTTGAGAGATGAGAGCGAATCAGTCTGGAGCCCTGGGCAGTAGACTGGGAAAGAGTGCAGCAGCCCAGCAGGACGACCCAGCTAGGGACTGAGGAAGCGCTGAGCTTCCCTTTGCACACCAAGGGCTGTGAGTGCCTGTGGCCAGGCGCCGCAGGACGTGCCCATGCCAGCACCACGGCATCAGAGGCCAGAGCTCTGCACAGACACTAGAGGCTCCAGCCCCTCCACAACGGGGGCTCTTCAGGCCTCGTGACTGCAAAAGCCAGGCAGAGGAAGGTCTTCTCAATGGGGATGAATCTGTGGCGGGAGGGTGTCAAGAGGCTGGAGGCAGACTGTGCCCAGTGGTGCCCAGGGACAGGCTGCGAGGCACCGGGCAAAAAGTGAGGGAGGTCTGAGCCCCCAGGTGGTGGAGGAGTGGCTGTGCCCTGTGTGTCCTAAGTGGAGGTCCCGGAAGGGATCCCTTGCTGCTTGCTGGAGGCCCGGGGATGCCGGGAGCATGCGCTAGGCCCCCATGAGCGAGGTGGTGGGTGGTGGTGGTTGGGGGGGAGGGGGGGGCGGTTGTTGTTGGCCCTGTGCGATGGGTGCAGGCGGCTGGTGCTGCAGAGGCAGCAGCTGCAGCATGCTCTGCCCAGGGCAACGGCCAGCAGGCTGAAAGAAGCAGGAGCACGGGCACAAGGACGAGAGAGCAGAGAAGAAACGCAAGGTGTGGAAGAGAGCGAGAGGCTTTTCTCTGCCTGCCCACGCAATCCCAGCTGCAGCGTGGCTCCGGGGGTGCCGGGAGATGAAAGGGGCTGCTGCGAGCGCTGCTGTCTGGGTCCTTAGGGAGGAGGCTGCTCTGGGAGAGGGGAGCGCGATCCCAGTGTCCAGTCCAACCTCCAGGGAGCAGGAAGCCTTGGCAGGACCCGAAGGGTCATGTGCCTCTTGCCAGGCCTTGTTGTGCCGCCAGGAGGCGGGCCTTGGTCTGGGCCTTGGAGGGGGAAGCGGAGACCTGCTGAGCAGCTGGGCTGAAATCCACTGGGAGGTGAACACCCAGGAACTGCCGCAGGAGTTCTTAGCACAAGCTGGAGCAGTGCAGCGAGGCTTGAGTTGGTGGAGAAGAGGCCAAATGCAGCCAGCCAGGTCTCAGGCCCCTGAGGCCCCTGGCATGGCTCTTGCAGGAGCTGGGCCAAACACCCTCCGCTGCCCTGGGGACAGGCTGCTGGGATGGGTGCAGCTGTGGTAGCTGCTGCAAGGTGCTCTGCTGGCTGGAGGCCAACCCTGCCTTGATGAGAAAGTCCGGGGGCACCTGTGCCACGTGCACCCGCAGGAGGGCAGGCACCAGAGAGCAGAGAAGCAGAGGAAGGGGTTTGGCACCGCCTTGGCCTTTGTGGAAGCTGCTGGTGAGCGCAGGCCTCGGTGCTTGGCCTGCTGCCCCCAGGGGAGCAGCAGGGGAGCGCAAAGTGCTTGGGCCAAGGATGCTTCAGGAGGACTAAAAACCACTGCAGGCAGCCCAAAGGGAGGAGCGCCCTGTGCCCCCCCCAGGCCTCTGGCTTTGGCAACTGCTACAAGCAGCTCTAAGGCTGAGGTTGGTGTTGGGTGGTGGGGGAGTGAGATTTTGCTCTGGCCGCCTCACAGGATGACAGAGTGGTTGCGGTTGGAAGGGGGTCTCTGGAGCTCCTGCAGTCTAAGCCGCCTTCTCGAGCAGGGCCAGCTAGGGCAGGTTGCTCTAGTGCGCTGCCTGCTGGGGGGCTTTGCAGAGGGCAGAGCCAGGCCAGGAGAACAGCTTCTTCTGGTGGCTGCTCGCAAACGACACCCTTCCCCTGCCCACAGATGGCTTTGGCATGGGTCCGGCAGCTGGGGGGAGAGAGCAGCGTTCAGGGACGAGGGCTGTGGCACCCCAGCTTTGTATCAGGAAAGGTCAGCCCAGTCCCCACAGCGGGAGTACAGCTCTCTCTGAGCTCCAGGGTGGGCCAGCCCTGGGGGAAATCTCCAGTCTCGTCCAACCCTGCTGCTGTCGCCAGCCCCACCACACCCATGCCAAGGTTCTTTGACGACCTAGGGCCCGTTGTTGCTGGTGTGAGCAGGCGCCTGATGCTTGGCTTGCTGCCCCCGGGGCGGGGGAGCAGGGGACCAGCAGGGCCAGCAGGGCCAAGGATGCTTAGAAGGAGGAAAGCAAAGCATTGCAGGGCCCCCAGAAAAGAGAAGTCCCCTGTGCCCCACAGGCCTCTGGCTTTGGCACCTGCGACCAGCCTGGAGTGTGTGGCTGAGGTTGGGGTTCGGTGCTAGAGGTGTGAGATTTTGCCCTGGCAAAATCTCACAGGGGCACAGAGCGGCTGCGGTTGTGGTTGGAAGGGGTCTCTGGAGCTCCTCTAGGTTCAGCCTCCTTCTCCACCGATTGGTTTGCGCAAAGACAAGACACTGGCACGTGGCGAAGAGACTGGGCGGCTTCTTTTGGAAAAACCCAGCAGACGGTGGGCTGGCGGCACAAGCCTGGCACGGGCTGGGCCTGAGGGCTGCAGCTGTCCTGCGGGCAGGGAGAGAGGCCAGCAACGCCCCCACCCACAACTTGCCCCCACACGCCGGTGGTCCTTCGGGGGAGAGCAGCCCGGCATCAGGAGGCAGCCGAGCTCTAGCAGCAAACGCAGCCACCTCGCAGAGGCCAGTGCCACCTCTGCCACGCTCTCCTCAGCTGCCAGCCCAGGCCTTCGTGGCCGCCTCCAGACGCAGACGTCTTCCCTGGAGCTCTCAGGAGCAGGATGGTTTGCGTGGCCAGGGAACAGATGGACGGGCTGACGTCCTCCTCCAAGCCTTGAAGCGCTGAGAGAAAGAGCCAGAGCAGAGATCAAGCCCCCATATCTGCACAGACCCCAGGCAGCCCTTCCTGGGGACGACATGGCCTGTCCCACCCACCTCTTCCCACAGACAGGAGGCAGCAGAAGGGACACGTGGATCAGCTGGGACTTGCTGGCCAGGAATGTCCCAAAGGCCCCTGAAATCTTCTCGCGACTCTACCCGCACCGCCTCTGAGCCGCACGGGGAGCAGAGCCCTCCTGGCCTGCGCCAGGCATTGCAGCTCACTGCCCAGCCTCTGTCTTCCTCCCCGCCAGCCCTGCCTCACACCCTGCTGCCCTCACTCACCCTCGCAGATGTCCTCCACCTTCTTCTTGCTCTGGCCCCTCATGCTCTGCCCGACGAGCCCTAGGCACACGCACAGCCCCTCACCAATCCTGCTCCCCACACCACCCTTCCCCCAGGGCTAGCGCTAAGCTGCCCCAGTGCAGAGAGGGTCCGCAGGGCTTGGAGCTCACCAAGGAACCGCACAGCCATCTCTCGCAAGCACTCCTGGGGGCTCTCCAAGTACAGCAGGCTCTGGCGCAGGTATTCTTCCGATCTTCTCCTGCCCCTCGCCAGCTGGGCAGAGCACAAGGCCACAGGCTGGGCGCACACCCTCCCCACCCAGCCAGCCACTCCCTCCACCCACCACTCGCTTTAGCATCCCAGGGCTCAGTGAGGGCACAGCAACCTAGAGAAGAGCCCGTTGGGGCAGTGTGCTGGACAAGGGCGGCAGGAGTGCTGCCCCAGGCTGGCACCTCTGGGCACCAGCCGTGGCGAGGCACACGGCTGCCTGCCCCCCCCACTCCCCCCCCCCCCCACACACACCCTGGCCATGCAGGGGCACAGGCCTTGCCCAGGCTGCCTCTGGGGGCTTTGGGGGCCATCCTTACCAGGCACTCGCCGATCCTCCAGCTCTGCGCTGTCTCAGCCAGCTGCCTCAGCTGCTCCCACCTCAGGAACTTGGCAGCACCAAGCAGGGCTTCCTGAGAGGCCTGCACAGCAGCACAGACCTGCTGATGCCACCGCAGCCCAGCGCACAACCCCCACCGTGCCCCTCCTCTTGGCAAGGCCTCCTCGGGGCCTTTCCTCGCCCACAATGGCAAGAGGGAGCAGCTGGCAACTGCCTCTGCCAGCATGTTCCGTGCCCCGGGCAGACATGTGGGGCAACCACCCCCGCAGGTGTATGGTGCTGCAGGTGGAGGCATGGCAGGAAGACGAAGGCACTGCTGCGCCTGGTGCAAACAGCAAGGGGGCGCTCTGCAGCCTCAGCACCTGGCACCTCCAGCCCACCCACCTTCAAAGGCTCCCACTGCCAGCAGCCCTTGCTCCTCATGCTCACGCCCACTCACAGGGCGTCCGCATCGCCCTCCTCCAACGACCCGTCCCGTTACACATCCATACCTGGGCCACACGGGGGATCTCGTCATGCCAGTGGAAGAGCAGAGGCAGCAGGCTCCTGTGCACTTGCTTCTTCAGGGCCTGTGTTTTGGTGCCCACCACAGCCTCCATCACCTCTTGGAAGAGGCGGATGGAGAGCTCTCGCACGCAGGCCGGCTCCTGGCGGGAAGGGAAAGGGGGCACCTCAGCACTGCCTGCTCCAAGCCCACAGTCAGCACAGGGGTCAGTGGGGCTGATGGCGAGATGAAGGTTTCGGACCCTCCCTCCGCACCAGTGAGCTGTGGGCCTCGTCTGCACCCACTGCAAAATGGCCCCCGGCCCAGGCCGGGCGATGCAGCGTGCTTCTGTACCATGCTGCGGCCAGGGAGAGCGGAGCTGGCGGAGAAGCCTGCGCCTGGAAGGGCTCCTCTCGCCCTGGCCACGCTCCCCGCATCACCCCTGGCCAAGGCCCAACAGAGCTGCTCCAGGATGGCCCTCCACAGCGGCTCCTGGGGCTGTGGGGACGTTGGCGTTACTGAGGGCCTATCTGCAGGCATGGGCAGCAGCAGGACTTCAGGCTTCCCTCAGCTCGGCCTGCCTGGCCCTCCTGGAGAGCCTTTCTTCATCGCCCAGGCGCTCGAGCTGTGCTGCCAGCTCTAGAGGCCGGCAGAAGGAGGCAGCCACAGGGCACGGCTGCAGGGGCCAAGCACAATACCCTGCAGCTGAGGCTAGACAAGGGGCTGCTTCAACACAGTCCTGCAGGCCAGCGCACCACGGGCAGCACAGCGCAATGACCCCAAAAGCCACTGGGCAAAAACGTTCCTGGCAGCACCCAGGGCCCCTGCTGGCCAGCACAAATTCCCATGCCGCGGGTACACACACACACACGGCAACACACCACAGCCCGCAGCCCGCACACAGCCTCACCGACACGCCAACAGGGCCCCCGCCTCTCCCCCCAGCCTTACCTCATCAAAGAGAGGCAGCAGCTTCTCGGCCAGCAGCGGAGCAAAGTGGGCCACCACCTGCTTCTCCATGACGTGGACCACGTTGCTGAGCACCAGCAGGGCCTTTGCGCTGATGTCTCTGTCCACGTCCTGCAGGTGCCCCACCAGCAGGGGCCACAGGTACTGCATTCTTCTGGCCTGGGGGAAACACAACCTCGGTGCCTGAAGAAAGAACCCACTGCCCTGGCAAAAAGGCTCACCTTCTTACACACCAGCTTCCCCCCTGCCTTTCCAGACGCGGCCATGGCGATGACTGCGGCAACCTGCTGCCTGGCAGCCTTTACCGGCACAGCCACGGGCCTGGGCAGGGCTGGGGCAGAGCGAGGCAGGAGAGGGCAGCACCGGCTCCTCTGCACCTCACCCCTCGCCCTCTTCTCCGCCACACTTGAACGGGCAGCGGGTTTAGTAACCCACGCTGCCTGCAAAGCTGCCCGGGCCACGGGCTGTCCCAGCCCTAGCAGGCGCCTTTCCTGGCAGGGCTCGCTGCCCCATTGCCAAGGCCCTGCCGACACCCCCGGCTTGTGCACAGAGGCTGTGACGCAGTGCAACACCCCAAGGCGGCACTCGGCCCGCGGCGGCCCCTGCGTGGTGGGGGCTGCAGCCTGGCGGCCCGGAAGCTGCCTGCGGCATCAGCCTGGCCCTGTGCTCAGGCTCCAACAGGGCAGCAGCTCCCACAGCTCCTGAGGCCCACCAAAGTCCCAGCTACCCTGTTGCCCAGCACCCCACCGCCCAGCCCCTCGCTGCCTGCGCACCGTCACCCGGCTGGCCCCTGCTCACCATCTCCTGTCTCTTGCACAGCAGCACAAGGCCTCTGAGCGCCAGCCCGTGCATCACCCGCCAGTGACTCCGCAGGTAGCTCCAGAAGAGAATCAGCAAGTCGTCCTCCTCTGTGCAAAGGTCACTGCAGGCCAGCAGCTGAAGCACAGCACAGAGAAAGCGGTGAGGTCGGCAGGACTCCCGGCCTCAGGCAGCGCCCGATCCCACCAACAGCTCCGGGCGAGGGCACCAGGCCCGGCCCAAAGGCAGCCGTCAGCGCCGACAGCCCCTGGCACCCCACTCCCTGCCCTGGGCCTCAGGCCGCACCGCGCACAGCCCTCGCCTGCTCCTCCGCTCCTCTCCAGCCCCGAGAGGCACCGCCTGCCATCAGGCTCACCTCCACCAGGAGAGCCATGGCAGGCATCTCCCAGTGGGCCGCGCCACGTTTCAGCAGCGCTGTCAGCCATTGGAAGAGGAAGAGACGCAGCTGTCTTGGGCTCTTCCTCATCTCTCTGGCAGAGGCAAGAAGGCACTGTCACTTCTGAGCAGCCAGGCAAACACCTCGTCTGTGATTGTGAGCCCATCCCTCTAGCCAGGGCTCGCAGAGCCCCGCAGCCATGGAGCGGCAGCTCCCTTGGCTGCTCTACTCGGCCAGCCCGCCGTCACAAGGCCTCAAGCTGCAGCCCCGTGGGGCTCTGCGGGGCAGCCTGTGTGCAAGGGAGAAATGCTGGGGCAGAGCAGGGACAAGGGGGTTCTCACCTGGCCAGCAAACCCACTCCCCTGTGGCAGGTCTCCGCGCTGAGGAGCGTGTCCCAGGCGCCCTTCCTCGCCATGGCCAGCACCTGACTCTCGTAGCCGGCACGGCACAGCAGTGCTTTCATGGTCTGCACTGCCAACCTGCGTGCACAGCAAAGGCCGCGTCACCCTGGCACCCCTGGCCCTGCCGCCACCTCCACAGCACACACAGCAGGGCTGGCATGGAGCACCTCACGGGGCTGCCGGGAGCAGACTCTTCCCCTTGCCGTTCCCCCCAGCACATCTCAGCCTCCTCCGGCGTCAGCTCTGCGCAGAAGGAAATCTGGAAGAGCAGCGCCAGGAAGAGCTTGGGGAAGAACACCTCCAGCACGTGCTGGCAGCTGGGCTGCTGCAGCATCTCATGGAGCACTCTCGTTGCCTGCAGAAGAAGCCCAGAGACAGCTCTCGCTGCTGAGACGTGCCTGTTGCGCTGCCCGAGCTTGGCGGTGAGCCTCACACACTGCCCTGAGCCTTGGGACAAGCAGGAGTGCCTGCCCGGCCTGTGTGGCCAGAGCAAAGGCACGGAAGCTCTTTGGGCCATGGCCACAACAAGCCCTGCCAGCCATGGACCTGTCGCGCCGTGGACATGGACCCCATGGACCTGGTGCCCCATGGACCTGGGGCTTCTTGCTGGACGGGCAAGGCCAGGGCAGCTCTAGGGGAGAGCGAGGCTACGTCCACAAACTCACGGCCAGGGAAACGATGACTCTGTCGTCCCCATCCAACGTGCATGTCTCGTCCACCGGCCAATCCTGCAGGACACTGAGCAGCTCCTGCAGCACCCTCTCGGCAGCTCCGCGCTTCGACAGCAGCATCCTCCACATGGCTGCGGCAGCGCTGCAGGCCCACAGCTCTCGCTCAGCGGGTGCTGCAGCCGCAGCACTGTGGCCTGGGCAGCCGCAGAGGGCCTGGGCTGGCCGCCAGCCCTGCCTCTGCCCACTGCCCCTTGCCCGCAGCACCCTGGGGGCTCTGCCCCACCCCGCAGCCCATGGCCAAGCTCCAGTCCCTTGTGGGGCACGCAGGCAGCCAGGCGACCAGGCTCTGGGGCTGAAGGCCGGCACACTTGCTCAGCTTGCGCTGCTGCAGCCCGGCCTGACGCACCGGGGCTGGCACACGGGGACAACAGCAGGGCCCAGCCCCTCACGAGAGGCCGGAAAATCTCCACCTGCCCCGCAGCCCGCAGGGCACGAGCTCTCCAGGCTGCTGGCCCCCGAGCTCTCAAGGCAAGCGGGCCCCTACCTGTCGCATGAGGGGGAAGACTGCAAGAGGCTCACGACCACCTCCTCTGGACATGCACAGGTCAGCAGCAGAAGAGCCCTGTCCAGGCTGCGCCGCGCAGACACCTCTGTGATGAGCAGCACGTTGCTCCACATGCCCCTCACCACCTTCGGCACCTGGAGGGCACACGACTCAGAGTGGGGCTGCTGTCAGAGTGGCAGCAATTTGCCCAGCTCCCTCCAAGACCGGCTGCCCTTGCCCCCGCTCTGTGCTGGCCTCAGAGGGGGTGGCGGGCCTGCCAGGCCTGGAGTCAGGGCAAAAACAAGCCCCCGGAGGCCTCGAGCCCCGGCCACGCCACCTGCAGGCTACTTACATGCTCCAAAAGGCAGGCATCGTCCGCCACAAGAGCATCCAGCATGTGAGCGGCTGCCTGCGTGTCATAGGTGCTGCAGGCTCTCATGCCGCTGAGGGCTGCGAGGATGAGGTCTGTCTTCTCAGAGGGCTGAAGGTATTTCCCAAACATCTGCGGGACAAAGCAGGGCAGCCAAGAGACATACGTCACACCGAGTGCCGTGGCAGCAGTGCTTGGCTGAGCAGCGAGTGATCCTGGCGAGAGATGCGCGGGGCACTGCTGGCACAGCCACCCGCGGAGAGTCAGGAGCAGGGGCAGGAAGCAGCGGCTCTGCAGGGCTGGCCGGTGGCACTGGGCAGGAGGTGGACGGTTGGGGTCCGGGTCCCCGTGCACTGGCGCTGCCCGCACACAGTGCGAGCCCTCTCCCCAGTGACCGCAAGGCCCCCTCAGCCCCACCCGCTAGCCATCCCTCTCTTCGCTCAAGTCACACCACGGCCACCAGTGCCAACCAGGGAGGCGCTCCTTACCGTGCTGATCTCACTGGCCTCCTTGGGCTCCAAAAGCCAGAAGGTGTTGGCAGCTTCCCAGGCCTTTTGGAGCTCTAGGTACTCGGGGCTATCCTGCAACAGCCTCCTGCCTGCACAGCAGGGGAAAGGCAGGGCCGTCAGCACCAAGGCTGCAGAGGTGGAGGTGGCCCACTGAAGGTGCCAGGGAGAACTCTGCCCTGGCAGACCAAGAGGACAGGCCAGAAATGGCTGGGCAGCAGGACTCGCAGGGAGGGAGGGCCTGGGCCTATGGTAAGGTGGGGGAAGGGGAAACGGCTTGCAAGAATAGAGAAAGGCACAGCGCCTCTGATGGGCCATTCTGCTGTGAAGCAAGACAGGAGGCCTGGGAGCAGCAGGTGCTGCTGAAGGCTTTGCAGGCCACTGCTCAGCGGGAGCTGGATGAGTGGCTGCTGTGTGGGGCCCCGTGTGTGGAAGGAGCCAGCCCAGTGCAGCTTCTTACTCTCTTCCTGCAGGATGAATCTGTAGAGGTGGCAAAGAGCCTCCGCTGCGCCGTGACTGCTCCCCTGCTCCTTGTAGGCGCAGCACAGGGTGAGCTGCCCCACCAGCTGCCCCAGGATCAGGAAACACTTGGGTCTGTGGCAGGCAGAGCTGGCCCTGCTTCCTTCCAAGCGGCAGCGGGCCTGCAGGAGGCAGGCGGCGCTGGCACCACGGCTCAGGGGCACCAGTGGGCACCAAAGCCCTGAACCCACGCTCCAAGCAGGGCTGCCTCCCGCCTCAGCCAGAGCTTTGGTGGCCCCTGCTGAGCCAGGCTCCTGCTGGGGGCCCATGGCATGCGCCCAGGGCAGGCACAGCTGGCTCCTGAGAGAGCAGGGACTGCAGTGCGACACCCAAAGAGGCAGGCCAAGATCTCCGCTTCAGGGCAGGGTCTTGCTGAGGGTCTTAACCTCTGCCCAGGCTTCCCGCGCAGGGAGCCCGGAGCTGCAGGCCACTCGGGGCCACTGACAAGGGCTGATGGGGTGGCTGGAGGCTGCCTGCACCACAGGCTCCTTACCGGCAGCAAGGAAGAGCTCGTCAGGAGACCAGCCAGCCGGGCAATGCGGCCTATGGCCCTCTCACGCACAGCTGCTTGCTGGGACTCGGTGAAGGGCAGCAGGACCTGGGAGGAGAGAAGCTGCTGGTCTGCTCCAAGGGAGGCAGCTCTGCTTAATGCCTGGCCACGTTTGTGCTTCGGCTCCTCGGAGCACGAGCCAAGCCTGGGAGTGGGGGTCTTGCGTCCAGAGTCGCTGGCATGCGTGGGGCAAAGCCCCCCGACGGGCCTGCTGTGGCCACACTGAGAGCTGGAGCCCATGCCTACGGCAGCCCCTGCTCCTTTCCAAACCTGGCCCTCCGGGGCCTCCCCAGCACCTCCCTGCCGCTGGCCGCTCGCGCCTCTGGCCCAGCAGCAACAAAGGCGCACCAACAAAGCTTGCGGGCTGGCAAGGGCAGGTCCCGGGGGCCGCTGCCTTCCTCAGCCCCGGGGAGGAAAGCACAAGGGATGGGGGGGCCGAGAGGGGGCAGGGCCAGCTGCCGGCTGTGGGGGGGCCGAGGAAGGAGGCTGCAACTGCTCGCCCTGCTTGGCGCCGGGAAGGCTCGCGGCAGTGCTGGCCTCGAGGGGCAGAGGGCGGGGCTTTCCCCTGCCGCTGCAGGAAAGGGGCGGGAGGGAGGCATGCTGACTGCAGCCAGGAGGCACTGGGCTCACAGAACAGCGCCATGGGCAACGCTGCTCCCGCGACGGAGCCGGTCCCCTCCCCGCAGCCTGCTCTCTGCAGCTGCTGCTGGGCGAGGGCGGTCCACCTGAGGGGGGAACTTCCCTTTGGGCTGAGGCACTGGTGGTGGGAAGCCCGCTCTTGGCAAATACCAGACCTGCAAGATGTTCTGCATCTCTAGGAGGCCGGAGGCAGGGCAGCTGAGGGCCAGCACCTGCAGCATGCTGTCCATGGCGTCCAGGGCCTGCAAGGGGGACGGACACAGGGTTGAGCTGCTTCTTCGTTGGTGCCCCTTACCTGCCGGAGAGGGGCTTGAATTCCTCTTGCCTGAGGGGCACACCTATGGTCCTGCGGAGCCCAGCGAGGGGCCCCAGGGCAGGGGAGCTGCTGCCGAGGGCCCAGCCTGGCGGCACTGCCCGTGGCCCTGCCCAGCGCAAAGAAGGCAAAGAAGGGATGGGGGTGGGAAAGGCAAGCTGGGATCGTGCCCTGGCTTGCAGCTTACGCTTGTCTCTCAGCGCGGGGTAGCCAGGGAGCAGCCCCCACAGCCTGCCGGGCCACCCTCCGCCATCCAGCGCATACCTTGGAGTAGAGGGCAGCATCCAGGCTCTGCAGGTCCTCGCTGGGAGGCAGGCAGAAGATGCTGCAGAAGCAGGCATGCAGCAGGCTCTTCCTTCTGCTCTCCGGAACCAGCCCGACTTTGCTGCAAGGACAGAGAGGGGCCTTTCCGTCCCTGGCGCCCGCACCAGTACCTGGACGCCCTGGGAAGGTGGACGCAGACCTGGGGCAGGGAGACTCCCGGGTGATAGCCGCACTAGGTGGGGGAGCCCTACGGGCAGCCACGTCTTCCCCCAGCAGGCAGCCCAGGGACAGAGGACCCTCCTGGCAGCTGGGGCCCCAGGCCCTCTCCAGGGCCTGCCTCACCCTTTGGGGGAAAGCCCAGGAGACGCACGGTAGCCCCAGGGCCCTCTCTGCCCTCCCGTCTCCACCACGGTCGGGCCCGGCGCAGGCCCAGCCGACGGCACTGGCAGACGCCTGCAGGACGGCGGATGGCTCCCCGCTAGCCCTGGGGCCATCGGGGCCACCTGGGGCCACGCAGGCCCTGGCCAGGCCAGCGGCTCGGGCAGCTACCTCATGGCGCTGATGGCCAGCATGACTTGCTGCCGCACGGCGGTGCCCAGGTGGTCGGTGGGCTCCTCTTGCAGCAGCACCTGGAGAGCACAAGCAGAAGGGGCCTCGGGAGGTGCCGGGGGCCAGCGATCAGGCTGCAGGGCTGGCAGAGCCCAGGTGCCCCCTGCCAGCACGGACCCCCCGGGCGGCCCCCTGGCTGCCCAGGGCCCCGCTCGCCCGGCTCCGCAGTGCCTCCTGCAGCCCCACGCTGGCCAGGGCTGCGCCCCCAGCCGGGGCCCCCCAGCTGCCACGCTCAGACCCCCGCCTCCGGCCCTCAGCGGTGGGCCCGCGCCCCCCGCTCCCGCCCTGCTGCAGGGCCCCCTCCCCTCACCTCCAGGGACTCTGCCAGGTCCAGGCTGCACGGGCACAGCTCCTGCCGCAGCGCCGCGCTGGAGCTGGCCGCGGTGCAGAGGCTGCAGACGCAGGCCAGGAACCTCAGCTTCTCGGCCTCGGCCTGCTGCCGGGAGCAGAGAGCAGCGGAGAGCGTCAGAGGGGCAGAGGCCCGGCCAGCAGCCCGGGCGGCGCAGGGCCCGCAGCCAGGTGTGGGGCGCCGGGGGCAGCCGCCCGCGGCCAGCAGCCCTGCGGGTGCCGAGCAGGGCGCAGCCCCGGCCGCCGCGGGGAGAGGCGGGCGCAGCCCAGAGGCCGTGGCGCCCCTCACCTGTCCGCGGTGCCGCAGGAAGGCGCGCAGGCGCTCCAGGGCTCGGGCCTCCTCGCTGGGCAGAGCCGGGCCGGGCACTGAGGGAGACAGAGAGCAGGGCGAGGTGCAGGGCGGCCGGGCTCGGGGCGGAGAGCGCCGAGCCCCGGCCCCAGCGCCCGCCGCTGCCCGGCACAGCGAGCCCAGCCGGGCGGGCCGCTGGGGCGCAGAGGCCCCATGCGGCCGGGCTCGGGGCGGCCGGCAGGCGCCCGGCGGCCGGGGGCAGCACCGGAGCCAGCGCGGGGGAAAGGTGCGAGCGCGCCCGGCGGGAAGGGGCTGGCGACGGGCAGGTGGGAGCCGGGCAGCGCAGGGCGGGCTGGCGGCCCCGGCCGGCCCAGCGTCGGGGGCCGCGTGCTCACCCGTCGGCAGCGCCGGGGGCGCGTGGCCCTGCCGGGGCTCCAGCTGGCGACGGCCCTCGGCCGGGGCCCCGTCCTCCTCGTCCTCGGCCTCCCAGGCCGTCCTGGGGCGGCTGGGGGGTCTCCGCGCCATGGCAGGCGAGGCGGCAGAGGCTGCGCGAGGCTGCCCGGGGGCGGCAGGGAGAGTGCGGGGTGTGCTCGGGAGGCTCCTGGACCAGCCCGCGTGCTCCCGCCCGCTCCCGTCACCGGCCAGCCGGACACTGCGGGGCCGAGGCCTCCGGCGCCGGGCGAGGCCGCGGGCTGTCACAGGAGCGCGGTCACAAAGGGCCCCCACTGTCACCCTGGGGCGGGCTGGCCCCGGCCCCGGCCCCGGCCCCGGCCTGGGCAGGGGCAGGCCGGGTCCCCTCGGGGGTGCCGGGCCGGCTCGCCCCCTGCCACACCTCTCTCTGTCCTCGGGGCGCCCGGCCCCCGTGGCGCCTGGGGCCCTCCGGGCCGCTCCCCTCCTCTTCTTGTCCCCGCCACCGCTGCTCCCGACCCCGTCCTCAGCCAGCCCAGCAAGCGCCCCGCGGGGACACCCCGGCACCGCGGGGAAGGGCACCAGCCCCGAAGGGCACCTCTCCTCCCCGGGCACCCTGGCGGCTGCTCCATCCCCCCCGCCAGCCACCCCTGCGGGGCACAGACAAACCCAGGCGTCTGCACTGGCGGCCTGGGTTCCCTGGGGCCATCACGCACCCTCCCGAACGGCGACACCCGACAAGCGTCCTGGTGGGGTCCCCCATCTACCTTAGCGTGCGGGGTGGGTGGTTGTTTGCCCCCTGGGGCCCACCACCAGGCTCTTGGTGCGCTGCCCCCCACCCCGAGCTGCCCGGGGGCCGGGCTGGGGCTGGCTTGGCCTCTGGCAGCAGCATCGGTGCCCAGCGGCCGGAGGAGGTGTCCCCACGAAGCGGCGTGGGGCGCGCTGCTGGCAGCAGGGGCTGGGCCAGTGGGCGCCCAGAGCCGAGCCCTGGCAGGGCAGCTTGAGGCCACGGGCTCAGCCCCTCCTGCTGCCCCTCCACAAGGGTCCAGGGCCTCACCTGGGGCTGCCTTTCTCCCCAGCGCCTGTCACGTCCAGGCGCCCTTCGCCGGCCTCCCGCTGTCGCCTTGTGTGGGTTTCTGCTGCGCGCCAGGGCCTCCCCGTGCTGCCCTGGTAGGGACCCGCCTCCCTGGCCCCAGGGACAGCGGCCACCCAGGGCTGTGCTGGCCCCCGTCTCCCTGCCGTGGGGGGATCAGGGTCACCAAGGGGCACCTAGACGTCCCCCGGGGTCCACCATAAAGCACACAGAGGTCCCTCTGGTGCCTGCAAAGCCACACGGAGGCCCCGACGATGCACCAAAAGCCACGTGGAGGCCCCAGGACTGCACAAGGAAGGATCTGGCACAGCCCAAAAGGCACCCTGAGGCCTTGCTGCCTTTCTGCCTGTGAGCGGGTACAGAGCAGCGGCTGAGCAGCCTCGGTCCCTTCCCTTGGGCTACTTGGTAGCGGGCACCAAGGAGGACCTCGCGTCGGTGGGCTGCTCCTGCTCTTTCTGCAAAGGACTGAACTTCGCCATCCCCACCGGCCTGCCCGCTTCCCTGGCAGCCAAGCGCTTTGTGGTCACGTTTGCATTCGCGTTCGTGTTGCATTAATTTTGCTGCCTGCTGGGGGGCTTTGCAGAGGGCAGAGCCAGGCCAGGAGAACAGCTTCTTCTGGTGGCTGCTCGCAAACGACACCCTTCCCCTGCCCACAGATGGCTTTGGCATGGGTCCGGCAGCTGGGGGGAGAGAGCAGCGTTCAGGGACGAGGGCTGTGGCACCCCAGCTTTGTATCAGGAAAGGTCCTGAGAGAAACTTCCCTCGGAGGTGCAAACAGAACTGGATCCACACGGCTCCTGGAATTGGCAAGAACTGATACCGGCTTAAAGCACAACACGAGCTGTTCAGTGCTGGCGTTGAGAGGACCGGGTATTTGCAGGAGCTCTAGGTGCAAAGAAACTTGGACATGTCTTTCCCAATTCCCTTGGCTTCTTGCCGATGAAACTAGACAGATTAATGCAAGGCCTGTAAGTCGCAAAGAAAGCAGAGTTTAAGCGCTGGCTGCTGCCTCTGAGAAGTTCTGCGTGTTTTGCGGAGCGATTCTGTTACTCAAGTGCAAGTCTGCAAGGAAGAGGGGTAGCTCTTGTCCGCCGCGTTCAGCTGCAGGAAGCTGGTGCATTAGCTAAGCGGAGAGTGCTGGTCCTGATGCAGCCTCAGTCGCAGCACTCAGGAGAGCAGCTCAGTGTCTGACTTGAGAGATGAGAGCGAATCAGTCTGGAGCCCTGGGCAGTAGACTGGGAAAGAGTGCAGCAGCCCAGCAGGACGACCCAGCTAGGGACTGAGGAAGCGCTGAGCTTCCCTTTGCACACCAAGGGCTGTGAGTGCCTGTGGCCAGGCGCCGCAGGACGTGCCCATGCCAGCACCACGGCATCAGAGGCCAGAGCTCTGCACAGACACTAGAGGCTCCAGCCCCTCCACAACGGGGGCTCTTCAGGCCTCGTGACTGCAAAAGCCAGGCAGAGGAAGGTCTTCTCAATGGGGATGAATCTGTGGCGGGAGGGTGTCAAGAGGCTGGAGGCAGACTGTGCCCAGTGGTGCCCAGGGACAGGCTGCGAGGCACCGGGCAAAAAGTGAGGGAGGTCTGAGCCCCCAGGTGGTGGAGGAGTGGCTGTGCCCTGTGTGTCCTAAGTGGAGGTCCCGGAAGGGATCCCTTGCTGCTTGCTGGAGGCCCGGGGATGCCGGGAGCATGCGCTAGGCCCCCATGAGCGAGGTGGTGGGTGGTGGTGGTTGGGGGGGAGGGGGGGGCGGTTGTTGTTGGCCCTGTGCGATGGGTGCAGGCGGCTGGTGCTGCAGAGGCAGCAGCTGCAGCATGCTCTGCCCAGGGCAACGGCCAGCAGGCTGAAAGAAGCAGGAGCACGGGCACAAGGACGAGAGAGCAGAGAAGAAACGCAAGGTGTGGAAGAGAGCGAGAGGCTTTTCTCTGCCTGCCCACGCAATCCCAGCTGCAGCGTGGCTCCGGGGGTGCCGGGAGATGAAAGGGGCTGCTGCGAGCGCTGCTGTCTGGGTCCTTAGGGAGGAGGCTGCTCTGGGAGAGGGGAGCGCGATCCCAGTGTCCAGTCCAACCTCCAGGGAGCAGGAAGCCTTGGCAGGACCCGAAGGGTCATGTGCCTCTTGCCAGGCCTTGTTGTGCCGCCAGGAGGCGGGCCTTGGTCTGGGCCTTGGAGGGGGAAGCGGAGACCTGCTGAGCAGCTGGGCTGAAATCCACTGGGAGGTGAACACCCAGGAACTGCCGCAGGAGTTCTTAGCACAAGCTGGAGCAGTGCAGCGAGGCTTGAGTTGGTGGAGAAGAGGCCAAATGCAGCCAGCCAGGTCTCAGGCCCCTGAGGCCCCTGGCATGGCTCTTGCAGGAGCTGGGCCAAACACCCTCCGCTGCCCTGGGGACAGGCTGCTGGGATGGGTGCAGCTGTGGTAGCTGCTGCAAGGTGCTCTGCTGGCTGGAGGCCAACCCTGCCTTGATGAGAAAGTCCGGGGGCACCTGTGCCACGTGCACCCGCAGGAGGGCAGGCACCAGAGAGCAGAGAAGCAGAGGAAGGGGTTTGGCACCGCCTTGGCCTTTGTGGAAGCTGCTGGTGAGCGCAGGCCTCGGTGCTTGGCCTGCTGCCCCCAGGGGAGCAGCAGGGGAGCGCAAAGTGCTTGGGCCAAGGATGCTTCAGGAGGACTAAAAACCACTGCAGGCAGCCCAAAGGGAGGAGCGCCCTGTGCCCCCCCCAGGCCTCTGGCTTTGGCAACTGCTACAAGCAGCTCTAAGGCTGAGGTTGGTGTTGGGTGGTGGGGGAGTGAGATTTTGCTCTGGCCGCCTCACAGGATGACAGAGTGGTTGCGGTTGGAAGGGGGTCTCTGGAGCTCCTGCAGTCTAAGCCGCCTTCTCGAGCAGGGCCAGCTAGGGCAGGTTGCTCTAGTGCGCTGCCTGCTGGGGGGCTTTGCAGAGGGCAGAGCCAGGCCAGGAGAACAGCTTCTTCTGGTGGCTGCTCGCAAACGACACCCTTCCCCTGCCCACAGATGGCTTTGGCATGGGTCCGGCAGCTGGGGGGAGAGAGCAGCGTTCAGGGACGAGGGCTGTGGCACCCCAGCTTTGTATCAGGAAAGGTCAGCCCAGTCCCCACAGCGGGAGTACAGCTCTCTCTGAGCTCCAGGGTGGGCCAGCCCTGGGGGAAATCTCCAGTCTCGTCCAACCCTGCTGCTGTCGCCAGCCCCACCACACCCATGCCAAGGTTCTTTGACGACCTAGGGCCCGTTGTTGCTGGTGTGAGCAGGCGCCTGATGCTTGGCTTGCTGCCCCCGGGGCGGGGGAGCAGGGGACCAGCAGGGCCAGCAGGGCCAAGGATGCTTAGAAGGAGGAAAGCAAAGCATTGCAGGGCCCCCAGAAAAGAGAAGTCCCCTGTGCCCCACAGGCCTCTGGCTTTGGCACCTGCGACCAGCCTGGAGTGTGTGGCTGAGGTTGGGGTTCGGTGCTAGAGGTGTGAGATTTTGCCCTGGCAAAATCTCACAGGGGCACAGAGCGGCTGCGGTTGTGGTTGGAAGGGGTCTCTGGAGCTCCTCTAGGTTCAGCCTCCTTCTCCACCGATTGGTTTGCGCAAAGACAAGACACTGGCACGTGGCGAAGAGACTGGGCGGCTTCTTTTGGAAAAACCCAGCAGACGGTGGGCTGGCGGCACAAGCCTGGCACGGGCTGGGCCTGAGGGCTGCAGCTGTCCTGCGGGCAGGGAGAGAGGCCAGCAACGCCCCCACCCACAACTTGCCCCCACACGCCGGTGGTCCTTCGGGGGAGAGCAGCCCGGCATCAGGAGGCAGCCGAGCTCTAGCAGCAAACGCAGCCACCTCGCAGAGGCCAGTGCCACCTCTGCCACGCTCTCCTCAGCTGCCAGCCCAGGCCTTCGTGGCCGCCTCCAGACGCAGACGTCTTCCCTGGAGCTCTCAGGAGCAGGATGGTTTGCGTGGCCAGGGAACAGATGGACGGGCTGACGTCCTCCTCCAAGCCTTGAAGCGCTGAGAGAAAGAGCCAGAGCAGAGATCAAGCCCCCATATCTGCACAGACCCCAGGCAGCCCTTCCTGGGGACGACATGGCCTGTCCCACCCACCTCTTCCCACAGACAGGAGGCAGCAGAAGGGACACGTGGATCAGCTGGGACTTGCTGGCCAGGAATGTCCCAAAGGCCCCTGAAATCTTCTCGCGACTCTACCCGCACCGCCTCTGAGCCGCACGGGGAGCAGAGCCCTCCTGGCCTGCGCCAGGCATTGCAGCTCACTGCCCAGCCTCTGTCTTCCTCCCCGCCAGCCCTGCCTCACACCCTGCTGCCCTCACTCACCCTCGCAGATGTCCTCCACCTTCTTCTTGCTCTGGCCCCTCATGCTCTGCCCGACGAGCCCTAGGCACACGCACAGCCCCTCACCAATCCTGCTCCCCACACCACCCTTCCCCCAGGGCTAGCGCTAAGCTGCCCCAGTGCAGAGAGGGTCCGCAGGGCTTGGAGCTCACCAAGGAACCGCACAGCCATCTCTCGCAAGCACTCCTGGGGGCTCTCCAAGTACAGCAGGCTCTGGCGCAGGTATTCTTCCGATCTTCTCCTGCCCCTCGCCAGCTGGGCAGAGCACAAGGCCACAGGCTGGGCGCACACCCTCCCCACCCAGCCAGCCACTCCCTCCACCCACCACTCGCTTTAGCATCCCAGGGCTCAGTGAGGGCACAGCAACCTAGAGAAGAGCCCGTTGGGGCAGTGTGCTGGACAAGGGCGGCCGGAGTGCTGCCCCAGGCTGGCACCTCTGGGCACCAGCCGTGGCGAGGCACACGGCTGCCTGCCCCCCCCACTCCCCCCCCCCCCCCCCACACACACACACCCTGGCCATGCAGGGGCACAGGCCTTGCCCAGGCTGCCTCTGGGGGCTTTGGGGGCCATCCTTACCAGGCACTCGCCGATCCTCCAGCTCTGCGCTGTCTCAGCCAGCTGCCTCAGCTGCTCCCACCTCAGGAACTTGGCAGCACCAAGCAGGGCTTCCTGAGAGGCCTGCACAGCAGCACAGACCTGCTGATGCCACCGCAGCCCAGCGCACAACCCCCACCGTGCCCCTCCTCTTGGCAAGGCCTCCTCGGGGCCTTTCCTCGCCCACAATGGCAAGAGGGAGCAGCTGGCAACTGCCTCTGCCAGCATGTTCCGTGCCCCGGGCAGACATGTGGGGCAACCACCCCCGCAGGTGTATGGTGCTGCAGGTGGAGGCATGGCAGGAAGACGAAGGCACTGCTGCGCCTGGTGCAAACAGCAAGGGGGCGCTCTGCAGCCTCAGCACCTGGCACCTCCAGCCCACCCACCTTCAAAGGCTCCCACTGCCAGCAGCCCTTGCTCCTCATGCTCACGCCCACTCACAGGGCGTCCGCATCGCCCTCCTCCAACGACCCGTCCCGTTACACATCCATACCTGGGCCACACGGGGGATCTCGTCATGCCAGTGGAAGAGCAGAGGCAGCAGGCTCCTGTGCACTTGCTTCTTCAGGGCCTGTGTTTTGGTGCCCACCACAGCCTCCATCACCTCTTGGAAGAGGCGGATGGAGAGCTCTCGCACGCAGGCCGGCTCCTGGCGGGAAGGGAAAGGGGGCACCTCAGCACTGCCTGCTCCAAGCCCACAGTCAGCACAGGGGTCAGTGGGGCTGATGGCGAGATGAAGGTTTCGGACCCTCCCTCCGCACCAGTGAGCTGTGGGCCTCGTCTGCACCCACTGCAAAATGGCCCCCGGCCCAGGCCGGGCGATGCAGCGTGCTTCTGTACCATGCTGCGGCCAGGGAGAGCGGAGCTGGCGGAGAAGCCTGCGCCTGGAAGGGCTCCTCTCGCCCTGGCCACGCTCCCCGCATCACCCCTGGCCAAGGCCCAACAGAGCTGCTCCAGGATGGCCCTCCACAGCGGCTCCTGGGGCTGTGGGGACGTTGGCGTTACTGAGGGCCTATCTGCAGGCATGGGCAGCAGCAGGACTTCAGGCTTCCCTCAGCTCGGCCTGCCTGGCCCTCCTGGAGAGCCTTTCTTCATCGCCCAGGCGCTCGAGCTGTGCTGCCAGCTCTAGAGGCCGGCAGAAGGAGGCAGCCACAGGGCACGGCTGCAGGGGCCAAGCACAATACCCTGCAGCTGAGGCTAGACAAGGGGCTGCTTCAACACAGTCCTGCAGGCCAGCGCACCACGGGCAGCACAGCGCAATGACCCCAAAAGCCACTGGGCAAAAACGTTCCTGGCAGCACCCAGGGCCCCTGCTGGCCAGCACAAATTCCCATGCCGCGGGTACACACACACACACGGCAACACACCACAGCCCGCAGCCCGCACACAGCCTCACCGACACGCCAACAGGGCCCCCGCCTCTCCCCCCAGCCTTACCTCATCAAAGAGAGGCAGCAGCTTCTCGGCCAGCAGCGGAGCAAAGTGGGCCACCACCTGCTTCTCCATGACGTGGACCACGTTGCTGAGCACCAGCAGGGCCTTTGCGCTGATGTCTCTGTCCACGTCCTGCAGGTGCCCCACCAGCAGGGGCCACAGGTACTGCATTCTTCTGGCCTGGGGGAAACACAACCTCGGTGCCTGAAGAAAGAACCCACTGCCCTGGCAAAAAGGCTCA
The DNA here is from genome assembly GCF_040807025.1 of Struthio camelus. NCBI lineage: Eukaryota > Metazoa > Chordata > Aves > Struthioniformes > Struthionidae > Struthio > Struthio camelus. The sequence goes on from NW_027182712.1 coordinate 89,645, forward strand.
CCTTCTTACACACCAGCTTCCCCCCTGCCTTTCCAGACGCGGCCATGGCGATGACTGCGGCAACCTGCTGCCTGGCAGCCTTTACCGGCACAGCCACGGGCCTGGGCAGGGCTGGGGCAGAGCGAGGCAGGAGAGGGCAGCACCGGCTCCTCTGCACCTCACCCCTCGCCCTCTTCTCCGCCACACTTGAACGGGCAGCGGGTTTAGTAACCCACGCTGCCTGCAAAGCTGCCCGGGCCACGGGCTGTCCCAGCCCTAGCAGGCGCCTTTCCTGGCAGGGCTCGCTGCCCCATTGCCAAGGCCCTGCCGACACCCCCGGCTTGTGCACAGAGGCTGTGACGCAGTGCAACACCCCAAGGCGGCACTCGGCCCGCGGCGGCCCCTGCGTGGTGGGGGCTGCAGCCTGGCGGCCCGGAAGCTGCCTGCGGCATCAGCCTGGCCCTGTGCTCAGGCTCCAACAGGGCAGCAGCTCCCACAGCTCCTGAGGCCCACCAAAGTCCCAGCTACCCTGTTGCCCAGCACCCCACCGCCCAGCCCCTCGCTGCCTGCGCACCGTCACCCGGCTGGCCCCTGCTCACCATCTCCTGTCTCTTGCACAGCAGCACAAGGCCTCTGAGCGCCAGCCCGTGCATCACCCGCCAGTGACTCCGCAGGTAGCTCCAGAAGAGAATCAGCAAGTCGTCCTCCTCTGTGCAAAGGTCACTGCAGGCCAGCAGCTGAAGCACAGCACAGAGAAAGCGGTGAGGTCGGCAGGACTCCCGGCCTCAGGCAGCGCCCGATCCCACCAACAGCTCCGGGCGAGGGCACCAGGCCCGGCCCAAAGGCAGCCGTCAGCGCCGACAGCCCCTGGCACCCCACTCCCTGCCCTGGGCCTCAGGCCACACCGCGCACAGCCCTCGCCTGCTCCTCCGCTCCTCTCCAGCCCCGAGAGGCACCGCCTGCCATCAGGCTCACCTCCACCAGGAGAGCCATGGCAGGCATCTCCCAGTGGGCCGCGCCACGTTTCAGCAGCGCTGTCAGCCATTGGAAGAGGAAGAGACGCAGCTGTCTTGGGCTCTTCCTCATCTCTCTGGCAGAGGCAAGAAGGCACTGTCACTTCTGAGCAGCCAGGCAAACACCTCGTCTGTGATTGTGAGCCCATCCCTCTAGCCAGGGCTCGCAGAGCCCCGCAGCCATGGAGCGGCAGCTCCCTTGGCTGCTCTACTCGGCCAGCCCGCCGTCACAAGGCCTCAAGCTGCAGCCCCGTGGGGCTCTGCGGGGCAGCCTGTGTGCAAGGGAGAAATGCTGGGGCAGAGCAGGGACAAGGGGGTTCTCACCTGGCCAGCAAACCCACTCCCCTGTGGCAGGTCTCCGCGCTGAGGAGCGTGTCCCAGGCGCCCTTCCTCGCCATGGCCAGCACCTGACTCTCGTAGCCGGCACGGCACAGCAGTGCTTTCATGGTCTGCACTGCCAACCTGCGTGCACAGCAAAGGCCGCGTCACCCTGGCACCCCTGGCCCTGCCGCCACCTCCACAGCACACACAGCAGGGCTGGCATGGAGCACCTCACGGGGCTGCCGGGAGCAGACTCTTCCCCTTGCCGTTCCCCCCAGCACATCTCAGCCTCCTCCGGCGTCAGCTCTGCGCAGAAGGAAATCTGGAAGAGCAGCGCCAGGAAGAGCTTGGGGAAGAACACCTCCAGCACGTGCTGGCAGCTGGGCTGCTGCAGCATCTCATGGAGCACTCTCGTTGCCTGCAGAAGAAGCCCAGAGACAGCTCTCGCTGCTGAGACGTGCCTGTTGCGCTGCCCGAGCTTGGCGGTGAGCCTCACACACTGCCCTGAGCCTTGGGACAAGCAGGAGTGCCTGCCCGGCCTGTGTGGCCAGAGCAAAGGCACGGAAGCTCTTTGGGCCATGGCCACAACAAGCCCTGCCAGCCATGGACCTGTCGCGCCGTGGACATGGACCCCATGGACCTGGTGCCCCATGGACCTGGGGCTTCTTGCTGGACGGGCAAGGCCAGGGCAGCTCTAGGGGAGAGCGAGGCTACGTCCACAAACTCACGGCCAGGGAAACGATGACTCTGTCGTCCCCATCCAACGTGCATGTCTCGTCCACCGGCCAATCCTGCAGGACACTGAGCAGCTCCTGCAGCACCCTCTCGGCAGCTCCGCGCTTCGACAGCAGCATCCTCCACATGGCTGCGGCAGCGCTGCAGGCCCACAGCTCTCGCTCAGCGGGTGCTGCAGCCGCAGCACTGTGGCCTGGGCAGCCGCAGAGGGCCTGGGCTGGCCGCCAGCCCTGCCTCTGCCCACTGCCCCTTGCCCGCAGCACCCTGGGGGCTCTGCCCCACCCCGCAGCCCATGGCCAAGCTCCAGTCCCTTGTGGGGCACGCAGGCAGCCAGGCGACCAGGCTCTGGGGCTGAAGGCCGGCACACTTGCTCAGCTTGCGCTGCTGCAGCCCGGCCTGACGCACCGGGGCTGGCACACGGGGACAACAGCAGGGCCCAGCCCCTCACGAGAGGCCGGAAAATCTCCACCTGCCCCGCAGCCCGCAGGGCACGAGCTCTCCAGGCTGCTGGCCCCCGAGCTCTCAAGGCAAGCGGGCCCCTACCTGTCGCATGAGGGGGAAGACTGCAAGAGGCTCACGACCACCTCCTCTGGACATGCACAGGTCAGCAGCAGAAGAGCCCTGTCCAGGCTGCGCCGCGCAGACACCTCTGTGATGAGCAGCACGTTGCTCCACATGCCCCTCACCACCTTCGGCACCTGGAGGGCACACGACTCAGAGTGGGGCTGCTGTCAGAGTGGCAGCAATTTGCCCAGCTCCCTCCAAGACCGGCTGCCCTTGCCCCCGCTCTGTGCTGGCCTCAGAGGGGGTGGCGGGCCTGCCAGGCCTGGAGTCAGGGCAAAAACAAGCCCCCGGAGGCCTCGAGCCCTGGCCACGCCACCTGCAGGCTACTTACATGCTCCAAAAGGCAGGCATCGTCCGCCACAAGAGCATCCAGCATGTGAGCGGCTGCCTGCGTGTCATAGGTGCTGCAGGCTCTCATGCCGCTGAGGGCTGCGAGGATGAGGTCTGTCTTCTCAGAGGGCTGAAGGTATTTCCCAAACATCTGCGGGACAAAGCAGGGCAGCCAAGAGACATACGTCACACCGAGTGCCGTGGCAGCAGTGCTTGGCTGAGCAGCGAGTGATCCTGGCGAGAGATGCGCGGGGCACTGCTGGCACAGCCACCCGCGGAGAGTCAGGAGCAGGGGCAGGAAGCAGCGGCTCTGCAGGGCTGGCCGGTGGCACTGGGCAGGAGGTGGACGGTTGGGGTCCGGGTCCCCGTGCACTGGCGCTGCCCGCACACAGTGCGAGCCCTCTCCCCAGTGACCGCAAGGCCCCCTCAGCCCCACCCGCTAGCCATCCCTCTCTTCGCTCAAGTCACACCACGGCCACCAGTGCCAACCAGGGAGGCGCTCCTTACCGTGCTGATCTCACTGGCCTCCTTGGGCTCCAAAAGCCAGAAGGTGTTGGCAGCTTCCCAGGCCTTTTGGAGCTCTAGGTACTCGGGGCTATCCTGCAACAGCCTCCTGCCTGCACAGCAGGGGAAAGGCAGGGCCGTCAGCACCAAGGCTGCAGAGGTGGAGGTGGCCCACTGAAGGTGCCAGGGAGAACTCTGCCCTGGCAGACCAAGAGGACAGGCCAGAAATGGCTGGGCAGCAGGACTCGCAGGGAGGGAGGGCCTGGGCCTATGGTAAGGTGGGGGAAGGGGAAACGGCTTGCAAGAATAGAGAAAGGCACAGCGCCTCTGATGGGCCATTCTGCTGTGAAGCAAGACAGGAGGCCTGGGAGCAGCAGGTGCTGCTGAAGGCTTTGCAGGCCACTGCTCAGCGGGAGCTGGATGAGTGGCTGCTGTGTGGGGCCCCGTGTGTGGAAGGAGCCAGCCCAGTGCAGCTTCTTACTCTCTTCCTGCAGGATGAATCTGTAGAGGTGGCAAAGAGCCTCCGCTGCGCCGTGACTGCTCCCCTGCTCCTTGTAGGCGCAGCACAGGGTGAGCTGCCCCACCAGCTGCCCCAGGATCAGGAAACACTTGGGTCTGTGGCAGGCAGAGCTGGCCCTGCTTCCTTCCAAGCGGCAGCGGGCCTGCAGGAGGCAGGCGGCGCTGGCACCACGGCTCAGGGGCACCAGTGGGCACCAAAGCCCTGAACCCACGCTCCAAGCAGGGCTGCCTCCCGCCTCAGCCAGAGCTTTGGTGGCCCCTGCTGAGCCAGGCTCCTGCTGGGGGCCCATGGCATGCACCCAGGGCAGGCACAGCTGGCTCCTGAGAGAGCAGGGACTGCAGTGCGACACCCAAAGAGGCAGGCCAAGATCTCCGCTTCAGGGCAGGGTCTTGCTGAGGGTCTTAACCTCTGCCCAGGCTTCCCGCGCAGGGAGCCCGGAGCTGCAGGCCACTCGGGGCCACTGACAAGGGCTGATGGGGTGGCTGGAGGCTGCCTGCACCACAGGCTCCTTACCGGCAGCAAGGAAGAGCTCGTCAGGAGACCAGCCAGCCGGGCAATGCGGCCTATGGCCCTCTCACGCACAGCTGCTTGCTGGGACTCGGTGAAGGGCAGCAGGACCTGGGAGGAGAGAAGCTGCTGGTCTGCTCCAAGGGAGGCAGCTCTGCTTAATGCCTGGCCACGTTTGTGCTTCGGCTCCTCGGAGCACGAGCCAAGCCTGGGAGTGGGGGTCTTGCGTCCAGAGTCGCTGGCATGCGTGGGGCAAAGCCCCCCGACGGGCCTGCTGTGGCCACACTGAGAGCTGGAGCCCATGCCTACGGCAGCCCCTGCTCCTTTCCAAACCTGGCCCTCCGGGGCCTCCCCAGCACCTCCCTGCCGCTGGCCGCTCGCGCCTCTGGCCCAGCAGCAACAAAGGCGCACCAACAAAGCTTGCGGGCTGGCAAGGGCAGGTCCCGGGGGCCGCTGCCTTCCTCAGCCCCGGGGAGGAAAGCACAAGGGATGGGGGGGCCGAGAGGGGGCAGGGCCAGCTGCCGGCTGTGGGGGGGCCGAGGAAGGAGGCTGCAACTGCTCGCCCTGCTTGGCGCCGGGAAGGCTCGCGGCAGTGCTGGCCTCGAGGGGCAGAGGGCGGGGCTTTCCCCTGCCGCTGCAGGAAAGGGGCGGGAGGGAGGCATGCTGACTGCAGCCAGGAGGCACTGGGCTCACAGAACAGCGCCATGGGCAACGCTGCTCCCGCGACGGAGCCGGTCCCCTCCCCGCAGCCTGCTCTCTGCAGCTGCTGCTGGGCGAGGGCGGTCCACCTGAGGGGGGAACTTCCCTTTGGGCTGAGGCACTGGTGGTGGGAAGCCCGCTCTTGGCAAATACCAGACCTGCAAGATGTTCTGCATCTCTAGGAGGCCGGAGGCAGGGCAGCTGAGGGCCAGCACCTGCAGCATGCTGTCCATGGCGTCCAGGGCCTGCAAGGGGGACGGACACAGGGTTGAGCTGCTTCTTCGTTGGTGCCCCTTACCTGCCGGAGAGGGGCTTGAATTCCTCTTGCCTGAGGGGCACACCTATGGTCCTGCGGAGCCCAGCGAGGGGCCCCAGGGCAGGGGAGCTGCTGCCGAGGGCCCAGCCTGGCGGCACTGCCCGTGGCCCTGCCCAGCGCAAAGAAGGCAAAGAAGGGATGGGGGTGGGAAAGGCAAGCTGGGATCGTGCCCTGGCTTGCAGCTTACGCTTGTCTCTCAGCGCGGGGTAGCCAGGGAGCAGCCCCCACAGCCTGCCGGGCCACCCTCCGCCATCCAGCGCATACCTTGGAGTAGAGGGCAGCATCCAGGCTCTGCAGGTCCTCGCTGGGAGGCAGGCAGAAGATGCTGCAGAAGCAGGCATGCAGCAGGCTCTTCCTTCTGCTCTCCGGAACCAGCCCGACTTTGCTGCAAGGACAGAGAGGGGCCTTTCCGTCCCTGGCGCCCGCACCAGTACCTGGACGCCCTGGGAAGGTGGACGCAGACCTGGGGCAGGGAGACTCCCGGGTGATAGCCGCACTAGGTGGGGGAGCCCTACGGGCAGCCACGTCTTCCCCCAGCAGGCAGCCCAGGGACAGAGGACCCTCCTGGCAGCTGGGGCCCCAGGCCCTCTCCAGGGCCTGCCTCACCCTTTGGGGGAAAGCCCAGGAGACGCACGGTAGCCCCAGGGCCCTCTCTGCCCTCCCGTCTCCACCACGGTCGGGCCCGGCGCAGGCCCAGCCGACGGCACTGGCAGACGCCTGCAGGACGGCGGATGGCTCCCCGCTAGCCCTGGGGCCATCGGGGCCACCTGGGGCCACGCAGGCCCTGGCCAGGCCAGCGGCTCGGGCAGCTACCTCATGGCGCTGATGGCCAGCATGACTTGCTGCCGCACGGCGGTGCCCAGGTGGTCGGTGGGCTCCTCTTGCAGCAGCACCTGGAGAGCACAAGCAGAAGGGGCCTCGGGAGGTGCCGGGGGCCAGCGATCAGGCTGCAGGGCTGGCAGAGCCCAGGTGCCCCCTGCCAGCACGGACCCCCCGGGCGGCCCCCTGGCTGCCCAGGGCCCCGCTCGCCCGGCTCCGCAGTGCCTCCTGCAGCCCCACGCTGGCCAGGGCTGCGCCCCCAGCCGGGGCCCCCCAGCTGCCACGCTCAGACCCCCGCCTCCGGCCCTCAGCGGTGGGCCCACGCCCCCCGCTCCCGCCCTGCTGCAGGGCCCCCTCCCCTCACCTCCAGGGACTCTGCCAGGTCCAGGCTGCACGGGCACAGCTCCTGCCGCAGCGCCGCGCTGGAGCTGGCCGCGGTGCAGAGGCTGCAGACGCAGGCCAGGAACCTCAGCTTCTCGGCCTCGGCCTGCTGCCGGGAGCAGAGAGCAGCGGAGAGCGTCAGAGGGGCAGAGGCCCGGCCAGCAGCCCGGGCGGCGCAGGGCCCGCAGCCAGGTGTGGGGCGCCGGGGGCAGCCGCCCGCGGCCAGCAGCCCTGCGGGTGCCGAGCAGGGCGCAGCCCCGGCCGCCGCGGGGAGAGGCGGGCGCAGCCCAGAGGCCATGGCGCCCCTCACCTGTCCGCGGTGCCGCAGGAAGGCGCGCAGGCGCTCCAGGGCTCGGGCCTCCTCGCTGGGCAGAGCCGGGCCGGGCACTGAGGGAGACAGAGAGCAGGGCGAGGTGCAGGGCGGCCGGGCTCGGGGCGGAGAGCGCCGAGCCCCGGCCCCAGCGCCCGCCGCTGCCCGGCACAGCGAGCCCAGCCGGGCGGGCCGCTGGGGCGCAGAGGCCCCATGCAGCCGGGCTCGGGGCGGCCGGCAGGCGCCCGGCGGCCGGGGGCAGCACCGGAGCCAGCGCGGGGGAAAGGTGCGAGCGCGCCCGGCGGGAAGGGGCTGGCGACGGGCAGGTGGGAGCCGGGCAGCGCAGGGCGGGCTGGCGGCCCCGGCCGGCCCAGCGTCGGGGGCCGCGTGCTCACCCGTCGGCAGCGCCGGGGGCGCGTGGCCCTGCCGGGGCTCCAGCTGGCGACGGCCCTCGGCCGGGGCCCCGTCCTCCTCGTCCTCGGCCTCCCAGGCCGTCCTGGGGCGGCTGGGGGGTCTCCGCGCCATGGCAGGCGAGGCGGCAGAGGCTGCGCGAGGCTGCCCGGGGGCGGCAGGGAGAGTGCGGGGTGTGCTCGGGAGGCTCCTGGACCAGCCCGCGTGCTCCCGCCCGCTCCCGTCACCGGCCAGCCGGACACTGCGGGGCCGAGGCCTCCGGCGCCGGGCGAGGCCGCGGGCTGTCACAGGAGCGCGGTCACAAAGGGCCCCCACTGTCACCCTGGGGCGGGCTGGCCCCGGCCCCGGCCCCGGCCCCGGCCTGGGCAGGGGCAGGCCGGGTCCCCTCGGGGGTGCCGGGCCGGCTCGCCCCCTGCCACACCTCTCTCTGTCCTCGGGGCGCCCGGCCCCCGTGGCGCCTGGGGCCCTCCGGGCCGCTCCCCTCCTCTTCTTGTCCCCGCCACCGCTGCTCCCGACCCCGTCCTCAGCCAGCCCAGCAAGCGCCCCGCGGGGACACCCCGGCACCGCGGGGAAGGGCACCAGCCCCGAAGGGCACCTCTCCTCCCCGGGCACCCTGGCGGCTGCTCCATCCCCCCCGCCAGCCACCCCTGCGGGGCACAGACAAACCCAGGCGTCTGCACTGGCGGCCTGGGTTCCCTGGGGCCATCACGCACCCTCCCGAACGGCGACACCCGACAAGCGTCCTGGTGGGGTCCCCCATCTACCTTAGCGTGCGGGGTGGGTGGTTGTTTGCCCCCTGGGGCCCACCACCAGGCTCTTGGTGCGCTGCCCCCCACCCCGAGCTGCCCGGGGGCCGGGCTGGGGCTGGCTTGGCCTCTGGCAGCAGCATCGGTGCCCAGCGGCCGGAGGAGGTGTCCCCACGAAGCGGCGTGGGGCGCGCTGCTGGCAGCAGGGGCTGGGCCAGTGGGCGCCCAGAGCCGAGCCCTGGCAGGGCAGCTTGAGGCCACGGGCTCAGCCCCTCCTGCTGCCCCTCCACAAGGGTCCAGGGCCTCACCTGGGGCTGCCTTTCTCCCCAGCGCCTGTCACGTCCAGGCGCCCTTCGCCGGCCTCCCGCCGTCGCCTTGTGTGGGTTTCTGCTGCGCGCCAGGGCCTCCCCGTGCTGCCCTGGTAGGGACCCGCCTCCCTGGCCCCAGGGACAGCGGCCACCCAGGGCTGTGCTGGCCCCCGTCTCCCTGCCGTGGGGGGATCAGGGTCACCAAGGGGCACCTAGACGTCCCCCGGGGTCCACCATAAAGCACACAGAGGTCCCTCTGGTGCCTGCAAAGCCACACGGAGGCCCCGACGATGCACCAAAAGCCACGTGGAGGCCCCAGGACTGCACAAGGAAGGATCTGGCACAGCCCAAAAGGCACCCTGAGGCCTTGCTGCCTTTCTGCCTGTGAGCGGGTACAGAGCAGCGGCTGAGCAGCCTCGGTCCCTTCCCTTGGGCTACTTGGTAGCGGGCACCAAGGAGGACCTCGCGTCGGTGGGCTGCTCCTGCTCTTTCTGCAAAGGACTGAACTTCGCCATCCCCACCGGCCTGCCCGCTTCCCTGGCAGCCAAGCGCTTTGTGGTCACGTTTGCATTCGCGTTCGTGTTGCATTAATTTTGCTGCCTGCTGGGGGGCTTTGCAGAGGGCAGAGCCAGGCCAGGAGAACAGCTTCTTCTGGTGGCTGCTCGCAAACGACACCCTTCCCCTGCCCACAGATGGCTTTGGCATGGGTCCGGCAGCTGGGGGGAGAGAGCAGCGTTCAGGGACGAGGGCTGTGGCACCCCAGCTTTGTATCAGGAAAGGTCCTGAGAGAAACTTCCCTCGGAGGTGCAAACAGAACTGGATCCACACGGCTCCTGGAATTGGCAAGAACTGATACCGGCTTAAAGCACAACACGAGCTGTTCAGTGCTGGCGTTGAGAGGACCGGGTATTTGCAGGAGCTCTAGGTGCAAAGAAACTTGGACATGTCTTTCCCAATTCCCTTGGCTTCTTGCCGATGAAACTAGACAGATTAATGCAAGGCCTGTAAGTCGCAAAGAAAGCAGAGTTTAAGCGCTGGCTGCTGCCTCTGAGAAGTTCTGCGTGTTTTGCGGAGCGATTCTGTTACTCAAGTGCAAGTCTGCAAGGAAGAGGGGTAGCTCTTGTCCGCCGCGTTCAGCTGCAGGAAGCTGGTGCATTAGCTAAGCGGAGAGTGCTGGTCCTGATGCAGCCTCAGTCGCAGCACTCAGGAGAGCAGCTCAGTGTCTGACTTGAGAGATGAGAGCGAATCAGTCTGGAGCCCTGGGCAGTAGACTGGGAAAGAGTGCAGCAGCCCAGCAGGACGACCCAGCTAGGGACTGAGGAAGCGCTGAGCTTCCCTTTGCACACCAAGGGCTGTGAGTGCCTGTGGCCAGGCGCCGCAGGACGTGCCCATGCCAGCACCACGGCATCAGAGGCCAGAGCTCTGCACAGACACTAGAGGCTCCAGCCCCTCCACAACGGGGGCTCTTCAGGCCTCGTGACTGCAAAAGCCAGGCAGAGGAAGGTCTTCTCAATGGGGATGAATCTGTGGCGGGAGGGTGTCAAGAGGCTGGAGGCAGACTGTGCCCAGTGGTGCCCAGGGACAGGCTGCGAGGCACCGGGCAAAAAGTGAGGGAGGTCTGAGCCCCCAGGTGGTGGAGGAGTGGCTGTGCCCTGTGTGTCCTAAGTGGAGGTCCCGGAAGGGATCCCTTGCTGCTTGCTGGAGGCCCGGGGATGCCGGGAGCATGCGCTAGGCCCCCATGAGCGAGGTGGTGGGTGGTGGTGGTTGGGGGGGAGGGGGGGGCGGTTGTTGTTGGCCCTGTGCGATGGGTGCAGGCGGCTGGTGCTGCAGAGGCAGCAGCTGCAGCATGCTCTGCCCAGGGCAACGGCCAGCAGGCTGAAAGAAGCAGGAGCACGGGCACAAGGACGAGAGAGCAGAGAAGAAACGCAAGGTGTGGAAGAGAGCGAGAGGCTTTTCTCTGCCTGCCCACGCAATCCCAGCTGCAGCGTGGCTCCGGGGGTGCCGGGAGATGAAAGGGGCTGCTGCGAGCGCTGCTGTCTGGGTCCTTAGGGAGGAGGCTGCTCTGGGAGAGGGGAGCGCGATCCCAGTGTCCGGTCCAACCTCCAGGGAGCAGGAAGCCTTGGCAGGACCCGAAGGGTCATGTGCCTCTTGCCAGGCCTTGTTGTGCCGCCAGGAGGCGGGCCTTGGTCTGGGCCTTGGAGGGGGAAGCGGAGACCTGCTGAGCAGCTGGGCTGAAATCCACTGGGAGGTGAACACCCAGGAACTGCCGCAGGAGTTCTTAGCACAAGCTGGAGCAGTGCAGCGAGGCTTGAGTTGGTGGAGAAGAGGCCAAATGCAGCCAGCCAGGTCTCAGGCCCCTGAGGCCCCTGGCATGGCTCTTGCAGGAGCTGGGCCAAACACCCTCCGCTGCCCTGGGGACAGGCTGCTGGGATGGGTGCAGCTGTGGTAGCTGCTGCAAGGTGCTCTGCTGGCTGGAGGCCAACCCTGCCTTGATGAGAAAGTCCGGGGGCACCTGTGCCACGTGCACCTGCAGGAGGGCAGGCACCAGAGAGCAGAGAAGCAGAGGAAGGGGTTTGGCACCGCCTTGGCCTTTGTGGAAGCTGCTGGTGAGCGCAGGCCTCGGTGCTTGGCCTGCTGCCCCCAGGGGAGCAGCAGGGGAGCGCAAAGTGCTTGGGCCAAGGATGCTTCAGGAGGACTAAAAACCACTGCAGGCAGCCCAAAGGGAGGAGCGCCCTGTGCCCCCCCCAGGCCTCTGGCTTTGGCAACTGCTACAAGCAGCTCTAAGGCTGAGGTTGGTGTTGGGTGGTGGGGGAGTGAGATTTTGCTCTGGCCGCCTCACAGGATGACAGAGTGGTTGCGGTTGGAAGGGGGTCTCTGGAGCTCCTGCAGTCTAAGCCGCCTTCTCGAGCAGGGCCAGCTAGGGCAGGTTGCTCTAGTGCGCTGCCTGCTGGGGGGCTTTGCAGAGGGCAGAGCCAGGCCAGGAGAACAGCTTCTTCTGGTGGCTGCTCGCAAACGACACCCTTCCCCTGCCCACAGATGGCTTTGGCATGGGTCCGGCAGCTGGGGGGAGAGAGCAGCGTTCAGGGACGAGGGCTGTGGCACCCCAGCTTTGTATCAGGAAAGGTCAGCCCAGTCCCCACAGCGGGAGTACAGCTCTCTCTGAGCTCCAGGGTGGGCCAGCCCTGGGGGAAATCTCCAGTCTCGTCCAACCCTGCTGCTGTCGCCAGCCCCACCACACCCATGCCAAGGTTCTTTGACGACCTAGGGCCCGTTGTTGCTGGTGTGAGCAGGCGCCTGATGCTTGGCTTGCTGCCCCCGGGGCGGGGGAGCAGGGGACCAGCAGGGCCAGCAGGGCCAAGGATGCTTAGAAGGAGGAAAGCAAAGCATTGCAGGGCCCCCAGAAAAGAGAAGTCCCCTGTGCCCCACAGGCCTCTGGCTTTGGCACCTGCGACCAGCCTGGAGTGTGTGGCTGAGGTTGGGGTTCGGTGCTAGAGGTGTGAGATTTTGCCCTGGCAAAATCTCACAGGGGCACAGAGCGGCTGCGGTTGTGGTTGGAAGGGGTCTCTGGAGCTCCTCTAGGTTCAGCCTCCTTCTCCACCGATTGGTTTGCGCAAAGACAAGACACTGGCACGTGGCGAAGAGACTGGGCGGCTTCTTTTGGAAAAACCCAGCAGACGGTGGGCTGGCGGCACAAGCCTGGCACGGGCTGGGCCTGAGGGCTGCAGCTGTCCTGCGGGCAGGGAGAGAGGCCAGCAACGCCCCCACCCACAACTTGCCCCCACACGCCGGTGGTCCTTCGGGGGAGAGCAGCCCGGCATCAGGAGGCAGCCGAGCTCTAGCAGCAAACGCAGCCACCTCGCAGAGGCCAGTGCCACCTCTGCCACGCTCTCCTCAGCTGCCAGCCCAGGCCTTCGTGGCCGCCTCCAGACGCAGACGTCTTCCCTGGAGCTCTCAGGAGCAGGATGGTTTGCGTGGCCAGGGAACAGATGGACGGGCTGACGTCCTCCTCCAAGCCTTGAAGCGCTGAGAGAAAGAGCCAGAGCAGAGATCAAGCCCCCATATCTGCACAGACCCCAGGCAGCCCTTCCTGGGGACGACATGGCCTGTCCCACCCACCTCTTCCCACAGACAGGAGGCAGCAGAAGGGACACATGGATCAGCTGGGACTTGCTGGCCAGGAATGTCCCAAAGGCCCCTGAAATCTTCTCGCGACTCTACCCGCACCGCCTCTGAGCCGCACGGGGAGCAGAGCCCTCCTGGCCTGCGCCAGGCATTGCAGCTCACTGCCCAGCCTCTGTCTTCCTCCCCGCCAGCCCTGCCTCACACCCTGCTGCCCTCACTCACCCTCGCAGATGTCCTCCACCTTCTTCTTGCTCTGGCCCCTCATGCTCTGCCCGACGAGCCCTAGGCACACGCACAGCCCCTCACCAATCCTGCTCCCCACACCACCCTTCCCCCAGGGCTAGCGCTAAGCTGCCCCAGTGCAGAGAGGGTCCGCAGGGCTTGGAGCTCACCAAGGAACCGCACAGCCATCTCTCGCAAGCACTCCTGGGGGCTCTCCAAGTACAGCAGGCTCTGGCGCAGGTATTCTTCCGATCTTCTCCTGCCCCTCGCCAGCTGGGCAGAGCACAAGGCCACAGGCTGGGCGCACACCCTCCCCACCCAGCCAGCCACTCCCTCCACCCACCACTCGCTTTAGCATCCCAGGGCTCAGTGAGGGCACAGCAACCTAGAGAAGAGCCCGTTGGGGCAGTGTGCTGGACAAGGGCGGCAGGAGTGCTGCCCCAGGCTGGCACCTCTGGGCACCAGCCGTGGCGAGGCACACGGCTGCCTGCCCCCCCCACTCCCCCCCCCCCCACACACACCCTGGCCATGCAGGGGCACAGGCCTTGCCCAGGCTGCCTCTGGGGGCTTTGGGGGCCATCCTTACCAGGCACTCGCCGATCCTCCAGCTCTGCGCTGTCTCAGCCAGCTGCCTCAGCTGCTCCCACCTCAGGAACTTGGCAGCACCAAGCAGGGCTTCCTGAGAGGCCTGCACAGCAGCACAGACCTGCTGATGCCACCGCAGCCCAGCGCACAACCCCCACCGTGCCCCTCCTCTTGGCAAGGCCTCCTCGGGGCCTTTCCTCGCCCACAATGGCAAGAGGGAGCAGCTGGCAACTGCCTCTGCCAGCATGTTCCGTGCCCCGGGCAGACATGTGGGGCAACCACCCCCGCAGGTGTATGGTGCTGCAGGTGGAGGCATGGCAGGAAGACGAAGGCACTGCTGCGCCTGGTGCAAACAGCAAGGGGGCGCTCTGCAGCCTCAGCACCTGGCACCTCCAGCCCACCCACCTTCAAAGGCTCCCACTGCCAGCAGCCCTTGCTCCTCATGCTCACGCCCACTCACAGGGCGTCCGCATCGCCCTCCTCCAACGACCCGTCCCGTTACACATCCATACCTGGGCCACACGGGGGATCTCGTCATGCCAGTGGAAGAGCAGAGGCAGCAGGCTCCTGTGCACTTGCTTCTTCAGGGCCTGTGTTTTGGTGCCCACCACAGCCTCCATCACCTCTTGGAAGAGGCGGATGGAGAGCTCTCGCACGCAGGCCGGCTCCTGGCGGGAAGGGAAAGGGGGCACCTCAGCACTGCCTGCTCCAAGCCCACAGTCAGCACAGGGGTCAGTGGGGCTGATGGCGAGATGAAGGTTTCGGACCCTCCCTCCGCACCAGTGAGCTGTGGGCCTCGTCTGCACCCACTGCAAAATGGCCCCCGGCCCAGGCCGGGCGATGCAGCGTGCTTCTGTACCATGCTGCGGCCAGGGAGAGCGGAGCTGGCGGAGAAGCCTGCGCCTGGAAGGGCTCCTCTCGCCCTGGCCACGCTCCCCGCATCACCCCTGGCCAAGGCCCAACAGAGCTGCTCCAGGATGGCCCTCCACAGCGGCTCCTGGGGCTGTGGGGACGTTGGCGTTACTGAGGGCCTATCTGCAGGCATGGGCAGCAGCAGGACTTCAGGCTTCCCTCAGCTCGGCCTGCCTGGCCCTCCTGGAGAGCCTTTCTTCATCGCCCAGGCGCTCGAGCTGTGCTGCCAGCTCTAGAGGCCGGCAGAAGGAGGCAGCCACAGGGCACGGCTGCAGGGGCCAAGCACAATACCCTGCAGCTGAGGCTAGACAAGGGGCTGCTTCAACACAGTCCTGCAGGCCAGCGCACCACGGGCAGCACAGCGCAATGACCCCAAAAGCCACTGGGCAAAAACGTTCCTGGCAGCACCCAGGGCCCCTGCTGGCCAGCACAAATTCCCATGCCGCGGGTACACACACACACACGGCAACACACCACAGCCCGCAGCCCGCACACAGCCTCACCGACACGCCAACAGGGCCCCCGCCTCTCCCCCCAGCCTTACCTCATCAAAGAGAGGCAGCAGCTTCTCGGCCAGCAGCGGAGCAAAGTGGGCCACCACCTGCTTCTCCATGACGTGGACCACGTTGCTGAGCACCAGCAGGGCCTTTGCGCTGATGTCTCTGTCCACGTCCTGCAGGTGCCCCACCAGCAGGGGCCACAGGTACTGCATTCTTCTGGCCTGGGGGAAACACAACCTCGGTGCCTGAAGAAAGAACCCACTGCCCTGGCAAAAAGGCTCACCTTCTTACACACCAGCTTCCCCCCTGCCTTTCCAGACGCGGCCATGGCGATGACTGCGGCAACCTGCTGCCTGGCAGCCTTTACCGGCACAGCCACGGGCCTGGGCAGGGCTGGGGCAGAGCGAGGCAGGAGAGGGCAGCACCGGCTCCTCTGCACCTCACCCCTCGCCCTCTTCTCCGCCACACTTGAACGGGCAGCGGGTTTAGTAACCCACGCTGCCTGCAAAGCTGCCCGGGCCACGGGCTGTCCCAGCCCTAGCAGGCGCCTTTCCTGGCAGGGCTCGCTGCCCCATTGCCAAGGCCCTGCCGACACCCCCGGCTTGTGCACAGAGGCTGTGACGCAGTGCAACACCCCAAGGCGGCACTCGGCCCGCGGCGGCCCCTGCGTGGTGGGGGCTGCAGCCTGGCGGCCCGGAAGCTGCCTGCGGCATCAGCCTGGCCCTGTGCTCAGGCTCCAACAGGGCAGCAGCTCCCACAGCTCCTGAGGCCCACCAAAGTCCCAGCTACCCTGTTGCCCAGCACCCCACCGCCCAGCCCCTCGCTGCCTGCGCACCGTCACCCGGCTGGCCCCTGCTCACCATCTCCTGTCTCTTGCACAGCAGCACAAGGCCTCTGAGCGCCAGCCCGTGCATCACCCGCCAGTGACTCCGCAGGTAGCTCCAGAAGAGAATCAGCAAGTCGTCCTCCTCTGTGCAAAGGTCACTGCAGGCCAGCAGCTGAAGCACAGCACAGAGAAAGCGGTGAGGTCGGCAGGACTCCCGGCCTCAGGCAGCGCCCGATCCCACCAACAGCTCCGGGCGAGGGCACCAGGCCCGGCCCAAAGGCAGCCGTCAGCGCCGACAGCCCCTGGCACCCCACTCCCTGCCCTGGGCCTCAGGCCGCACCGCGCACAGCCCTCGCCTGCTCCTCCGCTCCTCTCCAGCCCCGAGAGGCACCGCCTGCCATCAGGCTCACCTCCACCAGGAGAGCCATGGCAGGCATCTCCCAGTGGGCCGCGCCACGTTTCAGCAGCGCTGTCAGCCATTGGAAGAGGAAGAGACGCAGCTGTCTTGGGCTCTTCCTCATCTCTCTGGCAGAGGCAAGAAGGCACTGTCACTTCTGAGCAGCCAGGCAAACACCTCGTCTGTGATTGTGAGCCCATCCCTCTAGCCAGGGCTCGCAGAGCCCCGCAGCCATGGAGCGGCAGCTCCCTTGGCTGCTCTACTCGGCCAGCCCGCCGTCACAAGGCCTCAAGCTGCAGCCCCGTGGGGCTCTGCGGGGCAGCCTGTGTGCAAGGGAGAAATGCTGGGGCAGAGCAGGGACAAGGGGGTTCTCACCTGGCCAGCAAACCCACTCCCCTGTGGCAGGTCTCCGCGCTGAGGAGCGTGTCCCAGGCGCCCTTCCTCGCCATGGCCAGCACCTGACTCTCGTAGCCGGCACGGCACAGCAGTGCTTTCATGGTCTGCACTGCCAACCTGCGTGCACAGCAAAGGCCGCGTCACCCTGGCACCCCTGGCCCTGCCGCCACCTCCACAGCACACACAGCAGGGCTGGCATGGAGCACCTCACGGGGCTGCCGGGAGCAGACTCTTCCCCTTGCCGTTCCCCCCAGCACATCTCAGCCTCCTCCAGCGTCAGCTCTGCGCAGAAGGAAATCTGGAAGAGCAGCGCCAGGAAGAGCTTGGGGAAGAACACCTCCAGCACGTGCTGGCAGCTGGGCTGCTGCAGCATCTCATGGAGCACTCTCGTTGCCTGCAGAAGAAGCCCAGAGACAGCTCTCGCTGCTGAGACGTGCCTGTTGCGCTGCCCGAGCTTGGCGGTGAGCCTCACACACTGCCCTGAGCCTTGGGACAAGCAGGAGTGCCTGCCCGGCCTGTGTGGCCAGAGCAAAGGCACGGAAGCTCTTTGGGCCATGGCCACAACAAGCCCTGCCAGCCATGGACCTGTCGCGCCGTGGACATGGACCCCATGGACCTGGTGCCCCATGGACCTGGGGCTTCTTGCTGGACGGGCAAGGCCAGGGCAGCTCTAGGGGAGAGCGAGGCTACGTCCACAAACTCACGGCCAGGGAAACGATGACTCTGTCGTCCCCATCCAACGTGCACGTCTCGTCCACCGGCCAATCCTGCAGGACACTGAGCAGCTCCTGCAGCACCCTCTCGGCAGCTCCGCGCTTCGACAGCAGCATCCTCCACATGGCTGCGGCAGCGCTGCAGGCCCACAGCTCTCGCTCAGCGGGTGCTGCAGCCGCAGCACTGTGGCCTGGGCAGCCGCAGAGGGCCTGGGCTGGCCGCCAGCCCTGCCTCTGCCCACTGCCCCTTGCCCGCAGCACCCTGGGGGCTCTGCCCCACCCCGCAGCCCATGGCCAAGCTCCAGTCCCTTGTGGGGCACGCAGGCAGCCAGGCGACCAGGCTCTGGGGCTGAAGGCCGGCACACTTGCTCAGCTTGCGCTGCTGCAGCCCGGCCTGACGCACCGGGGCTGGCACACGGGGACAACAGCAGGGCCCAGCCCCTCACGAGAGGCCGGAAAATCTCCACCTGCCCCGCAGCCCGCAGGGCACGAGCTCTCCAGGCTGCTGGCCCCCGAGCTCTCAAGGCAAGCGGGCCCCTACCTGTCGCATGAGGGGGAAGACTGCAAGAGGCTCACGACCACCTCCTCTGGACATGCACAGGTCAGCAGCAGAAGAGCCCTGTCCAGGCTGCGCCGCGCAGACACCTCTGTGATGAGCAGCACGTTGCTCCACATGCCCCTCACCACCTTCGGCACCTGGAGGGCACACGACTCAGAGTGGGGCTGCTGTCAGAGTGGCAGCAATTTGCCCAGCTCCCTCCAAGACCGGCTGCCCTTGCCCCCGCTCTGTGCTGGCCTCAGAGGGGGTGGCGGGCCTGCCAGGCCTGGAGTCAGGGCAAAAACAAGCCCCCGGAGGCCTCGAGCCCTGGCCACGCCACCTGCAGGCTACTTACATGCTCCAAAAGGCAGGCATCGTCCGCCACAAGAGCATCCAGCATGTGAGCGGCTGCCTGCGTGTCATAGGTGCTGCAGGCTCTCATGCCGCTGAGGGCTGCGAGGATGAGGTCTGTCTTCTCAGAGGGCTGAAGGTATTTCCCAAACATCTGCGGGACAAAGCAGGGCAGCCAAGAGACATACGTCACACCGAGTGCCGTGGCAGCAGTGCTTGGCTGAGCAGCGAGTGATCCTGGCGAGAGATGCGCGGGGCACTGCTGGCACAGCCACCCGCGGAGAGTCAGGAGCAGGGGCAGGAAGCAGCGGCTCTGCAGGGCTGGCCGGTGGCACTGGGCAGGAGGTGGACGGTTGGGGTCCGGGTCCCCGTGCACTGGCGCTGCCCGCACACAGTGCGAGCCCTCTCCCCAGTGACCGCAAGGCCCCCTCAGCCCCACCCGCTAGCCATCCCTCTCTTCGCTCAAGTCACACCACGGCCACCAGTGCCAACCAGGGAGGCGCTCCTTACCGTGCTGATCTCACTGGCCTCCTTGGGCTCCAAAAGCCAGAAGGTGTTGGCAGCTTCCCAGGCCTTTTGGAGCTCTAGGTACTCGGGGCTATCCTGCAACAGCCTCCTGCCTGCACAGCAGGGGAAAGGCAGGGTCGTCAGCACCAAGGCTGCAGAGGTGGAGGTGGCCCACTGAAGGTGCCAGGGAGAACTCTGCCCTGGCAGACCAAGAGGACAGGCCAGAAATGGCTGGGCAGCAGGACTCGCAGGGAGGGAGGGCCTGGGCCTATGGTAAGGTGGGGGAAGGGGAAACGGCTTGCAAGAATAGAGAAAGGCACAGCGCCTCTGATGGGCCATTCTGCTGTGAAGCAAGACAGGAGGCCTGGGAGCAGCAGGTGCTGCTGAAGGCTTTGCAGGCCACTGCTCAGCGGGAGCTGGATGAGTGGCTGCTGTGTGGGGCCCCGTGTGTGGAAGGAGCCAGCCCAGTGCAGCTTCTTACTCTCTTCCTGCAGGATGAATCTGTAGAGGTGGCAAAGAGCCTCCGCTGCGCCGTGACTGCTCCCCTGCTCCTTGTAGGCGCAGCACAGGGTGAGCTGCCCCACCAGCTGCCCCAGGATCAGGAAACACTTGGGTCTGTGGCAGGCAGAGCTGGCCCTGCTTCCTTCCAAGCGGCAGCGGGCCTGCAGGAGGCAGGCGGCGCTGGCACCACGGCTCAGGGGCACCAGTGGGCACCAAAGCCCTGAACCCACGCTCCAAGCAGGGCTGCCTCCCGCCTCAGCCAGAGCTTTGGTGGCCCCTGCTGAGCCAGGCTCCTGCTGGGGGCCCATGGCATGCGCCCAGGGCAGGCACAGCTGGCTCCTGAGAGAGCAGGGACTGCAGTGCGACACCCAAAGAGGCAGGCCAAGATCTCCGCTTCAGGGCAGGGTCTTGCTGAGGGTCTTAACCTCTGCCCAGGCTTCCCGCGCAGGGAGCCCGGAGCTGCAGGCCACTCGGGGCCACTGACAAGGGCTGATGGGGTGGCTGGAGGCTGCCTGCACCACAGGCTCCTTACCGGCAGCAAGGAAGAGCTCGTCAGGAGACCAGCCAGCCGGGCAATGCGGCCTATGGCCCTCTCACGCACAGCTGCTTGCTGGGACTCGGTGAAGGGCAGCAGGACCTGGGAGGAGAGAAGCTGCTGGTCTGCTCCAAGGGAGGCAGCTCTGCTTAATGCCTGGCCACGTTTGTGCTTCGGCTCCTCGGAGCACGAGCCAAGCCTGGGAGTGGGGGTCTTGCGTCCAGAGTCGCTGGCATGCGTGGGGCAAAGCCCCCCGACGGGCCTGCTGTGGCCACACTGAGAGCTGGAGCCCATGCCTACGGCAGCCCCTGCTCCTTTCCAAACCTGGCCCTCCGGGGCCTCCCCAGCACCTCCCTGCCGCTGGCCGCTCGCGCCTCTGGCCCAGCAGCAACAAAGGCGCACCAACAAAGCTTGCGGGCTGGCAAGGGCAGGTCCCGGGGGCCGCTGCCTTCCTCAGCCCCGGGGAGGAAAGCACAAGGGATGGGGGGGCCGAGAGGGGGCAGGGCCAGCTGCCGGCTGTGGGGGGGCCGAGGAAGGAGGCTGCAACTGCTCGCCCTGCTTGGCGCCGGGAAGGCTCGCGGCAGTGCTGGCCTCGAGGGGCAGAGGGCGGGGCTTTCCCCTGCCGCTGCAGGAAAGGGGCGGGAGGGAGGCATGCTGACTGCAGCCAGGAGGCACTGGGCTCACAGAACAGCGCCATGGGCAACGCTGCTCCCGCGACGGAGCCGGTCCCCTCCCCGCAGCCTGCTCTCTGCAGCTGCTGCTGGGTGAGGGCGGTCCACCTGAGGGGGGAACTTCCCTTTGGGCTGAGGCACTGGTGGTGGGAAGCCCGCTCTTGGCAAATACCAGACCTGCAAGATGTTCTGCATCTCTAGGAGGCCGGAGGCAGGGCAGCTGAGGGCCAGCACCTGCAGCATGCTGTCCATGGCGTCCAGGGCCTGCAAGGGGGACGGACACAGGGTTGAGCTGCTTCTTCGTTGGTGCCCCTTACCTGCCGGAGAGGGGCTTGAATTCCTCTTGCCTGAGGGGCACACCTATGGTCCTGCGGAGCCCAGCGAGGGGCCCCAGGGCAGGGGAGCTGCTGCCGAGGGCCCAGCCTGGCGGCACTGCCCGTGGCCCTGCCCAGCGCAAAGAAGGCAAAGAAGGGATGGGGGTGGGAAAGGCAAGCTGGGATCGTGCCCTGGCTTGCAGCTTACGCTTGTCTCTCAGCGCGGGGTAGCCAGGGAGCAGCCCCCACAGCCTGCCGGGCCACCCTCCGCCATCCAGCGCATACCTTGGAGTAGAGGGCAGCATCCAGGCTCTGCAGGTCCTCGCTGGGAGGCAGGCAGAAGATGCTGCAGAAGCAGGCATGCAGCAGGCTCTTCCTTCTGCTCTCCAGAACCAGCCCGACTTTGCTGCAAGGACAGAGAGGGGCCTTTCCGTCCCTGGCGCCCGCACCAGTACCTGGACGCCCTGGGAAGGTGGACGCAGACCTGGGGCAGGGAGACTCCCGGGTGATAGCCGCACTAGGTGGGGGAGCCCTACGGGCAGCCACGTCTTCCCCCAGCAGGCAGCCCAGGGACAGAGGACCCTCCTGGCAGCTGGGGCCCCAGGCCCTCTCCAGGGCCTGCCTCACCCTTTGGGGGAAAGCCCAGGAGACGCACGGTAGCCCCAGGGCCCTCTCTGCCCTCCCGTCTCCACCACGGTCGGGCCCGGCGCAGGCCCAGCCGACGGCACTGGCAGACGCCTGCAGGACGGCGGATGGCTCCCCGCTAGCCCTGGGGCCATCGGGGCCACCTGGGGCCACGCAGGCCCTGGCCAGGCCAGCGGCTCGGGCAGCTACCTCATGGCGCTGATGGCCAGCATGACTTGCTGCCGCACGGCGGTGCCCAGGTGGTCGGTGGGCTCCTCTTGCAGCAGCACCTGGAGAGCACAAGCAGAAGGGGCCTCGGGAGGTGCCGGGGGCCAGCGATCAGGCTGCAGGGCTGGCAGAGCCCAGGTGCCCCCTGCCAGCACGGACCCCCCGGGCGGCCCCCTGGCTGCCCAGGGCCCCGCTTGCCCGGCTCCGCAGTGCCTCCTGCAGCCCCACGCTGGCCAGGGCTGCGCCCCCAGCCGGGGCCCCCCAGCTGCCACGCTCAGACCCCCCGCCTCCGGCCCTCAGCCCGCGCCCCCCGCTCCCGCCCTGCTGCAGGGCCCCCTCCCCTCACCTCCAGGGACTCTGCCAGGTCCAGGCTGCACGGGCACAGCTCCTGCCGCAGCGCCGCGCTGGAGCTGGCCGCGGTGCAGAGGCTGCAGACGCAGGCCAGGAACCTCAGCTTCTCGGCCTCGGCCTGCTGCCGGGAGCAGAGAGCAGCGGAGAGCGTCAGAGGGGCAGAGGCCCGGCCAGCAGCCCGGGCGGCGCAGGGCCCGCAGCCAGGTGTGGGGCGCCGGGGGCAGCCGCCCGCGGCCAGCAGCCCTGCGGGTGCCGAGCAGGGCGCAGCCCCGGCCGCCGCGGGGAGAGGCGGGCGCAGCCCAGAGGCCGTGGCGCCCCTCACCTGTCCGCGGTGCCGCAGGAAGGCGCGCAGGCGCTCCAGGGCTCGGGCCTCCTCGCTGGGCAGAGCCGGGCCGGGCACTGAGGGAGACAGAGAGCAGGGCGAGGTGCAGGGCGGCTGGGCTCGGGGCGGAGAGCGCCGAGCCCCGGCCCCAGCGCCCGCCGCTGCCCGGCACAGCGAGCCCAGCCGGGCGGGCCGCTGGGGCGCAGAGGCCCCATGCGGCCGGGCTCGGGGCGGCCGGCAGGCGCCCGGCGGCCGGGGGCAGCACCGGAGCCAGCGCGGGGGAAAGGTGCGAGCGCGCCCGGCGGGAAGGGGCTGGCGACGGGCAGGTGGGAGCCGGGCAGCGCAGGGCGGGCTGGCGGCCCCGGCCGGCCCAGCGTCGGGGGCCGCGTGCTCACCCGTCGGCAGCGCCGGGGGCGCGTGGCCCTGCCGGGGCTCCAGCTGGCGACGGCCCTCGGCCGGGGCCCCGTCCTCCTCGTCCTCGGCCTCCCAGGCCGTCCTGGGGCGGCTGGGGGGTCTCCGCGCCATGGCAGGCGAGGCGGCAGAGGCTGCGCGAGGCTGCCCGGGGGCGGCAGGGAGAGTGCGGGGTGTGCTCGGGAGGCTCCTGGACCAGCCCGCGTGCTCCCGCCCGCTCCCGTCACCGGCCAGCCGGACACTGCGGGGCCGAGGCCTCCGGCGCCGGGCGAGGCCGCGGGCTGTCACAGGAGCGCGGTCACAAAGGGCCCCCACTGTCACCCTGGGGCGGGCTGGCCCCGGCCCCGGCCCCGGCCCCGGCCTGGGCAGGGGCAGGCCGGGTCCCCTCGGGGGTGCCGGGCCGGCTCGCCCCCTGCCACACCTCTCTCTGTCCTCGGGGCGCCCGGCCCCCGTGGCGCCTGGGGCCCTCCGGGCCGCTCCCCTCCTCTTCTTGTCCCCGCCACCGCTGCTCCTGACCCCGTCCTCAGCCAGCCCAGCAAGCGCCCCGCGGGGACACCCCGGCACCGCGGGGAAGGGCACCAGCCCCGAAGGGCACCTCTCCTCCCCGGGCACCCTGGCGGCTGCTCCATCACCCCCGCCAGCCACCCCTGCGGGGCACAGACAAACCCAGGCGTCTGCACTGGCGGCCTGGGTTCCCTGGGGCCATCACGCACCCTCCCGAACGGCGACACCCGACAAGCGTCCTGGTGGGGTCCCCCATCTACCTTAGCGTGCGGGGTGGGTGGTTGTTTGCCCCCTGGGGCCCACCACCAGGCTCTTGGTGCGCTGCCCCCCACCCCGAGCTGCCCGGGGGCCGGGCTGGGGCTGGCTTGGCCTCTGGCAGCAGCATCGGTGCCCAGCGGCCGGAGGAGGTGTCCCCACGAAGCGGCGTGGGGCGCGCTGCTGGCAGCAGGGGCTGGGCCAGTGGGCGCCCAGAGCCGAGCCCTGGCAGGGCAGCTTGAGGCCACGGGCTCAGCCCCTCCTGCTGCCCCTCCACAAGGGTCCAGGGCCTCACCTGGGGCTGCCTTTCTCCCCAGCGCCTGTCACGTCCAGGCGCCCTTCGCCGGCCTCCCGCCGTCGCCTTGTGTGGGTTTCTGCTGCGCGCCAGGGCCTCCCCGTGCTGCCCTGGTAGGGACCCGCCTCCCTGGCCCCAGGGACAGCGGCCACCCAGGGCTGTGCTGGCCCCCGTCTCCCTGCCGTGGGGGGATCAGGGTCACCAAGGGGCACCTAGACGTCCCCCGGGGTCCACCATAAAGCACACAGAGGTCCCTCTGGTGCCTGCAAAGCCACACGGAGGCCCCGACGATGCACCAAAAGCCACGTGGAGGCCCCAGGACTGCACAAGGAAGGATCTGGCACAGCCCAAAAGGCACCCTGAGGCCTTGCTGCCTTTCTGCCTGTGAGCGGGTACAGAGCAGCGGCTGAGCAGCCTCGGTCCCTTCCCTTGGGCTACTTGGTAGCGGGCACCAAGGAGGACCTCGCGTCGGTGGGCTGCTCCTGCTCTTTCTGCAAAGGACTGAACTTCGCCATCCCCACCGGCCTGCCCGCTTCCCTGGCAGCCAAGCGCTTTGTGGTCACGTTTGCATTCGCGTTCGTGTTGCATTAATTTTGCTGCCTGCTGGGGGGCTTTGCAGAGGGCAGAGCCAGGCCAGGAGAACAGCTTCTTCTGGTGGCTGCTCGCAAACGACACCCTTCCCCTGCCCACAGATGGCTTTGGCATGGGTCCGGCAGCTGGGGGGAGAGAGCAGCGTTCAGGGACGAGGGCTGTGGCACCCCAGCTTTGTATCAGGAAAGGTCCTGAGAGAAACTTCCCTCGGAGGTGCAAACAGAACTGGATCCACACGGCTCCTGGAATTGGCAAGAACTGATACCGGCTTAAAGCACAACACGAGCTGTTCAGTGCTGGCGTTGAGAGGACCGGGTATTTGCAGGAGCTCTAGGTGCAAAGAAACTTGGACATGTCTTTCCCAATTCCCTTGGCTTCTTGCCGATGAAACTAGACAGATTAATGCAAGGCCTGTAAGTCGCAAAGAAAGCAGAGTTTAAGCGCTGGCTGCTGCCTCTGAGAAGTTCTGCGTGTTTTGCGGAGCGATTCTGTTACTCAAGTGCAAGTCTGCAAGGAAGAGGGGTAGCTCTTGTCCGCCGCGTTCAGCTGCAGGAAGCTGGTGCATTAGCTAAGCGGAGAGTGCTGGTCCTGATGCAGCCTCAGTCGCAGCACTCAGGAGAGCAGCTCAGTGTCTGACTTGAGAGATGAGAGCGAATCAGTCTGGAGCCCTGGGCAGTAGACTGGGAAAGAGTGCAGCAGCCCAGCAGGACGACCCAGCTAGGGACTGAGGAAGCGCTGAGCTTCCCTTTGCACACCAAGGGCTGTGAGTGCCTGTGGCCAGGCGCCGCAGGACGTGCCCATGCCAGCACCACGGCATCAGAGGCCAGAGCTCTGCACAGACACTAGAGGCTCCAGCCCCTCCACAACGGGGGCTCTTCAGGCCTCGTGACTGCAAAAGCCAGGCAGAGGAAGGTCTTCTCAATGGGGATGAATCTGTGGCGGGAGGGTGTCAAGAGGCTGGAGGCAGACTGTGCCCAGTGGTGCCCAGGGACAGGCTGCGAGGCACCGGGCAAAAAGTGAGGGAGGTCTGAGCCCCCAGGTGGTGGAGGAGTGGCTGTGCCCTGTGTGTCCTAAGTGGAGGTCCCGGAAGGGATCCCTTGCTGCTTGCTGGAGGCCCGGGGATGCCGGGAGCATGCGCTAGGCCCCCATGAGCGAGGTGGTGGGTGGTGGTGGTTGGGGGGGAGGGGGGGGCGGTTGTTGTTGGCCCTGTGCGATGGGTGCAGGCGGCTGGTGCTGCAGAGGCAGCAGCTGCAGCATGCTCTGCCCAGGGCAACGGCCAGCAGGCTGAAAGAAGCAGGAGCACGGGCACAAGGACGAGAGAGCAGAGAAGAAACGCAAGGTGTGGAAGAGAGCGAGAGGCTTTTCTCTGCCTGCCCACGCAATCCCAGCTGCAGCGTGGCTCCGGGGGTGCCGGGAGATGAAAGGGGCTGCTGCGAGCGCTGCTGTCTGGGTCCTTAGGGAGGAGGCTGCTCTGGGAGAGGGGAGCGCGATCCCAGTGTCCAGTCCAACCTCCAGGGAGCAGGAAGCCTTGGCAGGACCCGAAGGGTCATGTGCCTCTTGCCAGGCCTTGTTGTGCCGCCAGGAGGCGGGCCTTGGTCTGGGCCTTGGAGGGGGAAGCGGAGACCTGCTGAGCAGCTGGGCTGAAATCCACTGGGAGGTGAACACCCAGGAACTGCCGCAGGAGTTCTTAGCACAAGCTGGAGCAGTGCAGCGAGGCTTGAGTTGGTGGAGAAGAGGCCAAATGCAGCCAGCCAGGTCTCAGGCCCCTGAGGCCCCTGGCATGGCTCTTGCAGGAGCTGGGCCAAACACCCTCCGCTGCCCTGGGGACAGGCTGCTGGGATGGGTGCAGCTGTGGTAGCTGCTGCAAGGTGCTCTGCTGGCTGGAGGCCAACCCTGCCTTGATGAGAAAGTCCGGGGGCACCTGTGCCACGTGCACCCGCAGGAGGGCAGGCACCAGAGAGCAGAGAAGCAGAGGAAGGGGTTTGGCACCGCCTTGGCCTTTGTGGAAGCTGCTGGTGAGCGCAGGCCTCGGTGCTTGGCCTGCTGCCCCCAGGGGAGCAGCAGGGGAGCGCAAAGTGCTTGGGCCAAGGATGCTTCAGGAGGACTAAAAACCACTGCAGGCAGCCCAAAGGGAGGAGCGCCCTGTGCCCCCCCCAGGCCTCTGGCTTTGGCAACTGCTACAAGCAGCTCTAAGGCTGAGGTTGGTGTTGGGTGGTGGGGGAGTGAGATTTTGCTCTGGCCGCCTCACAGGATGACAGAGTGGTTGCGGTTGGAAGGGGGTCTCTGGAGCTCCTGCAGTCTAAGCCGCCTTCTCGAGCAGGGCCAGCTAGGGCAGGTTGCTCTAGTGCGCTGCCTGCTGGGGGGCTTTGCAGAGGGCAGAGCCAGGCCAGGAGAACAGCTTCTTCTGGTGGCTGCTCGCAAACGACACCCTTCCCCTGCCCACAGATGGCTTTGGCATGGGTCCGGCAGCTGGGGGGAGAGAGCAGCGTTCAGGGACGAGGGCTGTGGCACCCCAGCTTTGTATCAGGAAAGGTCAGCCCAGTCCCCACAGCGGGAGTACAGCTCTCTCTGAGCTCCAGGGTGGGCCAGCCCTGGGGGAAATCTCCAGTCTCGTCCAACCCTGCTGCTGTCGCCAGCCCCACCACACCCATGCCAAGGTTCTTTGACGACCTAGGGCCCGTTGTTGCTGGTGTGAGCAGGCGCCTGATGCTTGGCTTGCTGCCCCCGGGGCGGGGGAGCAGGGGACCAGCAGGGCCAGCAGGGCCAAGGATGCTTAGAAGGAGGAAAGCAAAGCATTGCAGGGCCCCCAGAAAAGAGAAGTCCCCTGTGCCCCACAGGCCTCTGGCTTTGGCACCTGCGACCAGCCTGGAGTGTGTGGCTGAGGTTGGGGTTCGGTGCTAGAGGTGTGAGATTTTGCCCTGGCAAAATCTCACAGGGGCACAGAGCGGCTGCGGTTGTGGTTGGAAGGGGTCTCTGGAGCTCCTCTAGGTTCAGCCTCCTTCTCCACCGATTGGTTTGCGCAAAGACAAGACACTGGCACGTGGCGAAGAGACTGGGCGGCTTCTTTTGGAAAAACCCAGCAGACGGTGGGCTGGCGGCACAAGCCTGGCACGGGCTGGGCCTGAGGGCTGCAGCTGTCCTGCGGGCAGGGAGAGAGGCCAGCAACGCCCCCACCCACAACTTGCCCCCACACGCCGGTGGTCCTTCGGGGGAGAGCAGCCCGGCATCAGGAGGCAGCCGAGCTCTAGCAGCAAACGCAGCCACCTCGCAGAGGCCAGTGCCACCTCTGCCACGCTCTCCTCAGCTGCCAGCCCAGGCCTTCGTGGCCGCCTCCAGACGCAGACGTCTTCCCTGGAGCTCTCAGGAGCAGGATGGTTTGCGTGGCCAGGGAACAGATGGACGGGCTGACGTCCTCCTCCAAGCCTTGAAGCGCTGAGAGAAAGAGCCAGAGCAGAGATCAAGCCCCCATATCTGCACAGACCCCAGGCAGCCCTTCCTGGGGACGACATGGCCTGTCCCACCCACCTCTTCCCACAGACAGGAGGCAGCAGAAGGGACACGTGGATCAGCTGGGACTTGCTGGCCAGGAATGTCCCAAAGGCCCCTGAAATCTTCTCGCGACTCTACCCGCACCGCCTCTGAGCCGCACGGGGAGCAGAGCCCTCCTGGCCTGCGCCAGGCATTGCAGCTCACTGCCCAGCCTCTGTCTTCCTCCCCGCCAGCCCTGCCTCACACCCTGCTGCCCTCACTCACCCTCGCAGATGTCCTCCACCTTCTTCTTGCTCTGGCCCCTCATGCTCTGCCCGACGAGCCCTAGGCACACGCACAGCCCCTCACCAATCCTGCTCCCCACACCACCCTTCCCCCAGGGCTAGCGCTAAGCTGCCCCAGTGCAGAGAGGGTCCGCAGGGCTTGGAGCTCACCAAGGAACCGCACAGCCATCTCTCGCAAGCACTCCTGGGGGCTCTCCAAGTACAGCAGGCTCTGGCGCAGGTATTCTTCCGATCTTCTCCTGCCCCTCGCCAGCTGGGCAGAGCACAAGGCCACAGGCTGGGTGCACACCCTCCCCACCCAGCCAGCCACTCCCTCCACCCACCACTCGCTTTAGCATCCCAGGGCTCAGTGAGGGCACAGCAACCTAGAGAAGAGCCCGTTGGGGCAGTGTGCTGGACAAGGGCGGCCGGAGTGCTGCCCCAGGCTGGCACCTCTGGGCACCAGCCGTGGCGAGGCACACGGCTGCCTGCCCCCCCCACTCCCCCCCCCCACACACACACCCTGGCCATGCAGGGGCACAGGCCTTGCCCAGGCTGCCTCTGGGGGCTTTGGGGGCCATCCTTACCAGGCACTCGCCGATCCTCCAGCTCTGCGCTGTCTCAGCCAGCTGCCTCAGCTGCTCCCACCTCAGGAACTTGGCAGCACCAAGCAGGGCTTCCTGAGAGGCCTGCACAGCAGCACAGACCTGCTGATGCCACCGCAGCCCAGCGCACAACCCCCACCGTGCCCCTCCTCTTGGCAAGGCCTCCTCGGGGCCTTTCCTCGCCCACAATGGCAAGAGGGAGCAGCTGGCAACTGCCTCTGCCAGCATGTTCCGTGCCCCGGGCAGACATGTGGGGCAACCACCCCCGCAGGTGTATGGTGCTGCAGGTGGAGGCATGGCAGGAAGACGAAGGCACTGCTGCGCCTGGTGCAAACAGCAAGGGGGCGCTCTGCAGCCTCAGCACCTGGCACCTCCAGCCCACCCACCTTCAAAGGCTCCCACTGCCAGCAGCCCTTGCTCCTCATGCTCACGCCCACTCACAGGGCGTCCGCATCGCCCTCCTCCAACGACCCGTCCCGTTACACATCCATACCTGGGCCACACGGGGGATCTCGTCATGCCAGTGGAAGAGCAGAGGCAGCAGGCTCCTGTGCACTTGCTTCTTCAGGGCCTGTGTTTTGGTGCCCACCACAGCCTCCATCACCTCTTGGAAGAGGCGGATGGAGAGCTCTCGCACGCAGGCCGGCTCCTGGCGGGAAGGGAAAGGGGGCACCTCAGCACTGCCTGCTCCAAGCCCACAGTCAGCACAGGGGTCAGTGGAGCTGATGGCGAGATGAAGGTTTCGGACCCTCCCTCCGCACCAGTGAGCTGTGGGCCTCGTCTGCACCCACTGCAAAATGGCCCCCGGCCCAGGCCGGGCGATGCAGCGTGCTTCTGTACCATGCTGCGGCCAGGGAGAGCGGAGCTGGCGGAGAAGCCTGCGCCTGGAAGGGCTCCTCTCGCCCTGGCCACGCTCCCCGCATCACCCCTGGCCAAGGCCCAACAGAGCTGCTCCAGGATGGCCCTCCACAGCGGCTCCTGGGGCTGTGGGGACGTTGGCGTTACTGAGGGCCTATCTGCAGGCATGGGCAGCAGCAGGACTTCAGGCTTCCCTCAGCTCGGCCTGCCTGGCCCTCCTGGAGAGCCTTTCTTCATCGCCCAGGCGCTCGAGCTGTGCTGCCAGCTCTAGAGGCCGGCAGAAGGAGGCAGCCACAGGGCACGGCTGCAGGGGCCAAGCACAATACCCTGCAGCTGAGGCTAGACAAGGGGCTGCTTCAACACAGTCCTGCAGGCCAGCGCACCACGGGCAGCACAGCGCAATGACCCCAAAAGCCACTGGGCAAAAACGTTCCTGGCAGCACCCAGGGCCCCTGCTGGCCAGCACAAATTCCCATGCCGCGGGTACACACACACACACGGCAACACACCACAGCCCGCAGCCCGCACACAGCCTCACCGACACGCCAACAGGGCCCCCGCCTCTCCCCCCAGCCTTACCTCATCAAAGAGAGGCAGCAGCTTCTCGGCCAGCAGCGGAGCAAAGTGGGCCACCACCTGCTTCTCCATGACGTGGACCACGTTGCTGAGCACCAGCAGGGCCTTTGCGCTGATGTCTCTGTCCACGTCCTGCAGGTGCCCCACCAGCAGGGGCCACAGGTACTGCATTCTTCTGGCCTGGGGGAAACACAACCTCGGTGCCTGAAGAAAGAACCCACTGCCCTGGCAAAAAGGCTCACCTTCTTACACACCAGCTTCCCCCCTGCCTTTCCAGACGCGGCCATGGCGATGACTGCGGCAACCTGCTGCCTGGCAGCCTTTACCGGCACAGCCACGGGCCTGGGCAGGGCTGGGGCAGAGCGAGGCAGGAGAGGGCAGCACCGGCTCCTCTGCACCTCACCCCTCGCCCTCTTCTCCGCCACACTTGAACGGGCAGCGGGTTTAGTAACCCACGCTGCCTGCAAAGCTGCCCGGGCCACGGGCTGTCCCAGCCCTAGCAGGCGCCTTTCCTGGCAGGGCTCGCTGCCCCATTGCCAAGGCCCTGCCGACACCCCCGGCTTGTGCACAGAGGCTGTGACGCAGTGCAACACCCCAAGGCGGCACTCGGCCCGCGGTGGCCCCTGCGTGGTGGGGGCTGCAGCCTGGCGGCCCGGAAGCTGCCTGCGGCATCAGCCTGGCCCTGTGCTCAGGCTCCAACAGGGCAGCAGCTCCCACAGCTCCCGAGGCCCACCAAAGTCCCAGCTACCCTGTTGCCCAGCACCCCACCGCCCAGCCCCTCGCTGCCTGCGCACCGTCACCCGGCTGGCCCCTGCTCACCATCTCCTGTCTCTTGCACAGCAGCACAAGGCCTCTGAGCGCCAGCCCGTGCATCACCCGCCAGTGACTCCGCAGGTAGCTCCAGAAGAGAATCAGCAAGTCGTCCTCCTCTGTGCAAAGGTCACTGCAGGCCAGCAGCTGAAGCACAGCACAGAGAAAGCGGTGAGGTCGGCAGGACTCCCGGCCTCAGGCAGCGCCCGATCCCACCAACAGCTCCGGGCGAGGGCACCAGGCCCGGCCCAAAGGCAGCCGTCAGCACCGACAGCCCCTGGCACCCCACTCCCTGCCCCGGGCCTCAGGCCGCACCGCGCACAGCCCTCGCCTGCTCCTCCGCTCCTCTCCAGCCCCGAGAGGCACCGCCTGCCATCAGGCTCACCTCCACCAGGAAAGCCATGGCAGGCATCTCCCAGCGGGCCGCGCCACGTTTCAGCAGCGCTGTCAGCCATTGGAAGAGGAAGAGACGCAGCTGTCTTGGGCTCTTCCTCATCTCTCTGGCAGAGGCAAGAAGGCACTGTCACTTCTGAGCAGCCAGGCAAACACCTCGTCTGTGATTGTGAGCCCATCCCTCTAGCCAGGGCTCGCAGAGCCCCGCAGCCATGGAGCGGCAGCTCCCTTGGCTGCTCTACTCGGCCAGCCCGCCGTCACAAGGCCTCAAGCTGCAGCCCCGTGGGGCTCTGCGGGGCAGCCTGTGTGCAAGGGAGAAATGCTGGGGCAGAGCAGGGACAAGGGGGTTCTCACCTGGCCAGCAAACCCACTCCCCTGTGGCAGGTCTCCGCGCTGAGGAGCGTGTCCCAGGCGCCCTTCCTCGCCATGGCCAGCACCTGACTCTCGTAGCCGGCACGGCACAGCAGTGCTTTCATGGTCTGCACTGCCAACCTGCGTGCACAGCAAAGGCCGCGTCACCCTGGCACCCCTGGCCCTGCCGCCACCTCCACAGCACACACAGCAGGGCTGGCATGGAGCACCTCACGGGGCTGCCGGGAGCAGACTCTTCCCCTTGCCGTTCCCCCCAGCACATCTCAGCCTCCTCCGGCGTCAGCTCTGCGCAGAAGGAAATCTGGAAGAGCAGCGCCAGGAAGAGCTTGGGGAAGAACACCTCCAGCACGTGCTGGCAGCTGGGCTGCTGCAGCATCTCATGGAGCACTCTCGTTGCCTGCAGAAGAAGCCCAGAGACAGCTCTCGCTGCTGAGACGTGCCTGTTGCGCTGCCCGAGCTTGGCGGTGAGCCTCACACACTGCCCTGAGCCTTGGGACAAGCAGGAGTGCCTGCCCGGCCTGCGTGGCCAGAGCAAAGGCACGGAAGCTCTTTGGGCCATGGCCACAACAAGCCCTGCCAGCCATGGACCTGTCGCGCCGTGGACATGGACCCCATGGACCTGGTGCCCCATGGACCTGGGGCTTCTTGCTGGACGGGCAAGGCCAGGGCAGCTCTAGGGGAGAGCGAGGCTACGTCCACAAACTCACGGCCAGGGAAACGATGACTCTGTCGTCCCCATCCAACGTGCACGTCTCGTCCACCGGCCAATCCTGCAGGACACTGAGCAGCTCCTGCAGCACCCTCTCGGCAGCTCTGCGCTTCGACAGCAGCATCCTCCACATGGCTGTGGCAGCGCTGCAGGCCCACAGCTCTCGCTCAGCGGGTGCTGCAGCCGCAGCACTGTGGCCTGGGCAGCCGCAGAGGGCCTGGGCTGGCCACCAGCCCTGCCTCTGCTCACTGCCCCTTGCCCGCAGCACCCTGGGGGCTCTGCCCCACCCCGCAGCCCATGGCCAAGCTCCAGTCCCTTGTGGGGCACGCAGGCAGCCAGGCGACCAGGCTCTGGGGCTGAAGGCCGGCACACTTGCTCAGCTTGCGCTGCTGCAGCCCGGCCTGACGCACCGGGGCTGGCACACGGGGACAACAGCAGGGCCCAGCCCCTCACGAGAGGCCGGAAAATCTCCACCTGCCCCGCAGCCCGCAGGGCACGAGCTCTCCAGGCTGCTGGCCCCCGAGCTCTCAAGGCAAGCGGGCCCCTACCTGTCGCATGAGGGGGAAGACTGCAAGAGGCTCACGACCACCTCCTCTGGACATGCACAGGTCAGCAGCAGAAGAGCCCTGTCCAGGCTGCGCCGCGCAGACACCTCTGTGATGAGCAGCACGTTGCTCCACATGCCCCTCACCACCTTCGGCACCTGGAGGGCACACGACTCAGAGTGGGGCTGCTGTCAGAGTGGCAGCAATTTGCCCAGCTCCCTCCAAGACCGGCTGCCCTTGCCCCCGCTCTGTGCTGGCCTCAGAGGGGGTGGCGGGCCTGCCAGGCCTGGAGTCAGGGCAAAAACAAGCCCCCGGAGGCCTCGAGCCCCGGCCACGCCACCTGCAGGCTACTTACATGCTCCAAAAGGCAGGCATCGTCCGCCACAAGAGCATCCAGCATGTGAGCGGCTGCCTGCGTGTCATAGGTGCTGCAGGCTCTCATGCCGCTGAGGGCTGCGAGGATGAGGTCTGTCTTCTCAGAGGGCTGAAGGTATTTCCCAAACATCTGCGGGACAAAGCAGGGCAGCCAAGAGACATACGTCACACCGAGTGCCGTGGCAGCAGTGCTTGGCTGAGCAGCGAGTGATCCTGGCGAGAGATGCGCGGGGCACTGCTGGCACAGCCACCCGCGGAGAGTCAGGAGCAGGGGCAGGAAGCAGCGGCTCTGCAGGGCTGGCCGGTGGCACTGGGCAGGAGGTGGACGGTTGGGGTCCGGGTCCCCGTGCACTGGCGCTGCCCGCACACAGTGCGAGCCCTCTCCCCAGTGACCGCAAGGCCCCCTCAGCCCCACCCGCTAGCCATCCCTCTCTTCGCTCAAGTCACACCACGGCCACCAGTGCCAACCAGGGAGGCGCTCCTTACCGTGCTGATCTCACTGGCCTCCTTGGGCTCCAAAAGCCAGAAGGTGTTGGCAGCTTCCCAGGCCTTTTGGAGCTCTAGGTACTCGGGGCTATCCTGCAACAGCCTCCTGCCTGCACAGCAGGGGAAAGGCAGGGCCGTCAGCACCAAGGCTGCAGAGGTGGAGGTGGCCCACTGAAGGTGCCAGGGAGAACTCTGCCCTGGCAGACCAAGAGGACAGGCCAGAAATGGCTGGGCAGCAGGACTCGCAGGGAGGGAGGGCCTGGGCCTATGGTAAGGTGGGGGAAGGGGAAACGGCTTGCAAGAATAGAGAAAGGCACAGCGCCTCTGATGGGCCATTCTGCTGTGAAGCAAGACAGGAGGCCTGGGAGCAGCAGGTGCTGCTGAAGGCTTTGCAGGCCACTGCTCAGCGGGAGCTGGATGAGTGGCTGCTGTGTGGGGCCCCGTGTGTGGAAGGAGCCAGCCCAGTGCAGCTTCTTACTCTCTTCCTGCAGGATGAATCTGTAGAGGTGGCAAAGAGCCTCCGCTGCGCCGTGACTGCTCCCCTGCTCCTTGTAGGCGCAGCACAGGGTGAGCTGCCCCACCAGCTGCCCCAGGATCAGGAAACACTTGGGTCTGTGGCAGGCAGAGCTGGCCCTGCTTCCTTCCAAGCGGCAGCGGGCCTGCAGGAGGCAGGCGGCGCTGGCACCACGGCTCAGGGGCACCAGTGGGCACCAAAGCCCTGAACCCACGCTCCAAGCAGGGCTGCCTCCCGCCTCAGCCAGAGCTTTGGTGGCCCCTGCTGAGCCAGGCTCCTGCTGGGGGCCCATGGCATGCGCCCAGGGCAGGCACAGCTGGCTCCTGAGAGAGCAGGGACTGCAGTGCGACACCCAAAGAGGCAGGCCAAGATCTCCGCTTCAGGGCAGGGTCTTGCTGAGGGTCTTAACCTCTGCCCAGGCTTCCCGCGCAGGGAGCCCGGAGCTGCAGGCCACTCGGGGCCACTGACAAGGGCTGATGGGGTGGCTGGAGGCTGCCTGCACCACAGGCTCCTTACCGGCAGCAAGGAAGAGCTCGTCAGGAGACCAGCCAGCCGGGCAATGCGGCCTATGGCCCTCTCACGCACAGCTGCTTGCTGGGACTCGGTGAAGGGCAGCAGGACCTGGGAGGAGAGAAGCTGCTGGTCTGCTCCAAGGGAGGCAGCTCTGCTTAATGCCTGGCCACGTTTGTGCTTCGGCTCCTCGGAGCACGAGCCAAGCCTGGGAGTGGGGGTCTTGCGTCCAGAGTCGCTGGCATGCGTGGGGCAAAGCCCCCCGACGGGCCTGCTGTGGCCACACTGAGAGCTGGAGCCCATGCCTACGGCAGCCCCTGCTCCTTTCCAAACCTGGCCCTCCGGGGCCTCCCCAGCACCTCCCTGCCGCTGGCCGCTCGCGCCTCTGGCCCAGCAGCAACAAAGGCGCACCAACAAAGCTTGCGGGCTGGCAAGGGCAGGTCCCGGGGGCCGCTGCCTTCCTCAGCCCCGGGGAGGAAAGCACAAGGGATGGGGGGGCCGAGAGGGGGCAGGGCCAGCTGCCGGCTGTGGGGGGGCCGAGGAAGGAGGCTGCAACTGCTCGCCCTGCTTGGCGCCGGGAAGGCTCGCGGCAGTGCTGGCCTCGAGGGGCAGAGGGCGGGGCTTTCCCCTGCCGCTGCAGGAAAGGGGCGGGAGGGAGGCATGCTGACTGCAGCCAGGAGGCACTGGGCTCACAGAACAGCGCCATGGGCAACGCTGCTCCCGCGACGGAGCCGGTCCCCTCCCCGCAGCCTGCTCTCTGCAGCTGCTGCTGGGCGAGGGCGGTCCACCTGAGGGGGGAACTTCCCTTTGGGCTGAGGCACT
Organism: Struthio camelus; assembly: GCF_040807025.1. NCBI lineage: Eukaryota > Metazoa > Chordata > Aves > Struthioniformes > Struthionidae > Struthio > Struthio camelus. The sequence continues at coordinate 125,106 of NW_027182712.1, forward strand.
GGTGGTGGGAAGCCCGCTCTTGGCAAATACCAGACCTGCAAGATGTTCTGCATCTCTAGGAGGCCGGAGGCAGGGCAGCTGAGGGCCAGCACCTGCAGCATGCTGTCCATGGCGTCCAGGGCCTGCAAGGGGGACGGACACAGGGTTGAGCTGCTTCTTCGTTGGTGCCCCTTACCTGCCGGAGAGGGGCTTGAATTCCTCTTGCCTGAGGGGCACACCTATGGTCCTGCGGAGCCCAGCGAGGGGCCCCAGGGCAGGGGAGCTGCTGCCGAGGGCCCAGCCTGGCGGCACTGCCCGTGGCCCTGCCCAGCGCAAAGAAGGCAAAGAAGGGATGGGGGTGGGAAAGGCAAGCTGGGATCGTGCCCTGGCTTGCAGCTTACGCTTGTCTCTCAGCGCGGGGTAGCCAGGGAGCAGCCCCCACAGCCTGCCGGGCCACCCTCCGCCATCCAGCGCATACCTTGGAGTAGAGGGCAGCATCCAGGCTCTGCAGGTCCTCGCTGGGAGGCAGGCAGAAGATGCTGCAGAAGCAGGCATGCAGCAGGCTCTTCCTTCTGCTCTCCGGAACCAGCCCGACTTTGCTGCAAGGACAGAGAGGGGCCTTTCCGTCCCTGGCGCCCGCACCAGTACCTGGACGCCCTGGGAAGGTGGACGCAGACCTGGGGCAGGGAGACTCCCGGGTGATAGCCGCACTAGGTGGGGGAGCCCTACGGGCAGCCACGTCTTCCCCCAGCAGGCAGCCCAGGGACAGAGGACCCTCCTGGCAGCTGGGGCCCCAGGCCCTCTCCAGGGCCTGCCTCACCCTTTGGGGGAAAGCCCAGGAGACGCACGGTAGCCCCAGGGCCCTCTCTGCCCTCCCGTCTCCACCACGGTCGGGCCCGGCGCAGGCCCAGCCGACGGCACTGGCAGACGCCTGCAGGACGGCGGATGGCTCCCCGCTAGCCCTGGGGCCATCGGGGCCACCTGGGGCCACGCAGGCCCTGGCCAGGCCAGCGGCTCGGGCAGCTACCTCATGGCGCTGATGGCCAGCATGACTTGCTGCCGCACGGCGGTGCCCAGGTGGTCGGTGGGCTCCTCTTGCAGCAGCACCTGGAGAGCACAAGCAGAAGGGGCCTCGGGAGGTGCCGGGGGCCAGCGATCAGGCTGCAGGGCTGGCAGAGCCCAGGTGCCCCCTGCCAGCACGGACCCCCCGGGCGGCCCCCTGGCTGCCCAGGGCCCCGCTCGCCCGGCTCCGCAGTGCCTCCTGCAGCCCCACGCTGGCCAGGGCTGCGCCCCCAGCCGGGGCCCCCCAGCTGCCACGCTCAGACCCCCGCCTCCGGCCCTCAGCGGTGGGCCCGCGCCCCCCGCTCCCGCCCTGCTGCAGGGCCCCCTCCCCTCACCTCCAGGGACTCTGCCAGGTCCAGGCTGCACGGGCACAGCTCCTGCCGCAGCGCCGCGCTGGAGCTGGCCGCGGTGCAGAGGCTGCAGACGCAGGCCAGGAACCTCAGCTTCTCGGCCTCGGCCTGCTGCCGGGAGCAGAGAGCAGCGGAGAGCGTCAGAGGGGCAGAGGCCCGGCCAGCAGCCCGGGCGGCGCAGGGCCCGCAGCCAGGTGTGGGGCGCCGGGGGCAGCCGCCCGCGGCCAGCAGCCCTGCGGGTGCCGAGCAGGGCGCAGCCCCGGCCGCCGCGGGGAGAGGCGGGCGCAGCCCAGAGGCCGTGGCGCCCCTCACCTGTCCGCGGTGCCGCAGGAAGGCGCGCAGGCGCTCCAGGGCTCGGGCCTCCTCGCTGGGCAGAGCTGGGCCGGGCACTGAGGGAGACAGAGAGCAGGGCGAGGTGCAGGGCGGCCGGGCTCGGGGCGGAGAGCGCCGAGCCCCGGCCCCAGCGCCCGCCGCTGCCCGGCACAGCGAGCCCAGCCGGGCGGGCCGCTGGGGCGCAGAGGCCCCATGCGGCCGGGCTCGGGGCGGCCGGCAGGCGCCCGGCGGCCGGGGGCAGCACCGGAGCCAGCGCGGGGGAAAGGTGCGAGCGCGCCCGGCGGGAAGGGGCTGGCGACGGGCAGGTGGGAGCCGGGCAGCGCAGGGCGGGCTGGCGGCCCCGGCCGGCCCAGCGTCAGGGGCCGCGTGCTCACTCGTCGGCAGCGCCGGGGGCGCGTGGCCCTGCCGGGGCTCCAGCTGGCGACGGCCCTTGGCCGGGGCCCCGTCCTCCTCGTCCTCGGCCTCCCAGGCCGTCCTGGGGCGGCTGGGGGGTCTCCGCGCCATGGCAGGCGAGGCGGCAGAGGCTGCGCGAGGCTGCCCGGGGGCGGCAGGGAGAGTGCGGGGTGTGCTCGGGAGGCTCCTGGACCAGCCCGCGTGCTCCCGCCCGCTCCCGTCACCGGCCAGCTGGACACTGCGGGGCCGAGGCCTCCGGCGCCGGGCGAGGCCGCGGGCTGTCACAGGAGCGCGGTCACAAAGGGCCCCCACTGTCACCCTGGGGCGGGCTGGCCCCGGCCCCGGCCCCGGCCCCGGCCCCGGCCCCGGCCTGGGCAGGGGCAGGCCGGGTCCCCTCGGGGGTGCCGGGCCGGCTCGCCCCCTGCCACACCTCTCTCTGTCCTCGGGGCGCCCGGCCCCCGTGGCGCCTGGGGCCCTCCAGGCCGCTCCCCTCCTCTTCTTGTCCCCGCCACCGCTGCTCCTGACCCCGTCCTCAGCCAGCCCAGCAAGCGCCCCGCGGGGACACCCCGGCACCGCGGGGAAGGGCACCAGCCCCGAAGGGCACCTCTCCTCCCCGGCTGCTCCATCACCCCCGCCAGCCACCCCTGCGGGGCACAGACAAACCCAGGCGTCTGCACTGGCGGCCTGGGTTCCCTGGGGCCATCACGCACCCTCCCGAACGGCGACACCCGACAAGCGTCCTGGTGGGGTCCCCCATCTACCTTAGCGTGCGGGGTGGGTGGTTGTTTGCCCCCTGGGGCCCACCACCAGGCTCTTGGTGCGCTGCCCCCCACCCCGAGCTGCCCGGGGGCCGGGCTGGGGCTGGCTTGGCCTCTGGCAGCAGCATCGGTGCCCAGCGGCCGGAGGAGGTGTCCCCACGAAGCGGCGTGGGGCGCGCTGCTGGCAGCAGGGGCTGGGCCAGTGGGCGCCCAGAGCCGAGCCCTGGCAGGGCAGCTTGAGGCCACGGGCTCAGCCCCTCCTGCTGCCCCTCCACAAGGGTCCAGGGCCTCACCTGGGGCTGCCTTTCTCCCCAGCGCCTGTCACGTCCAGGCGCCCTTCGCTGGCCTCCCGCCGTCGCCTTGTGTGGGTTTCTGCTGCGCGCCAGGGCCTCCCCGTGCTGCCCTGGTAGGGACCCGCCTCCCTGGCCCCAGGGACAGCGGCCACCCAGGGCTGTGCTGGCCCCCGTCTCCCTGCCGTGGGGGGATCAGGGTCACCAAGGGGCACCTAGACGTCCCCCGGGGTCCACCATAAAGCACACAGAGGTCCCTCTGGTGCCTGCAAAGCCACACGGAGGCCCCGACGATGCACCAAAAGCCACGTGGAGGCCCCAGGACTGCACAAGGAAGGATCTGGCACAGCCCAAAAGGCACCCTGAGGCCTTGCTGCCTTTCTGCCTGTGAGCGGGTACAGAGCAGCGGCTGAGCAGCCTCGGTCCCTTCCCTTGGGCTACTTGGTAGCGGGCACCAAGGAGGACCTCGCGTCGGTGGGCTGCTCCTGCTCTTTCTGCAAAGGACTGAACTTCGCCATCCCCACCGGCCTGCCCGCTTCCCTGGCAGCCAAGCGCTTTGTGGTCACGTTTGCATTCGCGTTCGTGTTGCATTAATTTTGCTGCCTGCTGGGGGGCTTTGCAGAGGGCAGAGCCAGGCCAGGAGAACAGCTTCTTCTGGTGGCTGCTCGCAAACGACACCCTTCCCCTGCCCACAGATGGCTTTGGCATGGGTCCGGCAGCTGGGGGGAGAGAGCAGCGTTCAGGGACGAGGGCTGTGGCACCCCAGCTTTGTATCAGGAAAGGTCCTGAGAGAAACTTCCCTCGGAGGTGCAAACAGAACTGGATCCACACGGCTCCTGGAATTGGCAAGAACTGATACCGGCTTAAAGCACAACACGAGCTGTTCAGTGCTGGCGTTGAGAGGACCGGGTATTTGCAGGAGCTCTAGGTGCAAAGAAACTTGGACATGTCTTTCCCAATTCCCTTGGCTTCTTGCCGATGAAACTAGACAGATTAATGCAAGGCCTGTAAGTCGCAAAGAAAGCAGAGTTTAAGCGCTGGCTGCTGCCTCTGAGAAGTTCTGCGTGTTTTGCGGAGCGATTCTGTTACTCAAGTGCAAGTCTGCAAGGAAGAGGGGTAGCTCTTGTCCGCCGCGTTCAGCTGCAGGAAGCTGGTGCATTAGCTAAGCGGAGAGTGCTGGTCCTGATGCAGCCTCAGTCGCAGCACTCAGGAGAGCAGCTCAGTGTCTGACTTGAGAGATGAGAGCGAATCAGTCTGGAGCCCTGGGCAGTAGACTGGGAAAGAGTGCAGCAGCCCAGCAGGACGACCCAGCTAGGGACTGAGGAAGCGCTGAGCTTCCCTTTGCACACCAAGGGCTGTGAGTGCCTGTGGCCAGGCGCCGCAGGACGTGCCCATGCCAGCACCACGGCATCAGAGGCCAGAGCTCTGCACAGACACTAGAGGCTCCAGCCCCTCCACAACGGGGGCTCTTCAGGCCTCGTGACTGCAAAAGCCAGGCAGAGGAAGGTCTTCTCAATGGGGATGAATCTGTGGCGGGAGGGTGTCAAGAGGCTGGAGGCAGACTGTGCCCAGTGGTGCCCAGGGACAGGCTGCGAGGCACCGGGCAAAAAGTGAGGGAGGTCTGAGCCCCCAGGTGGTGGAGGAGTGGCTGTGCCCTGTGTGTCCTAAGTGGAGGTCCCGGAAGGGATCCCTTGCTGCTTGCTGGAGGCCCGGGGATGCCGGGAGCATGCGCTAGGCCCCCATGAGCGAGGTGGTGGGTGGTGGTGGTTGGGGGGGAGGGGGGGGCGGTTGTTGTTGGCCCTGTGCGATGGGTGCAGGCGGCTGGTGCTGCAGAGGCAGCAGCTGCAGCATGCTCTGCCCAGGGCAACGGCCAGCAGGCTGAAAGAAGCAGGAGCACGGGCACAAGGACGAGAGAGCAGAGAAGAAACGCAAGGTGTGGAAGAGAGCGAGAGGCTTTTCTCTGCCTGCCCACGCAATCCCAGCTGCAGCGTGGCTCCGGGGGTGCCGGGAGATGAAAGGGGCTGCTGCGAGCGCTGCTGTCTGGGTCCTTAGGGAGGAGGCTGCTCTGGGAGAGGGGAGCGCGATCCCAGTGTCCAGTCCAACCTCCAGGGAGCAGGAAGCCTTGGCAGGACCCGAAGGGTCATGTGCCTCTTGCCAGGCCTTGTTGTGCCGCCAGGAGGCGGGCCTTGGTCTGGGCCTTGGAGGGGGAAGCGGAGACCTGCTGAGCAGCTGGGCTGAAATCCACTGGGAGGTGAACACCCAGGAACTGCCGCAGGAGTTCTTAGCACAAGCTGGAGCAGTGCAGCGAGGCTTGAGTTGGTGGAGAAGAGGCCAAATGCAGCCAGCCAGGTCTCAGGCCCCTGAGGCCCCTGGCATGGCTCTTGCAGGAGCTGGGCCAAACACCCTCCGCTGCCCTGGGGACAGGCTGCTGGGATGGGTGCAGCTGTGGTAGCTGCTGCAAGGTGCTCTGCTGGCTGGAGGCCAACCCTGCCTTGATGAGAAAGTCCGGGGGCACCTGTGCCACGTGCACCCGCAGGAGGGCAGGCACCAGAGAGCAGAGAAGCAGAGGAAGGGGTTTGGCACCGCCTTGGCCTTTGTGGAAGCTGCTGGTGAGCGCAGGCCTCGGTGCTTGGCCTGCTGCCCCCAGGGGAGCAGCAGGGGAGCGCAAAGTGCTTGGGCCAAGGATGCTTCAGGAGGACTAAAAACCACTGCAGGCAGCCCAAAGGGCGGAGCGCCCTGTGCCCCCCCAGGCCTCTGGCTTTGGCAACTGCTACAAGCAGCTCTAAGGCTGAGGTTGGTGTTGGGTGATGGGGGAGTGAGATTTTGCTCTGGCCGCCTCACAGGATGACAGAGTGGTTGCGGTTGGAAGGGGGTCTCTGGAGCTCCTGCAGTCTAAGCCGCCTTCTCGAGCAGGGCCAGCTAGGGCAGGTTGCTCTAGTGCGCTGCCTGCTGGGGGGCTTTGCAGAGGGCAGAGCCAGGCCAGGAGAACAGCTTCTTCTGGTGGCTGCTCGCAAACGACACCCTTCCCCTGCCCACAGATGGCTTTGGCATGGGTCCGGCAGCTGGGGGGAGAGAGCAGCGTTCAGGGACGAGGGCTGTGGCACCCCAGCTTTGTATCAGGAAAGGTCAGCCCAGTCCCCACAGCGGGAGTACAGCTCTCTCTGAGCTCCAGGGTGGGCCAGCCCTGGGGGAAATCTCCAGTCTCGTCCAACCCTGCTGCTGTCGCCAGCCCCACCACACCCATGCCAAGGTTCTTTGACGACCTAGGGCCCGTTGTTGCTGGTGTGAGCAGGCGCCTGATGCTTGGCTTGCTGCCCCCGGGGCGGGGGAGCAGGGGACCAGCAGGGCCAGCAGGGCCAAGGATGCTTAGAAGGAGGAAAGCAAAGCATTGCAGGGCCCCCAGAAAAGAGAAGTCCCCTGTGCCCCACAGGCCTCTGGCTTTGGCACCTGCGACCAGCCTGGAGTGTGTGGCTGAGGTTGGGGTTCGGTGCTAGAGGTGTGAGATTTTGCCCTGGCAAAATCTCACAGGGGCACAGAGCGGCTGCGGTTGTGGTTGGAAGGGGTCTCTGGAGCTCCTCTAGGTTCAGCCTCCTTCTCCACCGATTGGTTTGCGCAAAGACAAGACACTGGCACGTGGCGAAGAGACTGGGCGGCTTCTTTTGGAAAAACCCAGCAGACGGTGGGCTGGCGGCACAAGCCTGGCACGGGCTGGGCCTGAGGGCTGCAGCTGTCCTGCGGGCAGGGAGAGAGGCCAGCAACGCCCCCACCCACAACTTGCCCCCACACGCCGGTGGTCCTTCGGGGGAGAGCAGCCCGGCATCAGGAGGCAGCCGAGCTCTAGCAGCAAACGCAGCCACCTCGCAGAGGCCAGTGCCACCTCTGCCACGCTCTCCTCAGCTGCCAGCCCAGGCCTTCGTGGCCGCCTCCAGACGCAGACGTCTTCCCTGGAGCTCTCAGGAGCAGGATGGTTTGCGTGGCCAGGGAACAGATGGACGGGCTGACGTCCTCCTCCAAGCCTTGAAGCGCTGAGAGAAAGAGCCAGAGCAGAGATCAAGCCCCCATATCTGCACAGACCCCAGGCAGCCCTTCCTGGGGACGACATGGCCTGTCCCACCCACCTCTTCCCACAGACAGGAGGCAGCAGAAGGGACACATGGATCAGCTGGGACTTGCTGGCCAGGAATGTCCCAAAGGCCCCTGAAATCTTCTCGCGACTCTACCCGCACCGCCTCTGAGCCGCACGGGGAGCAGAGCCCTCCTGGCCTGCGCCAGGCATTGCAGCTCACTGCCCAGCCTCTGTCTTCCTCCCCGCCAGCCCTGCCTCACACCCTGCTGCCCTCACTCACCCTCGCAGATGTCCTCCACCTTCTTCTTGCTCTGGCCCCTCATGCTCTGCCCGACGAGCCCTAGGCACACGCACAGCCCCTCACCAATCCTGCTCCCCACACCACCCTTCCCCCAGGGCTAGCGCTAAGCTGCCCCAGTGCAGAGAGGGTCCGCAGGGCTTGGAGCTCACCAAGGAACCGCACAGCCATCTCTCGCAAGCACTCCTGGGGGCTCTCCAAGTACAGCAGGCTCTGGCGCAGGTATTCTTCCGATCTTCTCCTGCCCCTCGCCAGCTGGGCAGAGCACAAGGCCACAGGCTGGGCGCACACCCTCCCCACCCAGCCAGCCACTCCCTCCACCCACCACTCGCTTTAGCATCCCAGGGCTCAGTGAGGGCACAGCAACCTAGAGAAGAGCCCGTTGGGGCAGTGTGCTGGACAAGGGCGGCGGGAGTGCTGCCCCAGGCTGGCACCTCTGGGCACCAGCCGTGGCGAGGCACACGGCTGCCTGCCCCCCCCACTCCCCCCCCCCCCCACACACACCCTGGCCATGCAGGGGCACAGGCCTTGCCCAGGCTGCCTCTGGGGGCTTTGGGGGCCATCCTTACCAGGCACTCGCCGATCCTCCAGCTCTGCGCTGTCTCAGCCAGCTGCCTCAGCTGCTCCCACCTCAGGAACTTGGCAGCACCAAGCAGGGCTTCCTGAGAGGCCTGCACAGCAGCACAGACCTGCTGATGCCACCGCAGCCCAGCGCACAACCCCCACCGTGCCCCTCCTCTTGGCAAGGCCTCCTCGGGGCCTTTCCTCGCCCACAATGGCAAGAGGGAGCAGCTGGCAACTGCCTCTGCCAGCATGTTCCGTGCCCCGGGCAGACATGTGGGGCAACCACCCCCGCAGGTGTATGGTGCTGCAGGTGGAGGCATGGCAGGAAGACGAAGGCACTGCTGCGCCTGGTGCAAACAGCAAGGGGGCGCTCTGCAGCCTCAGCACCTGGCACCTCCAGCCCACCCACCTTCAAAGGCTCCCACTGCCAGCAGCCCTTGCTCCTCATGCTCATGCCCACTCACAGGGCGTCCGCATCGCCCTCCTCCAACGACCCGTCCCGTTACACATCCATACCTGGGCCACACGGGGGATCTCGTCATGCCAGTGGAAGAGCAGAGGCAGCAGGCTCCTGTGCACTTGCTTCTTCAGGGCCTGTGTTTTGGTGCCCACCACAGCCTCCATCACCTCTTGGAAGAGGCGGATGGAGAGCTCTCGCACGCAGGCCGGCTCCTGGCGGGAAGGGAAAGGGGGCACCTCAGCACTGCCTGCTCCAAGCCCACAGTCAGCACAGGGGTCAGTGGGGCTGATGGCGAGATGAAGGTTTTGGACCCTCCCTCCGCACCAGTGAGCTGTGGGCCTCGTCTGCACCCACTGCAAAATGGCCCCCGGCCCAGGCCGGGCGATGCAGCGTGCTTCTGTACCATGCTGCGGCCAGGGAGAGCGGAGCTGGCGGAGAAGCCTGCGCCTGGAAGGGCTCCTCTCGCCCTGGCCACGCTCCCCGCATCACCCCTGGCCAAGGCCCAACAGAGCTGCTCCAGGATGGCCCTCCACAGCGGCTCCTGGGGCTGTGGGGACGTTGGCGTTACTGAGGGCCTATCTGCAGGCATGGGCAGCAGCAGGACTTCAGGCTTCCCTCAGCTCGGCCTGCCTGGCCCTCCTGGAGAGCCTTTCTTCATCACCCAGGCGCTCGAGCTGTGCTGCCAGCTCTAGAGGCCGGCAGAAGGAGGCAGCCACAGGGCACGGCTGCAGGGGCCAAGCACAATACCCTGCAGCTGAGGCTAGACAAGGGGCTGCTTCAACACAGTCCTGCAGGCCAGCGCACCACGGGCAGCACAGCGCAATGACCCCAAAAGCCACTGGGCAAAAACGTTCCTGGCAGCACCCAGGGCCCCTGCTGGCCAGCACAAATTCCCATGCCGCGGGTACACACACACACACGGCAACACACCACAGCCCGCAGCCCGCACACAGCCTCACCGACACGCCAACAGGGCCCCCGCCTCTCCCCCCAGCCTTACCTCATCAAAGAGAGGCAGCAGCTTCTCGGCCAGCAGCGGAGCAAAGTGGGCCACCACCTGCTTCTCCATGACGTGGACCACGTTGCTGAGCACCAGCAGGGCCTTTGCGCTGATGTCTCTGTCCACGTCCTGCAGGTGCCCCACCAGCAGGGGCCACAGGTACTGCATTCTTCTGGCCTGGGGGAAACACAACCTCGGTGCCTGAAGAAAGAACCCACTGCCCTGGCAAAAAGGCTCACCTTCTTACACACCAGCTTCCCCCCTGCCTTTCCAGACGCGGCCATGGCGATGACTGCGGCAACCTGCTGCCTGGCAGCCTTTACCGGCACAGCCACGGGCCTGGGCAGGGCTGGGGCAGAGCGAGGCAGGAGAGGGCAGCACCGGCTCCTCTGCACCTCACCCCTCACCCTCTTCTCCGCCACACTTGAACGGGCAGCGGGTTTAGTAACCCACGCTGCCTGCAAAGCTGCCCGGGCCACGGGCTGTCCCAGCCCTAGCAGGCGCCTTTCCTGGCAGGGCTCGCTGCCCCATTGCCAAGGCCCTGCCGACACCCCCGGCTTGTGCACAGAGGCTGTGACGCAGTGCAACACCCCAAGGCGGCACTCGGCCCGCGGCGGCCCCTGCGTGGTGGGGGCTGCAGCCTGGCAGCCCGGAAGCTGCCTGCGGCATCAGCCTGGCCCTGTGCTCAGGCTCCAACAGGGCAGCAGCTCCCACAGCTCCTGAGGCCCACCAAAGTCCCAGCTACCCTGTTGCCCAGCACCCCACCGCCCAGCCCCTCGCTGCCTGCGCACCGTCACCCGGCTGGCCCCTGCTCACCATCTCCTGTCTCTTGCACAGCAGCACAAGGCCTCTGAGCGCCAGCCCGTGCATCACCCGCCAGTGACTCCGCAGGTAGCTCCAGAAGAGAATCAGCAAGTCGTCCTCCTCTGTGCAAAGGTCACTGCAGGCCAGCAGCTGAAGCACAGCACAGAGAAAGCGGTGAGGTCGGCAGGACTCCCGGCCTCAGGCAGCGCCCGATCCCACCAACAGCTCCGGGCGAGGGCACCAGGCCCGGCCCAAAGGCAGCCGTCAGCGCCGACAGCCCCTGGCACCCCACTCCCTGCCCTGGGCCTCAGGCCGCACCGCGCACAGCCCTCGCCTGCTCCTCCGCTCCTCTCCAGCCCCGAGAGGCACCGCCTGCCATCAGGCTCACCTCCACCAGGAAAGCCATGGCAGGCATCTCCCAGTGGGCCGCGCCACGTTTCAGCAGCGCTGTCAGCCATTGGAAGAGGAAGAGACGCAGCTGTCTTGGGCTCTTCCTCATCTCTCTGGCAGAGGCAAGAAGGCACTGTCACTTCTGAGCAGCCAGGCAAACACCTCGTCTGTGATTGTGAGCCCATCCCTCTAGCCAGGGCTCGCAGAGCCCCGCAGCCATGGAGCGGCAGCTCCCTTGGCTGCTCTACTCGGCCAGCCCGCCGTCACAAGGCCTCAAGCTGCAGCCCCGTGGGGCTCTGCGGGGCAGCCTGTGTGCAAGGGAGAAATGCTGGGGCAGAGCAGGGACAAGGGGGTTCTCACCTGGCCAGCAAACCCACTCCCCTGTGGCAGGTCTCCGCGCTGAGGAGCGTGTCCCAGGCGCCCTTCCTCGCCATGGCCAGCACCTGACTCTCGTAGCCGGCACGGCACAGCAGTGCTTTCATGGTCTGCACTGCCAACCTGCGTGCACAGCAAAGGCCGCGTCACCCTGGCACCCCTGGCCCTGCCGCCACCTCCACAGCACACACAGCAGGGCTGGCATGGAGCACCTCACGGGGCTGCCGGGAGCAGACTCTTCCCCTTGCCGTTCCCCCCAGCACATCTCAGCCTCCTCCGGCGTCAGCTCTGCGCAGAAGGAAATCTGGAAGAGCAGCGCCAGGAAGAGCTTGGGGAAGAACACCTCCAGCACGTGCTGGCAGCTGGGCTGCTGCAGCATCTCATGGAGCACTCTCGTTGCCTGCAGAAGAAGCCCAGAGACAGCTCTCGCTGCTGAGACATGCCTGTTGCGCTGCCCGAGCTTGGCGGTGAGCCTCACACACTGCCCTGAGCCTTGGGACAAGCAGGAGTGCCTGCCCGGCCTGTGTGGCCAGAGCAAAGGCACGGAAGCTCTTTGGGCCATGGCCACAACAAGCCCTGCCAGCCATGGACCTGTCGCGCCGTGGACATGGACCCCATGGACCTGGTGCCCCATGGACCTGGGGCTTCTTGCTGGACGGGCAAGGCCAGGGCAGCTCTAGGGGAGAGCGAGGCTACGTCCACAAACTCACGGCCAGGGAAACGATGACTCTGTCGTCCCCATCCAACGTGCATGTCTCGTCCACCGGCCAATCCTGCAGGACACTGAGCAGCTCCTGCAGCACCCTCTCGGCAGCTCCGCGCTTCGACAGCAGCATCCTCCACATGGCTGCGGCAGCGCTGCAGGCCCACAGCTCTCGCTCAGCGGGTGCTGCAGCCGCAGCACTGTGGCCTGGGCAGCCGCAGAGGGCCTGGGCTGGCCGCCAGCCCTGCCTCTGCCCACTGCCCCTTGCCCGCAGCACCCTGGGGGCTCTGCCCCACCCCGCAGCCCATGGCCAAGCTCCAGTCCCTTGTGGGGCACGCAGGCAGCCAGGCGACCAGGCTCTGGGGCTGAAGGCCGGCACACTTGCTCAGCTTGCGCTGCTGCAGCCCGGCCTGACGCACCGGGGCTGGCACACGGGGACAACAGCAGGGCCCAGCCCCTCACGAGAGGCCGGAAAATCTCCACCTGCCCCGCAGCCCGCAGGGCACGAGCTCTCCAGGCTGCTGGCCCCCGAGCTCTCAAGGCAAGCGGGCCCCTACCTGTCACATGAGGGGGAAGACTGCAAGAGGCTCACGACCACCTCCTCTGGACATGCACAGGTCAGCAGCAGAAGAGCCCTGTCCAGGCTGCGCCGCGCAGACACCTCTGTGATGAGCAGCACGTTGCTCCACATGCCCCTCACCACCTTCGGCACCTGGAGGGCACACGACTCAGAGTGGGGCTGCTGTCAGAGTGGCAGCAATTTGCCCAGCTCCCTCCAAGACCGGCTGCCCTTGCCCCCGCTCTGTGCTGGCCTCAGAGGGGGTGGCGGGCCTGCCAGGCCTGGAGTCAGGGCAAAAACAAGCCCCCGGAGGCCTCGAGCCCCGGCCACGCCACCTGCAGGCTACTTACATGCTCCAAAAGGCAGGCATCGTCCGCCACAAGAGCATCCAGCATGTGAGCGGCTGCCTGCGTGTCATAGGTGCTGCAGGCTCTCATGCCGCTGAGGGCTGCGAGGATGAGGTCTGTCTTCTCAGAGGGCTGAAGGTATTTCCCAAACATCTGCGGGACAAAGCAGGGCAGCCAAGAGACATACGTCACACCGAGTGCCGTGGCAGCAGTGCTTGGCTGAGCAGCGAGTGATCCTGGCGAGAGATGCGCGGGGCACTGCTGGCACAGCCACCCGCGGAGAGTCAGGAGCAGGGGCAGGAAGCAGCGGCTCTGCAGGGCTGGCCGGTGGCACTGGGCAGGAGGTGGACGGTTGGGGTCCGGGTCCCCGTGCACTGGCGCTGCCCGCACACAGTGCGAGCCCTCTCCCCAGTGACCGCAAGGCCCCCTCAGCCCCACCCGCTAGCCATCCCTCTCTTCGCTCAAGTCACACCACGGCCACCAGTGCCAACCAGGGAGGCGCTCCTTACCGTGCTGATCTCACTGGCCTCCTTGGGCTCCAAAAGCCAGAAGGTGTTGGCAGCTTCCCAGGCCTTTTGGAGCTCTAGGTACTCGGGGCTATCCTGCAACAGCCTCCTGCCTGCACAGCAGGGGAAAGGCAGGGCCGTCAGCACCAAGGCTGCAGAGGTGGAGGTGGCCCACTGAAGGTGCCAGGGAGAACTCTGCCCTGGCAGACCAAGAGGACAGGCCAGAAATGGCTGGGCAGCAGGACTCGCAGGGAGGGAGGGCCTGGGCCTATGGTAAGGTGGGGGAAGGGGAAACGGCTTGCAAGAATAGAGAAAGGCACAGCGCCTCTGATGGGCCATTCTGCTGTGAAGCAAGACAGGAGGCCTGGGAGCAGCAGGTGCTGCTGAAGGCTTTGCAGGCCACTGCTCAGCGGGAGCTGGATGAGTGGCTGCTGTGTGGGGCCCCGTGTGTGGAAGGAGCCAGCCCAGTGCAGCTTCTTACTCTCTTCCTGCAGGATGAATCTGTAGAGGTGGCAAAGAGCCTCCGCTGCGCCGTGACTGCTCCCCTGCTCCTTGTAGGCGCAGCACAGGGTGAGCTGCCCCACCAGCTGCCCCAGGATCAGGAAACACTTGGGTCTGTGGCAGGCAGAGCTGGCCCTGCTTCCTTCCAAGCGGCAGCGGGCCTGCAGGAGGCAGGCGGCGCTGGCACCACGGCTCAGGGGCACCAGTGGGCACCAAAGCCCTGAACCCACGCTCCAAGCAGGGCTGCCTCCCGCCTCAGCCAGAGCTTTGGTGGCCCCTGCTGAGCCAGGCTCCTGCTGGGGGCCCATGGCATGCGCCCAGGGCAGGCACAGCTGGCTCCTGAGAGAGCAGGGACTGCAGTGCGACACCCAAAGAGGCAGGCCAAGATCTCCGCTTCAGGGCAGGGTCTTGCTGAGGGTCTTAACCTCTGCCCAGGCTTCCCGCGCAGGGAGCCTGGAGCTGCAGGCCACTCGGGGCCACTGACAAGGGCTGATGGGGTGGCTGGAGGCTGCCTGCACCACAGGCTCCTTACCGGCAGCAAGGAAGAGCTCGTCAGGAGACCAGCCAGCCGGGCAATGCGGCCTATGGCCCTCTCACGCACAGCTGCTTGCTGGGACTCGGTGAAGGGCAGCAGGACCTGGGAGGAGAGAAGCTGCTGGTCTGCTCCAAGGGAGGCAGCTCTGCTTAATGCCTGGCCACGTTTGTGCTTCGGCTCCTCGGAGCACGAGCCAAGCCTGGGAGTGGGGGTCTTGCGTCCAGAGTCGCTGGCATGCGTGGGGCAAAGCCCCCCGACGGGCCTGCTGTGGCCACACTGAGAGCTGGAGCCCATGCCTACGGCAGCCCCTGCTCCTTTCCAAACCTGGCCCTCCGGGGCCTCCCCAGCACCTCCCTGCCGCTGGCCGCTCGCGCCTCTGGCCCAGCAGCAACAAAGGCGCACCAACAAAGCTTGCGGGCTGGCAAGGGCAGGTCCCGGGGGCCGCTGCCTTCCTCAGCCCCGGGGAGGAAAGCACAAGGGATGGGGGGGCCGAGAGGGGGCAGGGCCAGCTGCCGGCTGTGGGGGGGCCGAGGAAGGAGGCTGCAACTGCTCGCCCTGCTTGGCGCCGGGAAGGCTCGCGGCAGTGCTGGCCTCGAGGGGCAGAGGGCGGGGCTTTCCCCTGCCGCTGCAGGAAAGGGGCGGGAGGGAGGCATGCTGACTGCAGCCAGGAGGCACTGGGCTCACAGAACAGCGCCATGGGCAACGCTGCTCCCGCGACGGAGCCGGTCCCCTCCCCGCAGCCTGCTCTCTGCAGCTGCTGCTGGGCGAGGGCGGTCCACCTGAGGGGGGAACTTCCCTTTGGGCTGAGGCACTGGTGGTGGGAAGCCCGCTCTTGGCAAATACCAGACCTGCAAGATGTTCTGCATCTCTAGGAGGCCGGAGGCAGGGCAGCTGAGGGCCAGCACCTGCAGCATGCTGTCCATGGCGTCCAGGGCCTGCAAGGGGGACGGACATAGGGTTGAGCTGCTTCTTCGTTGGTGCCCCTTACCTGCCGGAGAGGGGCTTGAATTCCTCTTGCCTGAGGGGCACACCTATGGTCCTGCGGAGCCCAGCGAGGGGCCCCAGGGCAGGGGAGCTGCTGCCGAGGGCCCAGCCTGGCGGCACTGCCCGTGGCCCTGCCCAGCGCAAAGAAGGCAAAGAAGGGATGGGGGTGGGAAAGGCAAGCTGGGATCGTGCCCTGGCTTGCAGCTTACGCTTGTCTCTCAGCGCGGGGTAGCCAGGGAGCAGCCCCCACAGCCTGCCGGGCCACCCTCCGCCATCCAGCGCATACCTTGGAGTAGAGGGCAGCATCCAGGCTCTGCAGGTCCTCGCTGGGAGGCAGGCAGAAGATGCTGCAGAAGCAGGCATGCAGCAGGCTCTTCCTTCTGCTCTCCGGAACCAGCCCGACTTTGCTGCAAGGACAGAGAGGGGCCTTTCCGTCCCTGGCGCCCGCACCAGTACCTGGACGCCCTGGGAAGGTGGACGCAGACCTGGGGCAGGGAGACTCCCGGGTGATAGCCGCACTAGGTGGGGGAGCCCTACGGGCAGCCACGTCTTCCCCCAGCAGGCAGCCCAGGGACAGAGGACCCTCCTGGCAGCTGGGGCCCCAGGCCCTCTCCAGGGCCTGCCTCACCCTTTGGGGGAAAGCCCAGGAGACGCACGGTAGCCCCAGGGCCCTCTCTGCCCTCCCGTCTCCACCACGGTCGGGCCCGGCGCAGGCCCAGCCGACGGCACTGGCAGACGCCTGCAGGACGGCGGATGGCTCCCCGCTAGCCCTGGGGCCATCGGGGCCACCTGGGGCCACGCAGGCCCTGGCCAGGCCAGCGGCTCGGGCAGCTACCTCATGGCGCTGATGGCCAGCATGACTTGCTGCCGCACGGCGGTGCCCAGGTGGTCGGTGGGCTCCTCTTGCAGCAGCACCTGGAGAGCACAAGCAGAAGGGGCCTCGGGAGGTGCCGGGGGCCAGCGATCAGGCTGCAGGGCTGGCAGAGCCCAGGTGCCCCCTGCCAGCACGGACCCCCCGGGCGGCCCCCTGGCTGCCCAGGGCCCCGCTTGCCCGGCTCCGCAGTGCCTCCTGCAGCCCCACGCTGGCCAGGGCTGCGCCCCCAGCCGGGGCCCCCCAGCTGCCACGCTCAGACCCCCGCCTCCGGCCCTCAGCGGTGGGCCCGCGCCCCCCGCTCCCGCCCTGCTGCAGGGCCCCCTCCCCTCACCTCCAGGGACTCTGCCAGGTCCAGGCTGCACGGGCACAGCTCCTGCCGCAGCGCCGCGCTGGAGCTGGCCGCGGTGCAGAGGCTGCAGACGCAGGCCAGGAACCTCAGCTTCTCGGCCTCGGCCTGCTGCCGGGAGCAGAGAGCAGCGGAGAGCGTCAGAGGGGCAGAGGCCCGGCCAGCAGCCCGGGCGGCGCAGGGCCCGCAGCCAGGTGTGGGGCGCCGGGGGCAGCCGCCCGCGGCCAGCAGCCCTGCGGGTGCCGAGCAGGGCGCAGCCCCGGCCGCCGCGGGGAGAGGCGGGCGCAGCCCAGAGGCCGTGGCGCCCCTCACCTGTCCGCGGTGCCGCAGGAAGGCGCGCAGGCGCTCCAGGGCTCGGGCCTCCTCGCTGGGCAGAGCCGGGCCGGGCACTGAGGGAGACAGAGAGCAGGGCGAGGTGCAGGGCGGCCGGGCTCGGGGCGGAGAGCGCCGAGCCCCGGCCCCAGCGCCCGCCGCTGCCCGGCACAGCGAGCCCAGCCGGGCGGGCCGCTGGGGCGCAGAGGCCCCATGCGGCCGGGCTCGGGGCGGCCGGCAGGCGCCCGGCGGCCGGGGGCAGCACCGGAGCCAGCGCGGGGGAAAGGTGCGAGCGCGCCCGGCGGGAAGGGGCTGGCGACGGGCAGGTGGGAGCCGGGCAGCGCAGGGTGGGCTGGCGGCCCCGGCCGGCCCAGCGTCGGGGGCCGTGTGCTCACTCGTCGGCAGCGCCGGGGGCGCGTGGCCCTGCCGGGGCTCCAGCTGGCGACGGCCCTCGGCCGGGGCCCCGTCCTCCTCGTCCTCGGCCTCCCAGGCCGTCCTGGGGCGGCTGGGGGGTCTCCGCGCCATGGCAGGCGAGGCGGCAGAGGCTGCGCGAGGCTGCCCGGGGGCGGCAGGGAGAGTGCGGGGTGTGCTCGGGAGGCTCCTGGACCAGCCCGCGTGCTCCCGCCCGCTCCCGTCACCGGCCAGCCGGACACTGCGGGGCCGAGGCCTCCGGCGCCGGGCGAGGCCGCGGGCTGTCACAGGAGCGCGGTCACAAAGGGCCCCCACTGTCACCCTGGGGCGGGCTGGCCCCGGCCCCGGCCCCGGCCCCGGCCCCGGCCTGGGCAGGGGCAGGCCGGGTCCCCTCGGGGGTGCCGGGCCGGCTCGCCCCCTGCCACACCTCTCTCTGTCCTCGGGGCGCCCGGCCCCCGTGGCGCCTGGGGCCCTCCGGGCCGCTCCCCTCCTCTTCTTGTCCCCGCCACTGCTGCTCCCGACCCCGTCCTCAGCCAGCCCAGCAAGCGCCCCGCGGGGACACCCCGGCACCGCGGGGAAGGGCACCAGCCCCGAAGGGCACCTCTCCTCCCCGGGCACCCTGGCGGCTGCTCCATCACCCCCGCCAGCCACCCCTGCGGGGCACAGACAAACCCAGGCGTCTGCACTGGCGGCCTGGGTTCCCTGGGGCCATCACGCACCCTCCCGAACGGCGACACCCGACAAGCGTCCTGGTGGGGTCCCCCATCTACCTTAGCGTGCGGGGTGGGTGGTTGTTTGCCCCCTGGGGCCCACCACCAGGCTCTTGGTGCGCTGCCCCCCACCCCGAGCTGCCCGGGGGCCGGGCTGGGGCTGGCTTGGCCTCTGGCAGCAGCATCGGTGCCCAGCGGCCGGAGGAGGTGTCCCCACGAAGCGGCGTGGGGCGCGCTGCTGGCAGCAGGGGCTGGGCCAGTGGGCGCCCAGAGCCGAGCCCTGGCAGGGCAGCTTGAGGCCACGGGCTCAGCCCCTCCTGCTGCCCCTCCACAAGGGTCCAGGGCCTCACCTGGGGCTGCCTTTCTCCCCAGCGCCTGTCACGTCCAGGCGCCCTTCGCCGGCCTCCCGCCGTCGCCTTGTGTGGGTTTCTGCTGCGCGCCAGGGCCTCCCCGTGCTGCCCTGGTAGGGACCCGCCTCCCTGGCCCCAGGGACAGCGGCCACCCAGGGCTGTGCTGGCCCCCGTCTCCCTGCCGTGGGGGGATCAGGGTCACCAAGGGGCACCTAGACGTCCCCCGGGGTCCACCATAAAGCACACAGAGGTCCCTCTGGTGCCTCCAAAGCCACACGGAGGCCCCGACGATGCACCAAAAGCCACGTGGAGGCCCCAGGACTGCACAAGGAAGGATCTGGCACAGCCCAAAAGGCACCCTGAGGCCTTGCTGCCTTTCTGCCTGTGAGCGGGTACAGAGCAGCGGCTGAGCAGCCTCGGTCCCTTCCCTTGGGCTACTTGGTAGCGGGCACCAAGGAGGACCTCGCGTCGGTGGGCTGCTCCTGCTCTTTCTGCAAAGGACTGAACTTCGCCATCCCCACTGGCCTGCCCGCTTCCCTGGCAGCCAAGCGCTTTGTGGTCACGTTTGCATTCGCGTTCGTGTTGCATTAATTTTGCTGCCTGCTGGGGGGCTTTGCAGAGGGCAGAGCCAGGCCAGGAGAACAGCTTCTTCTGGTGGCTGCTCGCAAACGACACCCTTCCCCTGCCCACAGATGGCTTTGGCATGGGTCCGGCAGCTGGGGGGAGAGAGCAGCGTTCAGGGACGAGGGCTGTGGCACCCCAGCTTTGTATCAGGAAAGGTCCTGAGAGAAACTTCCCTCGGAGGTGCAAACAGAACTGGATCCACACGGCTCCTGGAATTGGCAAGAACTGATACCGGCTTAAAGCACAACACGAGCTGTTCAGTGCTGGCGTTGAGAGGACCGGGTATTTGCAGGAGCTCTAGGTGCAAAGAAACTTGGACATGTCTTTCCCAATTCCCTTGGCTTCTTGCCGATGAAACTAGACAGATTAATGCAAGGCCTGTAAGTCGCAAAGAAAGCAGAGTTTAAGCGCTGGCTGCTGCCTCTGAGAAGTTCTGCGTGTTTTGCGGAGCGATTCTGTTACTCAAGTGCAAGTCTGCAAGGAAGAGGGGTAGCTCTTGTCCGCCGCGTTCAGCTGCAGGAAGCTGGTGCATTAGCTAAGCGGAGAGTGCTGGTCCTGATGCAGCCTCAGTCGCAGCACTCAGGAGAGCAGCTCAGTGTCTGACTTGAGAGATGAGAGCGAATCAGTCTGGAGCCCTGGGCAGTAGACTGGGAAAGAGTGCAGCAGCCCAGCAGGACGACCCAGCTAGGGACTGAGGAAGCGCTGAGCTTCCCTTTGCACACCAAGGGCTGTGAGTGCCTGTGGCCAGGCGCCGCAGGACGTGCCCATGCCAGCACCACGGCATCAGAGGCCAGAGCTCTGCACAGACACTAGAGGCTCCAGCCCCTCCACAACGGGGGCTCTTCAGGCCTCGTGACTGCAAAAGCCAGGCAGAGGAAGGTCTTCTCAATGGGGATGAATCTGTGGCGGGAGGGTGTCAAGAGGCTGGAGGCAGACTGTGCCCAGTGGTGCCCAGGGACAGGCTGCGAGGCACCGGGCAAAAAGTGAGGGAGGTCTGAGCCCCCAGGTGGTGGAGGAGTGGCTGTGCCCTGTGTGTCCTAAGTGGAGGTCCCGGAAGGGATCCCTTGCTGCTTGCTGGAGGCCCGGGGATGCCGGGAGCATGCGCTAGGCCCCCATGAGCGAGGTGGTGGGTGGTGGTGGTTGGGGGGGAGGGGGGGGCGGTTGTTGTTGGCCCTGTGCGATGGGTGCAGGCGGCTGGTGCTGCAGAGGCAGCAGCTGCAGCATGCTCTGCCCAGGGCAACGGCCAGCAGGCTGAAAGAAGCAGGAGCACGGGCACAAGGACGAGAGAGCAGAGAAGAAACGCAAGGTGTGGAAGAGAGCGAGAGGCTTTTCTCTGCCTGCCCACGCAATCCCAGCTGCAGCGTGGCTCCGGGGGTGCCGGGAGATGAAAGGGGCTGCTGCGAGCGCTGCTGTCTGGGTCCTTAGGGAGGAGGCTGCTCTGGGAGAGGGGAGCGCGATCCCAGTGTCCAGTCCAACCTCCAGGGAGCAGGAAGCCTTGGCAGGACCCGAAGGGTCATGTGCCTCTTGCCAGGCCTTGTTGTGCCGCCAGGAGGCGGGCCTTGGTCTGGGCCTTGGAGGGGGAAGCGGAGACCTGCTGAGCAGCTGGGCTGAAATCCACTGGGAGGTGAACACCCAGGAACTGCCGCAGGAGTTCTTAGCACAAGCTGGAGCAGTGCAGCGAGGCTTGAGTTGGTGGAGAAGAGGCCAAATGCAGCCAGCCAGGTCTCAGGCCCCTGAGGCCCCTGGCATGGCTCTTGCAGGAGCTGGGCCAAACACCCTCCGCTGCCCTGGGGACAGGCTGCTGGGATGGGTGCAGCTGTGGTAGCTGCTGCAAGGTGCTCTGCTGGCTGGAGGCCAACCCTGCCTTGATGAGAAAGTCCGGGGGCACCTGTGCCACGTGCACCCGCAGGAGGGCAGGCACCAGAGAGCAGAGAAGCAGAGGAAGGGGTTTGGCACCGCCTTGGCCTTTGTGGAAGCTGCTGGTGAGCGCAGGCCTCGGTGCTTGGCCTGCTGCCCCCAGGGGAGCAGCAGGGGAGCGCAAAGTGCTTGGGCCAAGGATGCTTCAGGAGGACTAAAAACCACTGCAGGCAGCCCAAAGGGAGGAGCGCCCTGTGCCCCCCCCAGGCCTCTGGCTTTGGCAACTGCTACAAGCAGCTCTAAGGCTGAGGTTGGTGTTGGGTGATGGGGGAGTGAGATTTTGCTCTGGCCGCCTCACAGGATGACAGAGTGGTTGCGGTTGGAAGGGGGTCTCTGGAGCTCCTGCAGTCTAAGCCGCCTTCTCGAGCAGGGCCAGCTAGGGCAGGTTGCTCTAGTGCGCTGCCTGCTGGGGGGCTTTGCAGAGGGCAGAGCCAGGCCAGGAGAACAGCTTCTTCTGGTGGCTGCTCGCAAACGACACCCTTCCCCTGCCCACAGATGGCTTTGGCATGGGTCCGGCAGCTGGGGGGAGAGAGCAGCGTTCAGGGACGAGGGCTGTGGCACCCCAGCTTTGTATCAGGAAAGGTCAGCCCAGTCCCCACAGCGGGAGTACAGCTCTCTCTGAGCTCCAGGGTGGGCCAGCCCTGGGGGAAATCTCCAGTCTCGTCCAACCCTGCTGCTGTCGCCAGCCCCACCACACCCATGCCAAGGTTCTTTGACGACCTAGGGCCCGTTGTTGCTGGTGTGAGCAGGCGCCTGATGCTTGGCTTGCTGCCCCCGGGGCGGGGGAGCAGGGGACCAGCAGGGCCAGCAGGGCCAAGGATGCTTAGAAGGAGGAAAGCAAAGCATTGCAGGGCCCCCAGAAAAGAGAAGTCCCCTGTGCCCCACAGGCCTCTGGCTTTGGCACCTGCGACCAGCCTGGAGTGTGTGGCTGAGGTTGGGGTTCGGTGCTAGAGGTGTGAGATTTTGCCCTGGCAAAATCTCACAGGGGCACAGAGCGGCTGCGGTTGTGGTTGGAAGGGGTCTCTGGAGCTCCTCTAGGTTCAGCCTCCTTCTCCACCGATTGGTTTGCGCAAAGACAAGACACTGGCACGTGGCGAAGAGACTGGGCGGCTTCTTTTGGAAAAACCCAGCAGACGGTGGGCTGGCGGCACAAGCCTGGCACGGGCTGGGCCTGAGGGCTGCAGCTGTCCTGCGGGCAGGGAGAGAGGCCAGCAACGCCCCCACCCACAACTTGCCCCCACACGCCGGTGGTCCTTCGGGGGAGAGCAGCCCGGCATCAGGAGGCAGCCGAGCTCTAGCAGCAAACGCAGCCACCTCGCAGAGGCCAGTGCCACCTCTGCCACGCTCTCCTCAGCTGCCAGCCCAGGCCTTCGTGGCCGCCTCCAGACGCAGACGTCTTCCCTGGAGCTCTCAGGAGCAGGATGGTTTGCGTGGCCAGGGAACAGATGGACGGGCTGACGTCCTCCTCCAAGCCTTGAAGCGCTGAGAGAAAGAGCCAGAGCAGAGATCAAGCCCCCATATCTGCACAGACCCCAGGCAGCCCTTCCTGGGGACGACATGGCCTGTCCCACCCACCTCTTCCCACAGACAGGAGGCAGCAGAAGGGACACATGGATCAGCTGGGACTTGCTGGCCAGGAATGTCCCAAAGGCCCCTGAAATCTTCTCGCGACTCTACCCGCACCGCCTCTGAGCCGCACGGGGAGCAGAGCCCTCCTGGCCTGCGCCAGGCATTGCAGCTCACTGCCCAGCCTCTGTCTTCCTCCCCGCCAGCCCTGCCTCACACCCTGCTGCCCTCACTCACCCTCGCAGATGTCCTCCACCTTCTTCTTGCTCTGGCCCCTCATGCTCTGCCCGACGAGCCCTAGGCACACGCACAGCCCCTCACCAATCCTGCTCCCCACACCACCCTTCCCCCAGGGCTAGCGCTAAGCTGCCCCAGTGCAGAGAGGGTCCGCAGGGCTTGGAGCTCACCAAGGAACCGCACAGCCATCTCTCGCAAGCACTCCTGGGGGCTCTCCAAGTACAGCAGGCTCTGGCGCAGGTATTCTTCCGATCTTCTCCTGCCCCTCGCCAGCTGGGCAGAGCACAAGGCCACAGGCTGGGCGCACACCCTCCCCACCCAGCCAGCCACTCCCTCCACCCACCACTCGCTTTAGCATCCCAGGGCTCAGTGAGGGCACAGCAACCTAGAGAAGAGCCCGTTGGGGCAGTGTGCTGGACAAGGGCGGCGGGAGTGCTGCCCCAGGCTGGCACCTCTGGGCACCAGCCGTGGCGAGGCACACGGCTGCCTGCCCCCCCCACTCCCCCCCCCCCCCACACACACCCTGGCCATGCAGGGGCACAGGCCTTGCCCAGGCTGCCTCTGGGGGCTTTGGGGGCCATCCTTACCAGGCACTCGCCGATCCTCCAGCTCTGCGCTGTCTCAGCCAGCTGCCTCAGCTGCTCCCACCTCAGGAACTTGGCAGCACCAAGCAGGGCTTCCTGAGAGGCCTGCACAGCAGCACAGACCTGCTGATGCCACCGCAGCCCAGCGCACAACCCCCACCGTGCCCCTCCTCTTGGCAAGGCCTCCTCGGGGCCTTTCCTCGCCCACAATGGCAAGAGGGAGCAGCTGGCAACTGCCTCTGCCAGCATGTTCCGTGCCCCGGGCAGACATGTGGGGCAACCACCCCCGCAGGTGTATGGTGCTGCAGGTGGAGGCATGGCAGGAAGACGAAGGCACTGCTGCGCCTGGTGCAAACAGCAAGGGGGCGCTCTGCAGCCTCAGCACCTGGCACCTCCAGCCCACCCACCTTCAAAGGCTCCCACTGCCAGCAGCCCTTGCTCCTCATGCTCATGCCCACTCACAGGGCGTCCGCATCGCCCTCCTCCAACGACCCGTCCCGTTACACATCCATACCTGGGCCACACGGGGGATCTCGTCATGCCAGTGGAAGAGCAGAGGCAGCAGGCTCCTGTGCACTTGCTTCTTCAGGGCCTGTGTTTTGGTGCCCACCACAGCCTCCATCACCTCTTGGAAGAGGCGGATGGAGAGCTCTCGCACGCAGGCCGGCTCCTGGCGGGAAGGGAAAGGGGGCACCTCAGCACTGCCTGCTCCAAGCCCACAGTCAGCACAGGGGTCAGTGGGGCTGATGGCGAGATGAAGGTTTTGGACCCTCCCTCCGCACCAGTGAGCTGTGGGCCTCGTCTGCACCCACTGCAAAATGGCCCCCGGCCCAGGCAGGGCGATGCAGCGTGCTTCTGTACCATGCTGCGGCCAGGGAGAGCGGAGCTGGCGGAGAAGCCTGCGCCTGGAAGGGCTCCTCTCGCCCTGGCCACGCTCCCCGCATCACCCCTGGCCAAGGCCCAACAGAGCTGCTCCAGGATGGCCCTCCACAGCGGCTCCTGGGGCTGTGGGGACGTTGGCGTTACTGAGGGCCTATCTGCAGGCATGGGCAGCAGCAGGACTTCAGGCTTCCCTCAGCTCGGCCTGCCTGGCCCTCCTGGAGAGCCTTTCTTCATCGCCCAGGCGCTCGAGCTGTGCTGCCAGCTCTAGAGGCCGGCAGAAGGAGGCAGCCACAGGGCACGGCTGCAGGGGCCAAGCACAATACCCTGCAGCTGAGGCTAGACAAGGGGCTGCTTCAACACAGTCCTGCAGGCCAGCGCACCACGGGCAGCACAGCGCAATGACCCCAAAAGCCACTGGGCAAAAACGTTCCTGGCAGCACCCAGGGCCCCTGCTGGCCAGCACAAATTCCCATGCCGCGGGTACACACACACACACGGCAACACACCACAGCCCGCAGCCCGCACACAGCCTCACCGACACGCCAACAGGGCCCCCGCCTCTCCCCCCAGCCTTACCTCATCAAAGAGAGGCAGCAGCTTCTCGGCCAGCAGCGGAGCAAAGTGGGCCACCACCTGCTTCTCCATGACGTGGACCACGTTGCTGAGCACCAGCAGGGCCTTTGCGCTGATGTCTCTGTCCACGTCCTGCAGGTGCCCCACCAGCAGGGGCCACAGGTACTGCATTCTTCTGGCCTGGGGGAAACACAACCTCGGTGCCTGAAGAAAGAACCCACTGCCCTGGCAAAAAGGCTCACCTTCTTACACACCAGCTTCCCCCCTGCCTTTCCAGACGCGGCCATGGCGATGACTGCGGCAACCTGCTGCCTGGCAGCCTTTACCGGCACAGCCACGGGCCTGGGCAGGGCTGGGGCAGAGCGAGGCAGGAGAGGGCAGCACCGGCTCCTCTGCACCTCACCCCTCGCCCTCTTCTCCGCCACACTTGAACGGGCAGCGGGTTTAGTAACCCACGCTGCCTGCAAAGCTGCCCGGGCCACGGGCTGTCCCAGCCCTAGCAGGCGCCTTTCCTGGCAGGGCTCGCTGCCCCATTGCCAAGGCCCTGCCGACACCCCCGGCTTGTGCACAGAGGCTGTGACGCAGTGCAACACCCCAAGGCGGCACTCGGCCCGCGGCGGCCCCTGCGTGGTGGGGGCTGCAGCCTGGCAGCCCGGAAGCTGCCTGCGGCATCAGCCTGGCCCTGTGCTCAGGCTCCAACAGGGCAGCAGCTCCCACAGCTCCTGAGGCCCACCAAAGTCCCAGCTACCCTGTTGCCCAGCACCCCACCGCCCAGCCCCTCGCTGCCTGCGCACCGTCACCCGGCTGGCCCCTGCTCACCATCTCCTGTCTCTTGCACAGCAGCACAAGGCCTCTGAGCGCCAGCCCGTGCATCACCCGCCAGTGACTCCGCAGGTAGCTCCAGAAGAGAATCAGCAAGTCGTCCTCCTCTGTGCAAAGGTCACTGCAGGCCAGCAGCTGAAGCACAGCACAGAGAAAGCGGTGAGGTCGGCAGGACTCCCGGCCTCAGGCAGCGCCCGATCCCACCAACAGCTCCGGGCGAGGGCACCAGGCCCGGCCCAAAGGCAGCCGTCAGCGCCGACAGCCCCTGGCACCCCACTCCCTGCCCTGGGCCTCAGGCCGCACCGCGCACAGCCCTCGCCTGCTCCTCCGCTCCTCTCCAGCCCCGAGAGGCACCGCCTGCCATCAGGCTCACCTCCACCAGGAAAGCCATGGCAGGCATCTCCCAGTGGGCCGCGCCACGTTTCAGCAGCGCTGTCAGCCATTGGAAGAGGAAGAGACGCAGCTGTCTTGGGCTCTTCCTCATCTCTCTGGCAGAGGCAAGAAGGCACTGTCACTTCTGAGCAGCCAGGCAAACACCTCGTCTGTGATTGTGAGCCCATCCCTCTAGCCAGGGCTCGCAGAGCCCCGCAGCCATGGAGCGGCAGCTCCCTTGGCTGCTCTACTCGGCCAGCCCGCCGTCACAAGGCCTCAAGCTGCAGCCCCGTGGGGCTCTGCGGGGCAGCCTGTGTGCAAGGGAGAAATGCTGGGGCAGAGCAGGGACAAGGGGGTTCTCACCTGGCCAGCAAACCCACTCCCCTGTGGCAGGTCTCCGCGCTGAGGAGCGTGTCCCAGGCGCCCTTCCTCGCCATGGCCAGCACCTGACTCTCGTAGCCGGCACGGCACAGCAGTGCTTTCATGGTCTGCACTGCCAACCTGCGTGCACAGCAAAGGCCGCGTCACCCTGGCACCCCTGGCCCTGCCGCCACCTCCACAGCACACACAGCAGGGCTGGCATGGAGCACCTCACGGGGCTGCCGGGAGCAGACTCTTCCCCTTGCCGTTCCCCCCAGCACATCTCAGCCTCCTCCGGCGTCAGCTCTGCGCAGAAGGAAATCTGGAAGAGCAGCGCCAGGAAGAGCTTGGGGAAGAACACCTCCAGCACGTGCTGGCAGCTGGGCTGCTGCAGCATCTCATGGAGCACTCTCGTTGCCTGCAGAAGAAGCCCAGAGACAGCTCTCGCTGCTGAGACGTGCCTGTTGCGCTGCCCGAGCTTGGCGGTGAGCCTCACACACTGCCCTGAGCCTTGGGACAAGCAGGAGTGCCTGCCCGGCCTGTGTGGCCAGAGCAAAGGCACGGAAGCTCTTTGGGCCATGGCCACAACAAGCCCTGCCAGCCATGGACCTGTCGCGCCGTGGACATGGACCCCATGGACCTGGTGCCCCATGGACCTGGGGCTTCTTGCTGGACGGGCAAGGCCAGGGCAGCTCTAGGGGAGAGCGAGGCTACGTCCACAAACTCACGGCCAGGGAAACGATGACTCTGTCGTCCCCATCCAACGTGCATGTCTCGTCCACCGGCCAATCCTGCAGGACACTGAGCAGCTCCTGCAGCACCCTCTCGGCAGCTCCGCGCTTCGACAGCAGCATCCTCCACATGGCTGCGGCAGCGCTGCAGGCCCACAGCTCTCGCTCAGCGGGTGCTGCAGCCGCAGCACTGTGGCCTGGGCAGCCGCAGAGGGCCTGGGCTGGCCGCCAGCCCTGCCTCTGCCCACTGCCCCTTGCCCGCAGCACCCTGGGGGCTCTGCCCCACCCCGCAGCCCATGGCCAAGCTCCAGTCCCTTGTGGGGCACGCAGGCAGCCAGGCGACCAGGCTCTGGGGCTGAAGGCCGGCACACTTGCTCAGCTTGCGCTGCTGCAGCCCGGCCTGACGCACCGGGGCTGGCACACGGGGACAACAGCAGGGCCCAGCCCCTCACGAGAGGCTGGAAAATCTCCACCTGCCCCGCAGCCCGCAGGGCACGAGCTCTCCAGGCTGCTGGCCCCCGAGCTCTCAAGGCAAGCGGGCCCCTACCTGTCACATGAGGGGGAAGACTGCAAGAGGCTCACGACCACCTCCTCTGGACATGCACAGGTCAGCAGCAGAAGAGCCCTGTCCAGGCTGCGCCGCGCAGACACCTCTGTGATGAGCAGCACGTTGCTCCACATGCCCCTCACCACCTTCGGCACCTGGAGGGCACACGACTCAGAGTGGGGCTGCTGTCAGAGTGGCAGCAATTTGCCCAGCTCCCTCCAAGACCGGCTGCCCTTGCCCCCGCTCTGTGCTGGCCTCAGAGGGGGTGGCGGGCCTGCCAGGCCTGGAGTCAGGGCAAAAACAAGCCCCCGGAGGCCTCGAGCCCCGGCCACGCCACCTGCAGGCTACTTACATGCTCCAAAAGGCAGGCATCGTCCGCCACAAGAGCATCCAGCATGTGAGCGGCTGCCTGCGTGTCATAGGTGCTGCAGGCTCTCATGCCGCTGAGGGCTGCGAGGATGAGGTCTGTCTTCTCAGAGGGCTGAAGGTATTTCCCAAACATCTGCGGGACAAAGCAGGGCAGCCAAGAGACATACGTCACACCGAGTGCTGTGGCAGCAGTGCTTGGCTGAGCAGCGAGTGATCCTGGCGAGAGATGCGCGGGGCACTGCTGGCACAGCCACCCGCGGAGAGTCAGGAGCAGGGGCAGGAAGCAGCGGCTCTGCAGGGCTGGCCGGTGGCACTGGGCAGGAGGTGGACGGTTGGGGTCCGGGTCCCCGTGCACTGGCGCTGCCCGCACACAGTGCGAGCCCTCTCCCCAGTGACCGCAAGGCCCCCTCAGCCCCACCCGCTAGCCATCCCTCTCTTCGCTCAAGTCACACCACGGCCACCAGTGCCAACCAGGGAGGCGCTCCTTACCGTGCTGATCTCACTGGCCTCCTTGGGCTCCAAAAGCCAGAAGGTGTTGGCAGCTTCCCAGGCCTTTTGGAGCTCTAGGTACTCGGGGCTATCCTGCAACAGCCTCCTGCCTGCACAGCAGGGGAAAGGCAGGGCCGTCAGCACCAAGGCTGCAGAGGTGGAGGTGGCCCACTGAAGGTGCCAGGGAGAACTCTGCCCTGGCAGACCAAGAGGACAGGCCAGAAATGGCTGGGCAGCAGGACTCGCAGGGAGGGAGGGCCTGGGCCTATGGTAAGGTGGGGGAAGGGGAAACGGCTTGCAAGAATAGAGAAAGGCACAGCGCCTCTGATGGGCCATTCTGCTGTGAAGCAAGACAGGAGGCCTGGGAGCAGCAGGTGCTGCTGAAGGCTTTGCAGGCCACTGCTCAGCGGGAGCTGGATGAGTGGCTGCTGTGTGGGGCCCCGTGTGTGGAAGGAGCCAGCCCAGTGCAGCTTCTTACTCTCTTCCTGCAGGATGAATCTGTAGAGGTGGCAAAGAGCCTCCGCTGCGCCGTGACTGCTCCCCTGCTCCTTGTAGGCGCAGCACAGGGTGAGCTGCCCCACCAGCTGCCCCAGGATCAGGAAACACTTGGGTCTGTGGCAGGCAGAGCTGGCCCTGCTTCCTTCCAAGCGGCAGCGGGCCTGCAGGAGGCAGGCGGCGCTGGCACCACGGCTCAGGGGCACCAGTGGGCACCAAAGCCCTGAACCCACGCTCCAAGCAGGGCTGCCTCCCGCCTCAGCCAGAGCTTTGGTGGCCCCTGCTGAGCCAGGCTCCTGCTGGGGGCCCATGGCATGCGCCCAGGGCAGGCACAGCTGGCTCCTGAGAGAGCAGGGACTGCAGTGCGACACCCAAAGAGGCAGGCCAAGATCTCCGCTTCAGGGCAGGGTCTTGCTGAGGGTCTTAACCTCTGCCCAGGCTTCCCGCGCAGGGAGCCCGGAGCTGCAGGCCACTCGGGGCCACTGACAAGGGCTGATGGGGTGGCTGGAGGCTGCCTGCACCACAGGCTCCTTACCGGCAGCAAGGAAGAGCTCGTCAGGAGACCAGCCAGCCGGGCAATGCGGCCTATGGCCCTCTCACGCACAGCTGCTTGCTGGGACTCGGTGAAGGGCAGCAGGACCTGGGAGGAGAGAAGCTGCTGGTCTGCTCCAAGGGAGGCAGCTCTGCTTAATGCCTGGCCACGTTTGTGCTTCGGCTCCTCGGAGCACGAGCCAAGCCTGGGAGTGGGGGTCTTGCGTCCAGAGTCGCTGGCATGCGTGGGGCAAAGCCCCCCGACGGGCCTGCTGTGGCCACACTGAGAGCTGGAGCCCATGCCTACGGCAGCCCCTGCTCCTTTCCAAACCTGGCCCTCCGGGGCCTCCCCAGCACCTCCCTGCCGCTGGCCGCTCGCGCCTCTGGCCCAGCAGCAACAAAGGCGCACCAACAAAGCTTGCGGGCTGGCAAGGGCAGGTCCCGGGGGCCGCTGCCTTCCTCAGCCCCGGGGAGGAAAGCACAAGGGATGGGGGGGCCGAGAGGGGGCAGGGCCAGCTGCCGGCTGTGGGGGGGCCGAGGAAGGAGGCTGCAACTGCTCGCCCTGCTTGGCGCCGGGAAGGCTCGCGGCAGTGCTGGCCTCGAGGGGCAGAGGGCGGGGCTTTCCCCTGCCGCTGCAGGAAAGGGGCGGGAGGGAGGCATGCTGACTGCAGCCAGGAGGCACTGGGCTCACAGAACAGCGCCATGGGCAACGCTGCTCCCGCGACGGAGCCGGTCCCCTCCCCGCAGCCTGCTCTCTGCAGCTGCTGCTGGGCGAGGGCGGTCCACCTGAGGGGGGAACTTCCCTTTGGGCTGAGGCACTGGTGGTGGGAAGCCCGCTCTTGGCAAATACCAGACCTGCAAGATGTTCTGCATCTCTAGGAGGCCGGAGGCAGGGCAGCTGAGGGCCAGCACCTGCAGCATGCTGTCCATGGCGTCCAGGGCCTGCAAGGGGGACGGACACAGGGTTGAGCTGCTTCTTCGTTGGTGCCCCTTACCTGCCGGAGAGGGGCTTGAATTCCTCTTGCCTGAGGGGCACACCTATGGTCCTGCGGAGCCCAGCGAGGGGCCCCAGGGCAGGGGAGCTGCTGCCGAGGGCCCAGCCTGGCGGCACTGCCCGTGGCCCTGCCCAGCGCAAAGAAGGCAAAGAAGGGATGGGGGTGGGAAAGGCAAGCTGGGATCGTGCCCTGGCTTGCAGCTTACGCTTGTCTCTCAGCGCGGGGTAGCCAGGGAGCAGCCCCCACAGCCTGCCGGGCCACCCTCCGCCATCCAGCGCATACCTTGGAGTAGAGGGCAGCATCCAGGCTCTGCAGGTCCTCGCTGGGAGGCAGGCAGAAGATGCTGCAGAAGCAGGCATGCAGCAGGCTCTTCCTTCTGCTCTCCGGAACCAGCCCGACTTTGCTGCAAGGACAGAGAGGGGCCTTTCCGTCCCTGGCGCCCGCACCAGTACCTGGACGCCCTGGGAAGGTGGACGCAGACCTGGGGCAGGGAGACTCCCGGGTGATAGCCGCACTAGGTGGGGGAGCCCTACGGGCAGCCACGTCTTCCCCCAGCAGGCAGCCCAGGGACAGAGGACCCTCCTGGCAGCTGGGGCCCCAGGCCCTCTCCAGGGCCTGCCTCACCCTTTGGGGGAAAGCCCAGGAGACGCACGGTAGCCCCAGGGCCCTCTCTGCCCTCCCGTCTCCACCACGGTCGGGCCCGGCGCAGGCCCAGCCGACGGCACTGGCAGACGCCTGCAGGACGGCGGATGGCTCCCCGCTAGCCCTGGGGCCATCGGGGCCACCTGGGGCCACGCAGGCCCTGGCCAGGCCAGCGGCTCGGGCAGCTACCTCATGGCGCTGATGGCCAGCATGACTTGCTGCCGCACGGCGGTGCCCAGGTGGTCGGTGGGCTCCTCTTGCAGCAGCACCTGGAGAGCACAAGCAGAAGGGGCCTCGGGAGGTGCCGGGGGCCAGCGATCAGGCTGCAGGGCTGGCAGAGCCCAGGTGCCCCCTGCCAGCACGGACCCCCCGGGCGGCCCCCTGGCTGCCCAGGGCCCCGCTTGCCCGGCTCCGCAGTGCCTCCTGCAGCCCCACGCTGGCCAGGGCTGCGCCCCCAGCCGGGGCCCCCCAGCTGCCACGCTCAGACCCCCGCCTCCGGCCCTCAGCGGTGGGCCCGCGCCCCCCGCTCCCGCCCTGCTGCAGGGCCCCCTCCCCTCACCTCCAGGGACTCTGCCAGGTCCAGGCTGCACGGGCACAGCTCCTGCCGCAGCGCCGCGCTGGAGCTGGCCGCGGTGCAGAGGCTGCAGACGCAGGCCAGGAACCTCAGCTTCTCGGCCTCGGCCTGCTGCCGGGAGCAGAGAGCAGCGGAGAGCGTCAGAGGGGCAGAGGCCCGGCCAGCAGCCCGGGCGGCGCAGGGCCCGCAGCCAGGTGTGGGGCGCCGGGGGCAGCCGCCCGCGGCCAGCAGCCCTGCGGGTGCCGAGCAGGGCGCAGCCCCGGCCGCCGCGGGGAGAGGCGGGCGCAGCCCAGAGGCCGTGGCGCCCCTCACCTGTCCGCGGTGCCGCAGGAAGGCGCGCAGGCGCTCCAGGGCTCGGGCCTCCTCGCTGGGCAGAGCCGGGCCGGGCACTGAGGGAGACAGAGAGCAGGGCGAGGTGCAGGGCGGCCGGGCTCGGGGCGGAGAGCGCCGAGCCCCGGCCCCAGCGCCCGCCGCTGCCCGGCACAGCGAGCCCAGCCGGGCGGGCCGCTGGGGCGCAGAGGCCCCATGCGGCCGGGCTCGGGGCGGCCGGCAGGCGCCCGGCGGCCGGGGGCAGCACCGGAGCCAGCGCGGGGGAAAGGTGCGAGCGCGCCCGGCGGGAAGGGGCTGGCGACGGGCAGGTGGGTGCCGGGCAGCGCAGGGTGGGCGCGTGGCCCTGCCGGGGCTCCAGCTGGCGACGGCCCTCGGCCGGGGCCCCGTCCTCCTCGTCCTCGGCCTCCCAGGCCGTCCTGGGGCGGCTGGGGGGTCTCCGCGCCATGGCAGGCGAGGCGGCAGAGGCTGCGCGAGGCTGCCCGGGGGCGGCAGGGAGAGTGCGGGGTGTGCTCGGGAGGCTCCTGGACCAGCCCGCGTGCTCCCGCCCGCTCCCGTCACCGGCCAGCCGGACACTGCGGGGCCGAGGCCTCCGGCGCCGGGCGAGGCCGCGGGCTGTCACAGGAGCGCGGTCACAAAGGGCCCCCACTGTCACCCTGGGGCGGGCTGGCCCCGGCCCCGGCCCCGGCCCCGGCCTGGGCAGGGGCAGGCCGGGTCCCCTCGGGGGTGCCGGGCCGGCTCGCCCCCTGCCACACCTCTCTCTGTCCTCGGGGCGCCCGGCCCCCGTGGCGCCTGGGGCCCTCCGGGCCGCTCCCCTCCTCTTCTTGTCCCCGCCACCGCTGCTCCTGACCCCGTCCTCAGCCAGCCCAGCAAGCGCCCCGCGGGGACACCCCGGCACCGCGGGGAAGGGCACCAGCCCCGAAGGGCACCTCTCCTCCCCGGGCACCCTGGCGGCTGCTCCATCCCCCCCGCCAGCCACCCCTGCGGGGCACAGACAAACCCAGGCGTCTGCACTGGCGGCCTGGGTTCCCTGGGGCCATCACGCACCCTCCCGAACGGCGACACCCGACAAGCGTCCTGGTGGGGTCCCCCATCTACCTTAGCGTGCGGGGTGGGTGGTTGTTTGCCCCCTGGGGCCCACCACCAGGCTCTTGGTGCGCTGCCCCCCACCCCGAGCTGCCCGGGGGCCGGGCTGGGGCTGGCTTGGCCTCTGGCAGCAGCATCGGTGCCCAGCGGCCGGAGGAGGTGTCCCCACGAAGCGGCGTGGGGCGCGCTGCTGGCAGCAGGGGCTGGGCCAGTGGGCGCCCAGAGCCGAGCCCTGGCAGGGCAGCTTGAGGCCACGGGCTCAGCCCCTCCTGCTGCCCCTCCACAAGGGTCCAGGGCCTCACCTGGGGCTGCCTTTCTCCCCAGCGCCTGTCACGTCCAGGCGCCCTTCGCCGGCCTCCCGCCGTCGCCTTGTGTGGGTTTCTGCTGCGCGCCAGGGCCTCCCCGTGCTGCCCTGGTAGGGACCCGCCTCCCTGGCCCCAGGGACAGCGGCCACCCAGGGCTGTGCTGGCCCCCGTCTCCCTGCCGTGGGGGGATCAGGGTCACCAAGGGGCACCTAGACGTCCCCCGGGGTCCACCATAAAGCACACAGAGGTCCCTCTGGTGCCTCCAAAGCCACACGGAGGCCCCGACGATGCACCAAAAGCCACGTGGAGGCCCCAGGACTGCACAAGGAAGGATCTGGCACAGCCCAAAAGGCACCCTGAGGCCTTGCTGCCTTTCTGCCTGTGAGCGGGTACAGAGCAGCGGCTGAGCAGCCTCGGTCCCTTCCCTTGGGCTACTTGGTAGCGGGCACCAAGGAGGACCTCGCGTCGGTGGGCTGCTCCTGCTCTTTCTGCAAAGGACTGAACTTCGCCATCCCCACTGGCCTGCCCGCTTCCCTGGCAGCCAAGCGCTTTGTGGTCACGTTTGCATTCGCGTTCGTGTTGCATTAATTTTGCTGCCTGCTGGGGGGCTTTGCAGAGGGCAGAGCCAGGCCAGGAGAACAGCTTCTTCTGGTGGCTGCTCGCAAACGACACCCTTCCCCTGCCCACAGATGGCTTTGGCATGGGTCCAGCAGCTGGGGGGAGAGAGCAGCGTTCAGGGACGAGGGCTGTGGCACCCCAGCTTTGTATCAGGAAAGGTCCTGAGAGAAACTTCCCTCGGAGGTGCAAACAGAACTGGATCCACACGGCTCCTGGAATTGGCAAGAACTGATACCGGCTTAAAGCACAACACGAGCTGTTCAGTGCTGGCGTTGAGAGGACCGGGTATTTGCAGGAGCTCTAGGTGCAAAGAAACTTGGACATGTCTTTCCCAATTCCCTTGGCTTCTTGCCGATGAAACTAGACAGATTAATGCAAGGCCTGTAAGTCGCAAAGAAAGCAGAGTTTAAGCGCTGGCTGCTGCCTCTGAGAAGTTCTGCGTGTTTTGCGGAGCGATTCTGTTACTCAAGTGCAAGTCTGCAAGGAAGAGGGGTAGCTCTTGTCCGCCGCGTTCAGCTGCAGGAAGCTGGTGCATTAGCTAAGCGGAGAGTGCTGGTCCTGATGCAGCCTCAGTCGCAGCACTCAGGAGAGCAGCTCAGTGTCTGACTTGAGAGATGAGAGCGAATCAGTCTGGAGCCCTGGGCAGTAGACTGGGAAAGAGTGCAGCAGCCCAGCAGGACGACCCAGCTAGGGACTGAGGAAGCGCTGAGCTTCCCTTTGCACACCAAGGGCTGTGAGTGCCTGTGGCCAGGCGCCGCAGGACGTGCCCATGCCAGCACCACGGCATCAGAGGCCAGAGCTCTGCACAGACACTAGAGGCTCCAGCCCCTCCACAACGGGGGCTCTTCAGGCCTCGTGACTGCAAAAGCCAGGCAGAGGAAGGTCTTCTCAATGGGGATGAATCTGTGGCGGGAGGGTGTCAAGAGGCTGGAGGCAGACTGTGCCCAGTGGTGCCCAGGGACAGGCTGCGAGGCACCGGGCAAAAAGTGAGGGAGGTCTGAGCCCCCAGGTGGTGGAGGAGTGGCTGTGCCCTGTGTGTCCTAAGTGGAGGTCCCGGAAGGGATCCCTTGCTGCTTGCTGGAGGCCCGGGGATGCCGGGAGCATGCGCTAGGCCCCCATGAGCGAGGTGGTGGGTGGTGGTGGTTGGGGGGGAGGGGGGGCGGTTGTTGTTGGCCCTGTGCGATGGGTGCAGGCGGCTGGTGCTGCAGAGGCAGCAGCTGCAGCATGCTCTGCCCAGGGCAACGGCCAGCAGGCTGAAAGAAGCAGGAGCACGGGCACAAGGACGAGAGAGCAGAGAAGAAACGCAAGGTGTGGAAGAGAGCGAGAGGCTTTTCTCTGCCTGCCCACGCAATCCCAGCTGCAGCGTGGCTCCGGGGGTGCCGGGAGATGAAAGGGGCTGCTGCGAGCGCTGCTGTCTGGGTCCTTAGGGAGGAGGCTGCTCTGGGAGAGGGGAGCGCGATCCCAGTGTCCAGTCCAACCTCCAGGGAGCAGGAAGCCTTGGCAGGACCCGAAGGGTCATGTGCCTCTTGCCAGGCCTTGTTGTGCCGCCAGGAGGCGGGCCTTGGTCTGGGCCTTGGAGGGGGAAGCGGAGACCTGCTGAGCAGCTGGGCTGAAATCCACTGGGAGGTGAACACCCAGGAACTGCCGCAGGAGTTCTTAGCACAAGCTGGAGCAGTGCAGCGAGGCTTGAGTTGGTGGAGAAGAGGCCAAATGCAGCCAGCCAGGTCTCAGGCCCCTGAGGCCCCTGGCATGGCTCTTGCAGGAGCTGGGCCAAACACCCTCCGCTGCCCTGGGGACAGGCTGCTGGGATGGGTGCAGCTGTGGTAGCTGCTGCAAGGTGCTCTGCTGGCTGGAGGCCAACCCTGCCTTGATGAGAAAGTCCGGGGGCACCTGTGCCACGTGCACCCGCAGGAGGGCAGGCACCAGAGAGCAGAGAAGCAGAGGAAGGGGTTTGGCACCGCCTTGGCCTTTGTGGAAGCTGCTGGTGAGCGCAGGCCTCGGTGCTTGGCCTGCTGCCCCCAGGGGAGCAGCAGGGGAGCGCAAAGTGCTTGGGCCAAGGATGCTTCAGGAGGACTAAAAACCACTGCAGGCAGCCCAAAGGGAGGAGCGCCCTGTGCCCCCCCAGGCCTCTGGCTTTGGCAACTGCTACAAGCAGCTCTAAGGCTGAGGTTGGTGTTGGGTGGTGGGGGAGTGAGATTTTGCTCTGGCCGCCTCACAGGATGACAGAGTGGTTGCGGTTGGAAGGGGGTCTCTGGAGCTCCTGCAGTCTAAGCCGCCTTCTCGAGCAGGGCCAGCTAGGGCAGGTTGCTCTAGTGCGCTGCCTGCTGGGGGGCTTTGCAGAGGGCAGAGCCAGGCCAGGAGAACAGCTTCTTCTGGTGGCTGCTCGCAAACGACACCCTTCCCCTGCCCACAGATGGCTTTGGCATGGGTCCGGCAGCTGGGGGGAGAGAGCAGCGTTCAGGGACGAGGGCTGTGGCACCCCAGCTTTGTATCAGGAAAGGTCAGCCCAGTCCCCACAGCGGGAGTACAGCTCTCTCTGAGCTCCAGGGTGGGCCAGCCCTGGGGGAAATCTCCAGTCTCGTCCAACCCTGCTGCTGTCGCCAGCCCCACCACACCCATGCCAAGGTTCTTTGACGACCTAGGGCCCGTTGTTGCTGGTGTGAGCAGGCGCCTGATGCTTGGCTTGCTGCCCCCGGGGCGGGGGAGCAGGGGACCAGCAGGGCCAGCAGGGCCAAGGATGCTTAGAAGGAGGAAAGCAAAGCATTGCAGGGCCCCCAGAAAAGAGAAGTCCCCTGTGCCCCACAGGCCTCTGGCTTTGGCACCTGCGACCAGCCTGGAGTGTGTGGCTGAGGTTGGGGTTCGGTGCTAGAGGTGTGAGATTTTGCCCTGGCAAAATCTCACAGGGGCACAGAGCGGCTGCGGTTGTGGTTGGAAGGGGTCTCTGGAGCTCCTCTAGGTTCAGCCTCCTTCTCCACCGATTGGTTTGCGCAAAGACAAGACACTGGCACGTGGCGAAGAGACTGGGCGGCTTCTTTTGGAAAAACCCAGCAGACGGTGGGCTGGCGGCACAAGCCTGGCACGGGCTGGGCCTGAGGGCTGCAGCTGTCCTGCGGGCAGGGAGAGAGGCCAGCAACGCCCCCACCCACAACTTGCCCCCACACGCCGGTGGTCCTTCGGGGGAGAGCAGCCCGGCATCAGGAGGCAGCCGAGCTCTAGCAGCAAATGCAGCCACCTCGCAGAGGCCAGTGCCACCTCTGCCACGCTCTCCTCAGCTGCCAGCCCAGGCCTTCGTGGCCGCCTCCAGACGCAGACGTCTTCCCTGGAGCTCTCAGGAGCAGGATGGTTTGCGTGGCCAGGGAACAGATGGACGGGCTGACGTCCTCCTCCAAGCCTTGAAGCGCTGAGAGAAAGAGCCAGAGCAGAGATCAAGCCCCCATATCTGCACAGACCCCAGGCAGCCCTTCCTGGGGACGACATGGCCTGTCCCACCCACCTCTTCCCACAGACAGGAGGCAGCAGAAGGGACACATGGATCAGCTGGGACTTGCTGGCCAGGAATGTCCCAAAGGCCCCTGAAATCTTCTCGCGACTCTACCCGCACCGCCTCTGAGCCGCACGGGGAGCAGAGCCCTCCTGGCCTGCGCCAGGCATTGCAGCTCACTGCCCAGCCTCTGTCTTCCTCCCCGCCAGCCCTGCCTCACACCCTGCTGCCCTCACTCACCCTCGCAGATGTCCTCCACCTTCTTCTTGCTCTGGCCCCTCATGCTCTGCCCGACGAGCCCTAGGCACACGCACAGCCCCTCACCAATCCTGCTCCCCACACCACCCTTCCCCCAGGGCTAGCGCTAAGCTGCCCCAGTGCAGAGAGGGTCCGCAGGGCTTGGAGCTCACCAAGGAACCGCACAGCCATCTCTCGCAAGCACTCCTGGGGGCTCTCCAAGTACAGCAGGCTCTGGCGCAGGTATTCTTCCGATCTTCTCCTGCCCCTCGCCAGCTGGGCAGAGCACAAGGCCACAGGCTGGGCGCACACCCTCCCCACCCAGCCAGCCACTCCCTCCACCCACCACTCGCTTTAGCATCCCAGGGCTCAGTGAGGGCACAGCAACCTAGAGAAGAGCCCGTTGGGGCAGTGTGCTGGACAAGGGCGGCGGGAGTGCTGCCCCAGGCTGGCACCTCTGGGCACCAGCCGTGGCGAGGCACACGGCTGCCTGCCCCCCCCACTCCCCCCCCCCCCACACACACCCTGGCCATGCAGGGGCACAGGCCTTGCCCAGGCTGCCTCTGGGGGCTTTGGGGGCCATCCTTACCAGGCACTCGCCGATCCTCCAGCTCTGCGCTGTCTCAGCCAGCTGCCTCAGCTGCTCCCACCTCAGGAACTTGGCAGCACCAAGCAGGGCTTCCTGAGAGGCCTGCACAGCAGCACAGACCTGCTGATGCCACCGCAGCCCAGCGCACAACCCCCACCGTGCCCCTCCTCTTGGCAAGGCCTCCTCGGGGCCTTTCCTCGCCCACAATGGCAAGAGGGAGCAGCTGGCAACTGCCTCTGCCAGCATGTTCCGTGCCCCGGGCAGACATGTGGGGCAACCACCCCCGCAGGTGTATGGTGCTGCAGGTGGAGGCATGGCAGGAAGACGAAGGCACTGCTGCGCCTGGTGCAAACAGCAAGGGGGCGCTCTGCAGCCTCAGCACCTGGCACCTCCAGCCCACCCACCTTCAAAGGCTCCCACTGCCAGCAGCCCTTGCTCCTCATGCTCACGCCCACTCACAGGGTGTCCGCATCGCCCTCCTCCAACGACCCGTCCCGTTACACATCCATACCTGGGCCACACGGGGGATCTCGTCATGCCAGTGGAAGAGCAGAGGCAGCAGGCTCCTGTGCACTTGCTTCTTCAGGGCCTGTGTTTTGGTGCCCACCACAGCCTCCATCACCTCTTGGAAGAGGCGGATGGAGAGCTCTCGCACGCAGGCCGGCTCCTGGCGGGAAGGGAAAGGGGGCACCTCAGCACTGCCTGCTCCAAGCCCACAGTCAGCACAGGGGTCAGTGGGGCTGATGGCGAGATGAAGGTTTTGGACCCTCCCTCCGCACCAGTGAGCTGTGGGCCTCGTCTGCACCCACTGCAAAATGGCCCCCGGCCCAGGCAGGGCGATGCAGCGTGCTTCTGTACCATGCTGCGGCCAGGGAGAGCGGAGCTGGCGGAGAAGCCTGCGCCTGGAAGGGCTCCTCTCGCCCTGGCCACGCTCCCCGCATCACCCCTGGCCAAGGCCCAACAGAGCTGCTCCAGGATGGCCCTCCACAGCGGCTCCTGGGGCTGTGGGGACGTTGGCGTTACTGAGGGCCTATCTGCAGGCATGGGCAGCAGCAGGACTTCAGGCTTCCCTCAGCTCGGCCTGCCTGGCCCTCCTGGAGAGCCTTTCTTCATCGCCCAAGCGCTCGAGCTGTGCTGCCAGCTCTAGAGGCCGGCAGAAGGAGGCAGCCACAGGGCACGGCTGCAGGGGCCAAGCACAATACCCTGCAGCTGAGGCTAGACAAGGGGCTGCTTCAACACAGTCCTGCAGGCCAGCGCACCACGGGCAGCACAGCGCAATGACCCCAAAAGCCACTGGGCAAAAACGTTCCTGGCAGCACCCAGGGCCCCTGCTGGCCAGCACAAATTCCCATGCCGCGGGTACACACACACACACGGCAACACACCACAGCCCGCAGCCCGCACACAGCCTCACCGACACGCCAACAGGGCCCCCGCCTCTCCCCCCAGCCTTACCTCATCAAAGAGAGGCAGCAGCTTCTCGGCCAGCAGCGGAGCGAGGCAGGAGAGGGCAGCACCGGCTCCTCTGCACCTCACCCCTCGCCCTCTTCTCCGCCACACTTGAACGGGCAGCGGGTTTAGTAACCCACGCTGCCTGCAAAGCTGCCCGGGCCACGGGCTGTCCCAGCCCTAGCAGGCGCCTTTCCTGGCAGGGCTCGCTGCCCCATTGCCAAGGCCCTGCCGACACCCCCGGCTTGTGCACAGAGGCTGTGACGCAGTGCAACACCCCAAGGCGGCACTCGGCCCGCGGCGGCCCCTGCGTGGTGGGGGCTGCAGCCTGGCGGCCCGGAAGCTGCCTGCGGCATCAGCCTGGCCCTGTGCTCAGGCTCCAACAGGGCAGCAGCTCCCACAGCTCCTGAGGCCCACCAAAGTCCCAGCTACCCTGTTGCCCAGCACCCCACCGCCCAGCCCCTCGCTGCCTGCGCACCGTCACCCGGCTGGCCCCTGCTCACCATCTCCTGTCTCTTGCACAGCAGCACAAGGCCTCTGAGCGCCAGCCCGTGCATCACCCGCCAGTGACTCCGCAGGTAGCTCCAGAAGAGAATCAGCAAGTCGTCCTCCTCTGTGCAAAGGTCACTGCAGGCCAGCAGCTGAAGCACAGCACAGAGAAAGCGGTGAGGTCGGCAGGACTCCCGGCCTCAGGCAGCGCCCGATCCCACCAACAGCTCCGGGCGAGGGCACCAGGCCCGGCCCAAAGGCAGCCGTCAGCGCCGACAGCCCCTGGCACCCCACTCCCTGCCCTGGGCCTCAGGCCGCACCGCGCACAGCCCTCGCCTGCTCCTCCGCTCCTCTCCAGCCCCGAGAGGCACCGCCTGCCATCAGGCTCACCTCCACCAGGAAAGCCATGGCAGGCATCTCCCAGTGGGCCGCGCCACGTTTCAGCAGCGCTGTCAGCCATTGGAAGAGGAAGAGACGCAGCTGTCTTGGGCTCTTCCTCATCTCTCTGGCAGAGGCAAGAAGGCACTGTCACTTCTGAGCAGCCAGGCAAACACCTCGTCTGTGATTGTGAGCCCATCCCTCTAGCCAGGGCTCGCAGAGCCCCGCAGCCATGGAGCGGCAGCTCCCTTGGCTGCTCTACTCGGCCAGCCCGCCGTCACAAGGCCTCAAGCTGCAGCCCCGTGGGGCTCTGCGGGGCAGCCTGTGTGCAAGGGAGAAATGCTGGGGCAGAGCAGGGACAAGGGGGTTCTCACCTGGCCAGCAAACCCACTCCCCTGTGGCAGGTCTCCGCGCTGAGGAGCGTGTCCCAGGCGCCCTTCCTCGCCATGGCCAGCACCTGACTCTCGTAGCCGGCACGGCACAGCAGTGCTTTCATGGTCTGCACTGCCAACCTGCGTGCACAGCAAAGGCCGCGTCACCCTGGCACCCCTGGCCCTGCCGCCACCTCCACAGCACACACAGCAGGGCTGGCATGGAGCACCTCACGGGGCTGCCGGGAGCAGACTCTTCCCCTTGCCGTTGGGGAAGCCTCCTCAGCCTCCTCCGGCGTCAGCTCTGCGCAGAAGGAAATCTGGAAGAGCAGCGCCAGGAAGAGCTTGGGGAAGAACACCTCCAGCACGTGCTGGCAGCTGGGCTGCTGCAGCATCTCATGGAGCACTCTCGTTGCCTGCAGAAGAAGCCCAGAGACAGCTCTCGCTGCTGAGACATGCCTGTTGCGCTGCCCGAGCTTGGCGGTGAGCCTCACACACTGCCCTGAGCCTTGGGACAAGCAGGAGTGCCTGCCCGGCCTGTGTGGCCAGAGCAAAGGCACGGAAGCTCTTTGGGCCATGGCCACAACAAGCCCTGCCAGCCATGGACCTGTCGCGCCGTGGACATGGACCCCATGGACCTGGTGCCCCATGGACCTGGGGCTTCTTGCTGGACGGGCAAGGCCAGGGCAGCTCTAGGGGAGAGCGAGGCTACGTCCACAAACTCACGGCCAGGGAAACGATGACTCTGTCGTCCCCATCCAACGTGCATGTCTCGTCCACCGGCCAATCCTGCAGGACACTGAGCAGCTCCTGCAGCACCCTCTCGGCAGCTCCGCGCTTCGACAGCAGCATCCTCCACATGGCTGCGGCAGCGCTGCAGGCCCACAGCTCTCGCTCAGCGGGTGCTGCAGCCGCAGCACTGTGGCCTGGGCAGCCGCAGAGGGCCTGGGCTGGCCGCCAGCCCTGCCTCTGCCCACTGCCCCTTGCCCGCAGCACCCTGGGGGCTCTGCCCCACCCCGCAGCCCATGGCCAAGCTCCAGTCCCTTGTGGGGCACGCAGGCAGCCAGGCGACCAGGCTCTGGGGCTGAAGGCCGGCACACTTGCTCAGCTTGCGCTGCTGCAGCCCGGCCTGACGCACCGGGGCTGGCACACGGGGACAACAGCAGGGCCCAGCCCCTCACGAGAGGCCGGAAAATCTCCACCTGCCCCGCAGCCCGCAGGGCACGAGCTCTCCAGGCTGCTGGCCCCCGAGCTCTCAAGGCAAGCGGGCCCCTACCTGTCACATGAGGGGGAAGACTGCAAGAGGCTCACGACCACCTCCTCTGGACATGCACAGGTCAGCAGCAGAAGAGCCCTGTCCAGGCTGCGCCGCGCAGACACCTCTGTGATGAGCAGCACGTTGCTCCACATGCCCCTCACCACCTTCGGCACCTGGAGGGCACACGACTCAGAGTGGGGCTGCTGTCAGAGTGGCAGCAATTTGCCCAGCTCCCTCCAAGACCGGCTGCCCTTGCCCCCGCTCTGTGCTGGCCTCAGAGGGGGTGGCGGGCCTGCCAGGCCTGGAGTCAGGGCAAAAACAAGCCCCCGGAGGCCTCGAGCCCCGGCCACGCCACCTGCAGGCTACTTACATGCTCCAAAAGGCAGGCATCGTCCGCCACAAGAGCATCCAGCATGTGAGCGGCTGCCTGCGTGTCATAGGTGCTGCAGGCTCTCATGCCGCTGAGGGCTGCGAGGATGAGGTCTGTCTTCTCAGAGGGCTGAAGGTATTTCCCAAACATCTGCGGGACAAAGCAGGGCAGCCAAGAGACATACGTCACACCGAGTGCCGTGGCAGCAGTGCTTGGCTGAGCAGCGAGTGATCCTGGCGAGAGATGCGCGGGGCACTGCTG
The DNA here is from genome assembly GCF_040807025.1 of Struthio camelus. Taxonomy (NCBI): domain Eukaryota; kingdom Metazoa; phylum Chordata; class Aves; order Struthioniformes; family Struthionidae; genus Struthio; species Struthio camelus. The sequence goes on from NW_027182712.1 coordinate 167,895, forward strand.
GCACAGCCACCCGCGGAGAGTCAGGAGCAGGGGCAGGAAGCAGCGGCTCTGCAGGGCTGGCCGGTGGCACTGGGCAGGAGGTGGACGGTTGGGGTCCGGGTCCCCGTGCACTGGCGCTGCCCGCACACAGTGCGAGCCCTCTCCCCAGTGACCGCAAGGCCCCCTCAGCCCCACCCGCTAGCCATCCCTCTCTTCGCTCAAGTCACACCACGGCCACCAGTGCCAACCAGGGAGGCGCTCCTTACCGTGCTGATCTCACTGGCCTCCTTGGGCTCCAAAAGCCAGAAGGTGTTGGCAGCTTCCCAGGCCTTTTGGAGCTCTAGGTACTCGGGGCTATCCTGCAACAGCCTCCTGCCTGCACAGCAGGGGAAAGGCAGGGCCGTCAGCACCAAGGCTGCAGAGGTGGAGGTGGCCCACTGAAGGTGCCAGGGAGAACTCTGCCCTGGCAGACCAAGAGGACAGGCCAGAAATGGCTGGGCAGCAGGACTCGCAGGGAGGGAGGGCCTGGGCCTATGGTAAGGTGGGGGAAGGGGAAACGGCTTGCAAGAATAGAGAAAGGCACAGCGCCTCTGATGGGCCATTCTGCTGTGAAGCAAGACAGGAGGCCTGGGAGCAGCAGGTGCTGCTGAAGGCTTTGCAGGCCACTGCTCAGCGGGAGCTGGATGAGTGGCTGCTGTGTGGGGCCCCGTGTGTGGAAGGAGCCAGCCCAGTGCAGCTTCTTACTCTCTTCCTGCAGGATGAATCTGTAGAGGTGGCAAAGAGCCTCCGCTGCGCCGTGACTGCTCCCCTGCTCCTTGTAGGCGCAGCACAGGGTGAGCTGCCCCACCAGCTGCCCCAGGATCAGGAAACACTTGGGTCTGTGGCAGGCAGAGCTGGCCCTGCTTCCTTCCAAGCGGCAGCGGGCCTGCAGGAGGCAGGCGGCGCTGGCACCACGGCTCAGGGGCACCAGTGGGCACCAAAGCCCTGAACCCACGCTCCAAGCAGGGCTGCCTCCCGCCTCAGCCAGAGCTTTGGTGGCCCCTGCTGAGCCAGGCTCCTGCTGGGGGCCCATGGCATGCGCCCAGGGCAGGCACAGCTGGCTCCTGAGAGAGCAGGGACTGCAGTGCGACACCCAAAGAGGCAGGCCAAGATCTCCGCTTCAGGGCAGGGTCTTGCTGAGGGTCTTAACCTCTGCCCAGGCTTCCCGCGCAGGGAGCCCGGAGCTGCAGGCCACTCGGGGCCACTGACAAGGGCTGATGGGGTGGCTGGAGGCTGCCTGCACCACAGGCTCCTTACCGGCAGCAAGGAAGAGCTCGTCAGGAGACCAGCCAGCCGGGCAATGCGGCCTATGGCCCTCTCACGCACAGCTGCTTGCTGGGACTCGGTGAAGGGCAGCAGGACCTGGGAGGAGAGAAGCTGCTGGTCTGCTCCAAGGGAGGCAGCTCTGCTTAATGCCTGGCCACGTTTGTGCTTCGGCTCCTCGGAGCACGAGCCAAGCCTGGGAGTGGGGGTCTTGCGTCCAGAGTCGCTGGCATGCGTGGGGCAAAGCCCCCCGACGGGCCTGCTGTGGCCACACTGAGAGCTGGAGCCCATGCCTACGGCAGCCCCTGCTCCTTTCCAAACCTGGCCCTCCGGGGCCTCCCCAGCACCTCCCTGCCGCTGGCCGCTCGCGCCTCTGGCCCAGCAGCAACAAAGGCGCACCAACAAAGCTTGCGGGCTGGCAAGGGCAGGTCCCGGGGGCCGCTGCCTTCCTCAGCCCCGGGGAGGAAAGCACAAGGGATGGGGGGGCCGAGAGGGGGCAGGGCCAGCTGCCGGCTGTGGGGGGGCCGAGGAAGGAGGCTGCAACTGCTCGCCCTGCTTGGCGCCGGGAAGGCTCGCGGCAGTGCTGGCCTCGAGGGGCAGAGGGCGGGGCTTTCCCCTGCCGCTGCAGGAAAGGGGCGGGAGGGAGGCATGCTGACTGCAGCCAGGAGGCACTGGGCTCACAGAACAGCGCCATGGGCAACGCTGCTCCCGCGACGGAGCCGGTCCCCTCCCCGCAGCCTGCTCTCTGCAGCTGCTGCTGGGCGAGGGCGGTCCACCTGAGGGGGGAACTTCCCTTTGGGCTGAGGCACTGGTGGTGGGAAGCCCGCTCTTGGCAAATACCAGACCTGCAAGATGTTCTGCATCTCTAGGAGGCCGGAGGCAGGGCAGCTGAGGGCCAGCACCTGCAGCATGCTGTCCATGGCGTCCAGGGCCTGCAAGGGGGACGGACACAGGGTTGAGCTGCTTCTTCGTTGGTGCCCCTTACCTGCCGGAGAGGGGCTTGAATTCCTCTTGCCTGAGGGGCACACCTATGGTCCTGCGGAGCCCAGCGAGGGGCCCCAGGGCAGGGGAGCTGCTGCCGAGGGCCCAGCCTGGCGGCACTGCCCGTGGCCCTGCCCAGCGCAAAGAAGGCAAAGAAGGGATGGGGGTGGGAAAGGCAAGCTGGGATCGTGCCCTGGCTTGCAGCTTACGCTTGTCTCTCAGCGCGGGGTAGCCAGGGAGCAGCCCCCACAGCCTGCCGGGCCACCCTCCGCCATCCAGCGCATACCTTGGAGTAGAGGGCAGCATCCAGGCTCTGCAGGTCCTCGCTGGGAGGCAGGCAGAAGATGCTGCAGAAGCAGGCATGCAGCAGGCTCTTCCTTCTGCTCTCCGGAACCAGCCCGACTTTGCTGCAAGGACAGAGAGGGGCCTTTCCGTCCCTGGCGCCCGCACCAGTACCTGGACGCCCTGGGAAGGTGGACGCAGACCTGGGGCAGGGAGACTCCCGGGTGATAGCCGCACTAGGTGGGGGAGCCCTACGGGCAGCCACGTCTTCCCCCAGCAGGCAGCCCAGGGACAGAGGACCCTCCTGGCAGCTGGGGCCCCAGGCCCTCTCCAGGGCCTGCCTCACCCTTTGGGGGAAAGCCCAGGAGACGCACGGTAGCCCCAGGGCCCTCTCTGCCCTCCCGTCTCCACCACGGTCGGGCCCGGCGCAGGCCCAGCCGACGGCACTGGCAGACGCCTGCAGGACGGCGGATGGCTCCCCGCTAGCCCTGGGGCCATCGGGGCCACCTGGGGCCACGCAGGCCCTGGCCAGGCCAGCGGCTCGGGCAGCTACCTCATGGCGCTGATGGCCAGCATGACTTGCTGCCGCACGGCGGTGCCCAGGTGGTCGGTGGGCTCCTCTTGCAGCAGCACCTGGAGAGCACAAGCAGAAGGGGCCTCGGGAGGTGCCGGGGGCCAGCGATCAGGCTGCAGGGCTGGCAGAGCCCAGGTGCCCCCTGCCAGCACGGACCCCCCGGGCGGCCCCCTGGCTGCCCAGGGCCCCGCTCGCCCGGCTCCGCAGTGCCTCCTGCAGCCCCACGCTGGCCAGGGCTGCGCCCCCAGCCGGGGCCCCCCAGCTGCCACGCTCAGACCCCCCGCCTCCGGCCCTCAGCCCGCGCCCCCCGCTCCCGCCCTGCTGCAGGGCCCCCTCCCCTCACCTCCAGGGACTCTGCCAGGTCCAGGCTGCACGGGCACAGCTCCTGCCGCAGCGCCGCGCTGGAGCTGGCCGCGGTGCAGAGGCTGCAGACGCAGGCCAGGAACCTCAGCTTCTCGGCCTCGGCCTGCTGCCGGGAGCAGAGAGCAGCGGAGAGCGTCAGAGGGGCAGAGGCCCGGCCAGCAGCCCGGGCGGCGCAGGGCCCGCAGCCAGGTGTGGGGCGCCGGGGGCAGCCGCCCGCGGCCAGCAGCCCTGCGGGTGCCGAGCAGGGCGCAGCCCCGGCCGCCGCGGGGAGAGGCGGGCGCAGCCCAGAGGCCGTGGCGCCCCTCACCTGTCCGCGGTGCCGCAGGAAGGCGCGCAGGCGCTCCAGGGCTCGGGCCTCCTCGCTGGGCAGAGCCGGGCCGGGCACTGAGGGAGACAGAGAGCAGGGCGAGGTGCAGGGCGGCCGGGCTCGGGGCGGAGAGCGCCGAGCCCCGGCCCCAGCGCCCGCCGCTGCCCGGCACAGCGAGCCCAGCCGGGCGGGCCGCTGGGGCGCAGAGGCCCCATGCGGCCGGGCTCGGGGCGGCCGGCAGGCGCCCGGCGGCCGGGGGCAGCACCGGAGCCAGCGTGGGGGAAAGGTGCGAGCGCGCCCGGCGGGAAGGGGCTGGCGACGGGCAGGTGGGAGCCGGGCAGCGCAGGGCGGGCTGGCGGCCCCGGCCGGCCCAGCGTCGGGGGCCGCGTGCTCACCCGTCGGCAGCGCCGGGGGCGCGTGGCCCTGCCGGGGCTCCAGCTGGCGACGGCCCTCGGCCGGGGCCCCGTCCTCCTCGTCCTCGGCCTCCCAGGCCGTCCTGGGGCGGCTGGGGGGTCTCCGCGCCATGGCAGGCGAGGCGGCAGAGGCTGCGCGAGGCTGCCCGGGGGCGGCAGGGAGAGTGCGGGGTGTGCTCGGGAGGCTCCTGGACCAGCCCGCGTGCTCCCGCCCGCTCCCGTCACCGGCCAGCCGGACACTGCGGGGCCGAGGCCTCCGGCGCCGGGCGAGGCCGCGGGCTGTCACAGGAGCGCGGTCACAAAGGGCCCCCACTGTCACCCTGGGGCGGGCTGGCCCCGGCCCCGGCCCCGGCCCCGGCCTGGGCAGGGGCAGGCCGGGTCCCCTCGGGGGTGCCGGGCCGGCTCGCCCCCTGCCACACCTCTCTCTGTCCTCGGGGCGCCCGGCCCCCGTGGCGCCTGGGGCCCTCCGGGCCGCTCCCCTCCTCTTCTTGTCCCCGCCACCGCTGCTCCTGACCCCGTCCTCAGCCAGCCCAGCAAGCGCCCCGCGGGGACACCCCGGCACCGCGGGGAAGGGCACCAGCCCCGAAGGGCACCTCTCCTCCCCGGGCACCCTGGCGGCTGCTCCATCACCCCCGCCAGCCACCCCTGCGGGGCACAGACAAACCCAGGCGTCTGCACTGGCGGCCTGGGTTCCCTGGGGCCATCACGCACCCTCCCGAACGGCGACACCCGACAAGCGTCCTGGTGGGGTCCCCCATCTACCTTAGCGTGCGGGGTGGGTGGTTGTTTGCCCCCTGGGGCCCACCACCAGGCTCTTGGTGCGCTGCCCCCCACCCCGAGCTGCCCGGGGGCCGGGCTGGGGCTGGCTTGGCCTCTGGCAGCAGCATCGGTGCCCAGCGGCCGGAGGAGGTGTCCCCACGAAGCGGCGTGGGGCGCGCTGCTGGCAGCAGGGGCTGGGCCAGTGGGCGCCCAGAGCCGAGCCCTGGCAGGGCAGCTTGAGGCCACGGGCTCAGCCCCTCCTGCTGCCCCTCCACAAGGGTCCAGGGCCTCACCTGGGGCTGCCTTTCTCCCCAGCGCCTGTCACGTCCAGGCGCCCTTCGCCGGCCTCCCGCCGTCGCCTTGTGTGGGTTTCTGCTGCGCGCCAGGGCCTCCCCGTGCTGCCCTGGTAGGGACCCGCCTCCCTGGCCCCAGGGACAGCGGCCACCCAGGGCTGTGCTGGCCCCCGTCTCCCTGCCGTGGGGGGATCAGGGTCACCAAGGGGCACCTAGACGTCCCCCGGGGTCCACCATAAAGCACACAGAGGTCCCTCTGGTGCCTGCAAAGCCACACGGAGGCCCCGACGATGCACCAAAAGCCACGTGGAGGCCCCAGGACTGCACAAGGAAGGATCTGGCACAGCCCAAAAGGCACCCTGAGGCCTTGCTGCCTTTCTGCCTGTGAGCGGGTACAGAGCAGCGGCTGAGCAGCCTCGGTCCCTTCCCTTGGGCTACTTGGTAGCGGGCACCAAGGAGGACCTCGCGTCGGTGGGCTGCTCCTGCTCTTTCTGCAAAGGACTGAACTTCGCCATCCCCACCGGCCTGCCCGCTTCCCTGGCAGCCAAGCGCTTTGTGGTCACGTTTGCATTCGCGTTCGTGTTGCATTAATTTTGCTGCCTGCTGGGGGGCTTTGCAGAGGGCAGAGCCAGGCCAGGAGAACAGCTTCTTCTGGTGGCTGCTCGCAAACGACACCCTTCCCCTGCCCACAGATGGCTTTGGCATGGGTCCGGCAGCTGGGGGGAGAGAGCAGCGTTCAGGGACGAGGGCTGTGGCACCCCAGCTTTGTATCAGGAAAGGTCCTGAGAGAAACTTCCCTCGGAGGTGCAAACAGAACTGGATCCACACGGCTCCTGGAATTGGCAAGAACTGATACCGGCTTAAAGCACAACACGAGCTGTTCAGTGCTGGCGTTGAGAGGACCGGGTATTTGCAGGAGCTCTAGGTGCAAAGAAACTTGGACATGTCTTTCCCAATTCCCTTGGCTTCTTGCCGATGAAACTAGACAGATTAATGCAAGGCCTGTAAGTCGCAAAGAAAGCAGAGTTTAAGTGCTGCAAGTTTCCTAATGCTCTTCTACATTTTCTCTTCCTCAACTGTACCTTTTTTGTTGGTTTTCATGCTCTTGGGTCATACTCTTTGCTCTTCAATGCTTTCTCTTCCTCTTCTACATTCTATGCTACATTTTCACTTTAGTGGGTTTCTCTTTGATTTTACGTCATCAGACACAAACTTTTACCTGGAGGCTTCTTTTGGTAAACAGTCTCTACTAACCAGCCCTACGAGCATGGGGCTTCTCCTTGGGCTCCTTTTCAGTTGGTGAGTCTCTGCGGATCCTACACTATGGCAAGATTTCATTCCTCCTTCTTACCAAGAGGAAAATTAGTAACAAATTCTTCTTTCTTGGTATTTCATGAGACCGCTAATACTGTGGCCGTTCTTACCTAACGACTCAGATATAATTTATGTTTTTAACCAACTCCTTTGATTTACTTTGAACTGAACTGAAGGCTAACGGTGTACGTAGGTGTCTAGCTTTTAAGCAACAGCCCCAAGAACAAATTGTGCAAGCCCTGAGAAAATAAATCCTGGCATTTTTACAGTGAGAACAAATTAAAAATCTTGCCAATGCTACACTTTCAAACAGAAATCAGCATCCTGATACAGCCAGCCGACAAAGCTGCTACTAAATGGTCAAGGCCCACATTTCCTTAATTGCCCTTTTGCTATCACTGGGCCTTAAATCGAGTATGCAGAAGATCATTACTTAGCTCCACAAATGCACATCTGCTCCAAAAAGTGGTCCAGAGTACCTCAGTATGTTGTGTGACTACTCGCCTTCTTCGAGAAATACATTTTAGTTGCAACACCACCGCATAAGTACAGCTCAGGTGACGGTGACGCGCTGAACGATTTGTCTCAGCACAGAGATAAAAGTACTTCCTGATGAACCACCTTTATAGAGAGCGGTCTCAGGTAGCAGCCTCTGACTTCATGGACCGCAAGAATTTTGGGCCTTACAGGCTGTCCTGAAGCTATAAGGGCCATTCCTTTTCATCCTCCTGGTTAATAAATAGATTTTTTTTTTTTATAGCAGGTATAAAGACAGTTGAAGAGAAATTTTTTTTTTTAATAATTCCTGTACTGAGTTTGAGTACCTTCTGGCTTTCGGTTAAAAGGAAACTAAATTGCCATATGCAGTTGAAATACTTCAGCACAGACTCCATGAATTCAGGGCTACTTGTCATATAAGGCATCAAGCAGAGCCCACTAGGGGCACTGAAGCCATTGACAATGTCTAGTCTTACAAAAGCCATGGATTAACTCATCTGTACTCTCTGGGTCCTAATGGTTTGGCCGACTGATGATGGTGCAAGACTCTCAGACAGAAGGTAATTGCCTCTCTCTCTTTTTTTACTATAGATCAGCAATAATCTATCCCTTTCTCCCAGACTTAGGTCACTGCAAAGTTTTCTTCTGTTTATGTCACCACCTCGCTCCATCAGAGAGTCCTTCGTCGTCTTCCCATGGCAGTGACAAAAAAAAAGGATTTACTTTTAAGTGCCACCTCTGTGGCATCTGACTACCCCAGGAAGGCTTGACTTGTCTGATGGATTCCACTCTCTGCAGAAGATCATGACGTTCAGAACAAACGGAGCTCTTTGTCCTTCTCAGATATGCCAAGACTCTTTTCTAGACAGATTAAGACACTGGCAGGAGGCGATTGCTGAGCTCTTCCATAAAGCAGGAACCAGAAAAGATCCGTGCATTCAGTGGCATGGCCCTTCTCTTTTTAGTTATTATCGCTTGAAGTTTACAAGCAAAAATGAGTAAGTGTTCTGCCAGAACTTTTCTTCATATTAACCCCTCTGGCGACACTAAACTTCACTTTCCCGTCCGCTCTCCAGCACACCCCTGTCTCCCATGGCATCTGAAATATTTGCCAAGGCCTGAAACCACGCAGTCACCTCTTCCCCTCTCACCCCTTACTACTACTGCCTACAACTTCCCTGGAACTCGCCACAGTTCAAGGACACTCACTCACTCACGGGGTCCCACCTGCCTAAAGCTTAGCTCCTCTTCTCCCTGAGCCACTGCATCTTTTCTTGAACTCTCACCCTAGAACATCCCTGCTCTCTTTAACTTATGAGTCACTATCCCTGGAAAACATTTGTTGAGATCCTTTATCAAGCATGCACTATAACAAGGAAATGGATTGTAGTCTTGTTGAAGCAAGCTATACTTGAGGTACTAATGGGATTGCGGATTAAGGGTCCTACAGGGCCCCCTCAGAAGAGCTTGACCCTTGCGGAAGCCCTCGCAATCCGAGCTTTTACATCCACTCACCCAAAAACCGCATAACTGCATCCTTGCAGACTTCCAGGCTGTTGCCTTAACCTTTTGGTTGCCTTAGAACTCATTACTTAACTCCTGATGTCAAATGACACCACTGAGTTGTGTCCAGTTCCATCACGATGCCGACTCTGGGGCCATTACAACTGAAAGGGAAAAGCATGCAGGTCCCTTCTCTCTCCCTCCCGTGACTAGGACCGTTTCCCACACCCTACCTTCAGACAGTCTCCAAACAGAGCAGTGGAGCATGGAAGTTTTATCACTGTTTCCTTATCTTACCTAGTCTGTTACAGAGACTAGGCTCAGGTGTCTCTTCCAAAATCTTTGCAACACAAACAACTGCACCCTAGAGCAGTTAGAGCCAATTCAACAAGGGGATGTAGCCAGGCAAAGTCACAAAGCCAGATGATGGGCTACACAGTGCGCGTGAGGGGGAGCTCTCAGGAGAGCTAGGTGTGGAAATGTAGGAAACGTAGTAGGATGGTGTGGTACAAATGGCGTCATCAGAAACTCAAGTGAACAGTACCTATTTATATGGCTACTATCCCTCCTCAGTCACCACGCGCTCATCACTGTAGCACAGAATTTGCTCCACTGAAAAGGCCATTTAAATCCAGCTCTTTGGCTTCGCTCAACTAAGCAGTTTACGCTCATTTGCCTTGGAATGCTCTTCTACTCCCTAAAAACAATAACAGAAAAACAGCTTTTAATATCCTTGAATTTGAAAACACACCAGCTTCTTTTTAATAACTGCCGGAAAACTGTACCTAAACATACTTAAAACTACATTTTTCATTCTTTTTACTTAACTGCCACTTGCTTGAATTCAAGACTTTTGCAGGGGTCACAGCTCTACAAGTGGAAGACGCAAACCCCAGGTCACGTTCACAGGACTCCCACAGTTTGGACTTAAAGTCCAATACCTAAGACTTGGAATCGATTTTTCAGTGCTGGTAATATAGGCTTCGGATGATATTAAATTATGTGTGCATGCACAAACACATTATACATGGGGGCACAGACTTTGTACAGAGCAAAAAGCAGAGAGAGAGAAACACAGACACTAATATTAATGTATTACCGTTTACATCCTACTACCAGACGAGGAATGCTGTCACAGAGGTACAAGGGAAACCTTTCTGTCTCCTCAGTGACTGCTGGTAGAAGAGGGAACACTATGCGAGCATTCGGGCTTTGCAGAAGCGGGTATGGATCCAGCGGAGCTAACTCCTTCCTCTTTGACGTGAAATCATGCTTGTGTATGGGCAAACTTTGGGACTGCTGTCTGTGCCTAAGAAGTCCACAGCATTTAACCGATTTAGCGGTCAAAAGGGATAGAAATATTGCAATAGAAATCTATGTCTAACAAAAAGGCTTCTGGACAATGGCTTTGAGGTTTAATTCTTATCCTTTCTTTATAGACCGAGACACGGGAAGAAAAAACCCCCCCACATACCCCGAGCACAAAACCAGCGTTTCATTAACACCACATCCTACCAAAAAGAGTACAGCAGTTCTGAGTCGGTGGGTGAAAGGCAGTTGCATGATGAAAAGAAACAGACTAAAAATATAAAAAGCCAGACATGAATCCTTCTTTTTATCCGGGAGCCCTCAGTCTTAACTCTCATAACCCCATTTCCTACCATACGCCCATACTTCATTTTCAGCTCCAACTGTAACTTCTTGCAGGGAAGAAGCGCTTTCTTATTCATAACAAGTAGCCACTCCACCAGCATTGCTTCATAACAATAATGAATGACTATAGCTAGTCAACCGTTGTAGGTTGTTACCTCAGCCGTGCCGCCACCGCGCCCGCTCGCCCGGCCTCTACGCCCGGCCGCCCTCCGCCCCACACCCTCCAGCCTTCGCCTTCCGCCACCACTCGCCTCTGCTTGCTGCACACACGTCCCGCCAGCACTTGCCCACCATCGCATTTCCCCGCACCTCCAGCATCCTCTTGCAGCCCACCAGCTCTCAGACGCACGCACAGCTCCGCGATGCCTTTTCCTTCCGTTGTGACAGGCCTTGCTGGGGCTCCTGGCATCAGGCCCTTATCTATGGGACTTCCCATGGCAGTTTGTCGCTTCTTTAGCCGACTTGCCACTTTCCACACAGGAAAGTGCGATTCGCCTGTTAGAGCGATTCCTAGATTCACTTGGGCGTAGCTGCTCTTGCAGTCATCCGTTCCACCTCTCTGTTCTCCCCTTCCTTGGAGGTCGCCGAGGGGGGTGCAAAGTCCAGGGGACTCCACGTGAAGCACACCACGTGTGCACCTCTTTGTTCTTAAAATGTGACCCGTTGTCGGATGGTAGTTCTCGGCGCAAGGGAAAAGTGGCAAAGCAGCTGCTGAAGCAGCTGCAGTTGCTAGACCAGTTGCAGCTCGGGCGGGGGGCACATCCCCGATACCACTCCTTGTTTCTACTCCTGGGAGAAGGTGTTTCCAGCCTTCCGCTCGTCTCCCTGAGGGGCCAATACACTCCGCCTGGCAAGTTTCCCCGAGTACTTTACCTTCTCTGAGACTGGCGAGCTGTTTGTTGTCCCTGCGACATGCACTGTACCATCGCTTGACAAAAATGGCCTGAGTCTACAATGTGCTTTGCCGGGGCTTTTGTCACAGGCCAGCCTCTCCTCGCAGCCCCTTGAAATAAATCAAAGCTCCCAGCAGGTCCTAGCCATTCCGGTAGCCATTTGCCCAGCCGTTCTGCCGCAGAAATGGGTCATACATGGCTTCTGGCCAGAGGAGGAGCAGCCCTCTGATTCCACTTTGCCTCAGGGTTGCGGGGGTTTGGTGGGCACATACATGTCCTGCGGGGATGTTCTGAGCTTGAGCTCTATGCTAAGTCTTTTCCCAGGCAGTCCCCCCCCACACACACACCTCTCCCACTGACTTGCCGATTGCTTTTCAGCCAGCTGCCCAGCCAGCGGGGGGCCCGGCCCGCGGAGCACGCGCGGCCCTCGAGGCACAGGCGGCGCCTCGCTCCAGGGCCGTTTCCAGCGCTCGGAGCTCTGCTAGCGGGGCCGAGCCGGCCACTGCCTCGGCGAAAGCTTCTCCGCGCTCTCGCGGCAGAGCTGCGGCTCGGCCTCCGCAGGGTTTCCCGGGGCGCCGGGCGCGCCCGCCGCGGCCCCCGAGCCCGGCTTCGCTCTCGCCGTGCCGGGCAGCGGCGCCGCTCCCGCCGACGAGGCCGCAGGGCAGCGCTCCGCAGGCGTCCCCGGGCGCTCGGCACTCGCCGCTCGCTCGCTCGCTCGCTCGCTTTCTCCGGCCCCTCTCTCGCCCCCGCGGATCTGCAGACGAAGCCCCTCGCTGCTCTGCAGTCTTTGTGCTGTCCCCCGGCGCAAAGGCGCAAAGGCTGGCCGGGTAAAACGCGTTTGAAACACAGCACCAGGCACACACAACTTGACTTCCCTTTCGCGACTTAATGGCTCGCTAGTTAGCAGCCCTTCAGACGCCGCTAACAGCACTTTCTCCAGGGCAGGGCAGGGCAGGGCAGGGCAGGGCAGGGCAGGGGGGGGTCCCTCGAGCCTTGCGAGCCTTGCGGCGATTTAGAGCCAAAGGCAGTAGGGTAGTCCTTTGGACCTTGCGCACCTTGTTGCCATCATCCCCACGGCGAGCCCTTATCGCCTATGCCTGTATGTAGCGTAGCTGGGGGTGTGGGGTGGATCGGCCCCGTACACTGGTAAGTGACACTTTCCGCCTTTAAAGCAGCTAATGCTTCCTGATGGTTTGCTTGCCAGGTCCAGACCGCCTTGTTCGTCAGCACATCGTACAGAGGTCTCGCCAGCCTCCTGAGTCCAGCAATGAGTGACCTGCAAAACCCAAGAGGGTTTTTTTTTCCCCTAGAATACTCCGTTGCTGTAATTGTGGGAGTAATTCTGTCACAGGTTTTGTGACAGGAGCAGGGAGCGTCTACTGAGCAATGTTGACTGGTTTGCTGTTGGGCAGGAGTGGGGCTCTTCGTAGGAGAGTCCTAGGCTTAATCCTACGGAGATGAGTTTGTCCTGTCACTGGAGGACTACCGATTTCCCACGTACCCCAGCTATCTAGGCCAGACTCTCCTTGCAGAATATCCATTCCCAGACTATTCATTGCGCCCAAGAACAGCAAGACCTCCAATGCTACGTCCATTGGAGAGTATTCATTTCGCCCGTCCAACTGGGTAAGTGTTAGGCGCACCATTAAGGCCTCCTACAGCAACTGCTTGTTTCTTGAAAGGAGCTTTACCTCCACAGGTACGCTGCCGTGTTGTGGAAAGCTGCGCTGCCGTATGCATGCAAAATGTTGTGGGATACTTCTCCTTGACAGCGCCCAACCTTTCGGGGCTGTGGTTCGGTGTAGCTGTCGGGGCGGCCGCGACTCGCGGGGAGCGCAGCCGGGGCCGGGGCCGGGGGCTGTGCGGGGGCGGGGGCGGGGGCGGAAATCCTCCCCGCGCAGAGGCAGAGGCAGCGGCAGCGGCAGAGGCAGAGGCAGAGGCAGAGGCAGAGGCAGCGGCGGCGCGGCCGTGCCAGGGGGGCGGGCGGACGAGCTCCGGGGGCAGGACCTGGGTGCTGGGTGCAGGGTGCCGGGAGGTGCGTGCACGTTGCTGAGTGCTTTAGAGAAGCGAGTTGGGCGCTGAGGGAGAGTGCGAGCAAAGCTCATGTCGTGCCTTTCTTTGCTTTTGAAGAAAGGGTTTTGTATTTCCCGGCTTGTGTGGGAGCCAAGTTTGCTGCAGGAGTAAAGCTGGAAAGGGGCGCGGGACGTGGCCAGCTGCCATTTGGGGCTGCTGGAGGTGGATGCAAAGAGTATTTTGGAGCTGCTCGAGCTTTTTTTTCCCTCTGGGAAAGCGGCTGCCCGGCTGCCCTGCGGTGCTCTGGGCTGCTGCCCAAAGCACCGCTTGCTCCTGCTTTTCCTTGTGCCCACTTTGTCCTTTGAGCTCTGCAAAAGACTTCCAAAGTGCTTTTCCCCCCAACAGCCCCTGATGTCTGTGAAGCTGCCAGGTCCTTTGCGAGTCCAGGTAATGCCTGGCTTTGTTTTTCTGTTTGGCAGGTGAGGGGCTGAAACGGGGGGCAGGAAGATGCTCATCAGGAAGATCTGGAGAAGCCAGGCGAGAGTGGAAAGCTGTGCTCGCGACAGAAAGCAAACGGCGTGGGAGGGTGAACGCAGGGCAGCTCGTGAAGGGAGGGCTTTTTCAGCAAGTCCCTGAAGGCTGTTGTCCAGGGGAGTCGGGACCCTGTACAAGTGCCGTGTGGTGACACCTTGGCTCTGTGGGTCCTTTGCAGCACGGGAGGCTATGTAGGGACACAAGGGACACGGGAATATGCAAGGGACATGAGAGCACCCAGACGATATGTAGCTCCAGCTCTTTCCGCAGTTTGGAGAATCAGGGGAACATCCAAGCAGCAGTTTCTGAGGGAAGAACAGAGCTAACTTCCTGGCTGGCAACATCCTTCCCACAAGCTGCAGAGAATCCTCTGAGCAGAGAGGAATGCCAAGACAATCACAGGCCCTGGAATGGGACAAGTTAGGAAAACCAATTGTGTAGCGAGTGAGAGAGCAAAGAGAGAATCCTTTGCGATACACCTTCAAGGAGGGGAAGAATACGTCAGTCGCTGTAAAACAAGACCACTGTCCTGGAAGCTCTGATACTCTCACTCATTTTTCTTTCTCTAGTTCATGGGATTTGTTTCCCTTTTTTCACGTCAGGGAAATAGAGCTGGCCAGCAAAACTGCCTTTCATGGTCTCTCAACTGTTCCAGTGGCAGAAGAACAATGTACAACCAGCAGCAGGACCGAGGTGGGTTAAACTTGTGGCAGAAGGGAAATGCAGTCTTGGAGCAGCTCAAGGGGCCCTGCCTTCTGCTCTTAAGACATGGACTCTCTGCGCTCTTGTGTACATCCCACAGCTGGACTGAGCAGGCAGATTTTGGAGTTGAACGGGACCTCCTTTAGCCTGCCATTCATTCCCCCTCCCCAAACCCTACATTCAGATGTCTACTCCAGAGGAATCTGGAGCATGCGATCCTGCCCCAGGATCATGCCTTGCACCTGCCCCAGCATCCTGTCCTGGCATCTGCGCTGGCACCTGCAGCGTGATGCTGCCCCGGGATCTGCCTGTGCTGCCCCAGGACGTGCCCGATGCCAGGCGTCCGAGGGAGCCCGGTGTCCCTCAAAGGCGGCGTCGGAGGAGCCGCCAGGAGTGTCGGTAACGGTGGCGTCGCAGAACGCGGTGTCCTGGCAACAGCGGCGTCCGAGGGAGCCGGAGGAGCCGGTAACGGCGGCGTCCGGGGGAGCCCCAGGTGCCGGGAGCGGCGGCATCGGAGGAGCCGGAGGAGCCGGAGGAGCCGGGAGCGGCGGCGTCCGAGGAGCGGCGGCGTCGGCGCGGCCCAGGCGTCAGGGGACGCAGGCGACGAGGGACCGCGGGGCCGGGGCGTCCAGGCGTTGGCGTGCGGCGGCGACGAGGGGCCCCGGCGAGCGAGGGAGCGAGGTTTGGGGGCGGCGCCCGCCATGGGCGGGGGCAGGTCGCGTCTCCTGGCGGGGCTCCGCGGCTGGCTCGGGCCGGGGCCGGGTTGGGGGCCGGGGCCGGGGTGGGCAGCGGGGTCCCGGGGCGGCAGCGGGAGCGCGCGGGCGGCAGGAGGCGGGGCCGGGGCCGGGGCCGGGGTGCGGGTTGGGGTCCGAGTCCCGGTCCGGGGCGGGATCGGGGTCCAGGTTGCGGTCCTTGAGCGGGGCTGGGGCCGGATCGGGGTCCCGGTTGGGGTCCTTGAGCGGGGCCGGGCCGGGGTCCGGGTTGCGGTGTGGGGCTGGGGCCGGGTCGGGGTCCGGATTGGGGTCCTTGAGCGGGGCCTGCTCGGGGTCCGGGTTGCGGTCCGGGGCCGGGGCCAGGGCCGGGGCCGGGGCCGGGTCCGCGGCCTGGTCCGGGGCCGGGTCGGGGTCGGGGTCCGGGTCCGGGTCCGGGCGGCAGCGCGGGGCCCCGCGGGGTCCCGCCCCCGCCGAAGGGGCAGCGGCCGCCGGCAGCCGCCGAGCCCCCCCCGCGGCTCCGGGCAGCGCCGCCGCTCGCGGCGACCCCGGCGTCCGGCAGGAGGCAGCGGCTCGGGCAGCGGCGGCAGTGCCCGGGGGGCCGGGGGGGACACGGGGGAGACGGAGGGAGAAGGGGGACGAGTGGGGAGCCGGGGGAAACGGCAGGACACAGGGGACATGAGAGCGAAGGGAGGCTCTGTAGGGACAGAAGGGACACAGGAGGGTCTGGGGAACAAGGGACACATAGGATATGTAGAGAGAGAAGGGAGATGGGAGGGGGCAGGAGACAAGAGGGGACATGGAGGACATGGAGAGACAGAAGGGACATGGGAGGCTGTGAGAGGCTTGAGAGGATATGGAGGTTATGCAGAGACGCAGGGGACATGGGAGCAGGCAGGAGACATAAGAGCACATCTAGGATATGTAGAGACACAAGGGACATGGGAGGGGGCTGGAGACAAGAGACGATATGGAGAATACAGAGAGACACAAGGGACATGGGAGGGCGAAGGAGACATGAGAGGATGTGGAGGCTATGTAGGGACAGCGGGGACATGGTTGGGGGCAGGAGATAGGAGAGGACATGGAGGATATACAGACACACAAGGGACATGGGAGGGGGCAAGAGACATGAGAGGACACTTAGGATGTGTAGACACAGAAGGCACATGGGATTATGCAAGAGACATGAAAGAACATGGAGGATATGAAGAGACAGAGGGGACATGGGAGCAGGTAGGAGACATGAGACCACATCTAGGATATGTAGAGACAGAAGGGACATGGGAGTATGCAGGAGACCTGAGAGGACATGGAGAATATGCAGAGGCACAGGGGACATGGGAGCAGGTAGGAGACATGAGACCACATCTAGGATATGTAGAGACAGAAGGGACATGGGAGTATGCAGGAGACATAAGAGGACATGAAGGTTATGTAGGGACACAAAGCACACAGGTTTATGTAAGAGACATGAGAGGACATGGAGGATATGCAGAGACAGAAGGGACATGGGAGGGGGCAAGAGTCAGAAGACAACATCGGGGATATGGAGAGACAGAAGGGACATGGGATTATGCCGGAGACATGAGAAGACATGGAGGTAATGTAGGGACACAAGGCACACAGGATTATGCAGGAGACATGAGAGGATGTGGAGGCTATGTAGGGACAGAGGGGACATGGGAGGGGGCAGGAGATAGGAGAGGACATGGAGGATATACAGACACACAAGGGACATGGGAGGGGGCAAGAGACATGAGAGGACACTTAGGATGTGTAGACACAGAAGGCACATGGGAGTATGCAAGAGACATGAAAGAACATGGAGGATATGAAGAGACAGAGGGGACATGGGAGCAGGTAGGAGACATGAGACCACATCTAGGATATGTAGAGACAGAAGGGACATGGGAGTATGCAGGAGACATAAGAGGACATGAAGGTTATGTAGGGACACAAAGCACACGGGTTTCTGTAAGAGACATGAGAGGACATGGAGGATATGCAGAGACAGAAGGGACATGGGAGGGGGCAAGAGTCAGAAGACAACATCAGGGATATGGAGAGACAGAAGGGACATGGGATTATGCCGGAGACATGAGAAGACATGGAGGTAATGTAGGGACACAAGGCACACAGGATTATGCAGGAGACATGAGAGGATATGGAGGATATGTAGGGAGAGAAGGGACATGGGAGGGCACAGGAGACATGAAAGAACATGGAGGATATGTAGGGACAGAAGGGACATGGGAGGGGATAAGAGACAGAAGACAACATCCAGGATATGGAGAGACAGAAGGGACACGGGAGTATGCAGGAGACATGAGAGGACATGGAGGTAATGTAGGGACACAAGGCACACGGGATTATGGAAGAGACATGAGAGGATATGGAGGATATGTAGGGAGAGAAGGGGAATGGGAGGGTGCAGGAGACAAGAGACGATATGGAGAATACGGAGAGACACAAGGGACATGGGAGGGCGAAGGAGACATGAGAGGATGTGGAGGCTATGTAGGGACAGCGGGGACATGGTTGGGGGCAGGAGATAGGAGAGGACATGGAGGATATGAAAGGACAGAAGGGGCATGGGAGTATGCAAGAGACAGAAGACAACATCCAGGATATGGAGAGACACAGGAGACATGGGAGCAGGTAGGAGCAACCCAGGCGCCTGGATCCCTGGGGGCAGAGGTGACCCAGACATCTGGGTGCCTATGGGAAGCGGGGACCCCTAGTCCTGGGTCCCTGGGGGAGTGGGGACTCAGACAGCTGGATCTCTGCTGGAGTGTGGCCCCAGACGTGTGAGCCCCTAGGCAGGGAGAGAGGCCTCCGATGCCTGGGTCCCTTGCGGGGTAGGGTGAATCAGGCCCCAGATGTCTGGGTCCCTGTTGGGGGAAATCAGGTCCCGGACACCTGGGTCCCTGTTGGGGGGGTAGAGGTGACGCAGATGCCTGTTTCCCTGGGGGGAGCAGGGACCTGGACAGCTGGATGCATGAGGGGAGCAGGAACCCAGATGCCTGAGTCCCCAGGGGGAGCAGGGCCCCAGACACCTGGGTCCCTACCTGGGGGCATTGGGCCCTGGGTCCCTATGCATGGTGTCTCTGGGGCTACATGTGTGGGTGGGTGTGCCACAGCCACAGAAGCACGGTAGAAGGTGCGAGCTCTTTGCCCTGGGGCGCTTCTCATCTACCAGCACAACTGCAGCCCCTTGGCAGTTACTCCCCAGGACTCCAGTAGCTTTGCGTAGATGAAAAACTTGTCACTTGTTTCACGTTCCTGAATATAGAGAAGAGCTGCTGCAAGCTGTGCAGAGAAGTAGAACGGTTCGTGCCGGTTAGTAATAGAAGGCCCGGGACATGCAGCCAGTGTCCGCTGCCGGCTTGGTGGATGGTGCAGCCTGCTGCTCCTTTGGTGAGATGTTCTCCTCCCTCGCAGCACAAGCAGAATATAGGTATTTTTCAGGTCTGCCATTTCAGGCTGCATGGAGCGTTCCATGGGAAGCCAACTTGTCAAGGTTAATGCTGAGACATCAGGTGGGCCATGGCCTGGTGGGCAGTTGCCTGATCAGTGGATTTGGGGAAGAGCCCCTCCACTGAGGCAGCCTCTTGCTGGGGCTGCAGAACACAGAGAAGGCTGTAATGCCTTTTTCTGCGGTGGGGCTGTCTTTGCCTCCCAACACCTCCAGCAGCTGCAGATGTGGAGGGTAATTTGTCCTGCAGTAGATGTCTTGGAGATGCCTCCAAGCCAAAATTGTCTTGTGGGGGGGCCTCCTTGTTGCCATTGACTCTGGAGGTGGCGAGGAGCTCCGGTTGAGAGACAAGCTCCTCAGACATGTCCTCTTGTGCGTTTTCTTTCCTCCTGAGCTGCTGCCGGGGCTCAGTGCTGGTCATGTGCTTGCCTATGCTGGTTTCCTCCTCTTGGCTTTTGGGCTCTTCAGTCCGGCGCGAGGTGGTGGCAGCAGGATGCTTTCTTCCCTGAGCCAAGCAGGGAGTTGGGAGAGGAAGGGGGCCTGGAGGGACGCCGGAGCTGTGCGTGTGCCTGAGAGCTGGTGGGCTGCAAGAGGATGCTGGAGGTGCGGGGAAATGCGATGGTGGGCAATGTGCTGGCGGGACGTGTGTGCAGCAGGCAGAGGCGAGTGGTGGCGGAAGGCGAAGGCTGGAGGGTGTGGGGCGCAGGGCGTTCGGGCGTAGAGGCCGGGCGAGCGGGCGCGGTGGCGGCACGGCTGAGGTAACAACCTACAACGGTTGACTAGCTATAGTCATTCATTATTGTTATGAAGCAATGCTGGTGGAGTGGCTACTTGTTATGAATAAGAAAGCGCTTCTTCCCTGCAAGAAGTTACAGTTGGAGCTGAAAATGAAGTATGGGCGTATGGTAGGAAATGGGGTTATGAGAGTTAAGACTGAGGGCTCCCGGATAAAAAGAAGGATTCATGTCTGGCTTTTTATATTTTTAGTCTGTTTCTTTTCATCATGCAACTGCCTTTCACCCACCGACTCAGAACTGCTGTACTCTTTTTGGTAGGATGTGGTGTTAATGAAACGCTGGTTTTGTGCTCGGGGTATGTGGGGGGGTTTTTCTTCCCGTGTCTCGGTCTATAAAGAAAGGATAAGAATTAAACCTCAAAGCCATTGTCCAGAAGCCTTTTTGTTAGACATAGATTTCTATCTCAATATTTCTATCCCTTTTGACCGCTAAATCGGTTAAATGCTGTGGACTTCTTAGGCACAGACAGCAGTCCCAAAGTTTGCCCATACACAAGCATGATTTCACGTCAAAGAGGAAGGAGTTAGCTCCGCTGGATCCATACCCGCTTCTGCAAAGCCCGAATGCTCGCATAGTGTTCCCTCTTCTACCAGCAGTCACTGAGGAGACAGAAAGGTTTCCCTTGTACCTCTGTGACAGCATTCCTCGTCTGGTAGTAGGATGTAAACGGTAATACATTAATATTAGTGTCTGTGTTTCTCTCTCTCTGCTTTTTGCTCTGTACAAAGTCTGTGCCCCCATGTATAATGTGTTTGTGCATGCACACATAATTTAATATCATCCGAAGCCTATATTACCAGCACTGAAAAATCGATTCCAAGTCTTAGGTATTGGACTTTAAGTCCAAACTGTGGGAGTCCTGTGAACGTGACCTGGGGTTTGCGTCTTCCACTTGTAGAGCTGTGACCCCTGCAAAAGTCTTGAATTCAAGCAAGTGGCAGTTAAGTAAAAAAGAATGAAAAATGTAGTTTTAAGTATGTTTAGGTACAGTTTTCCGGCAGTTATTAAAAAGAAGCTGGTGTGTTTTCAAATTCAAGGATATTAAAAGCTGTTTTTCTGTTATTGTTTTTAGGGAGTAGAAGAGCATTCCAAGGCAAATGAGCGTAAACTGCTTAGTTGAGCGAAGCCAAAGAGCTGGATTTAAATGGCCTTTTCAGTGGAGCAAATTCTGTGCTACAGTGATGAGCGCGTGGTGACTGAGGAGGGATAGTAGCCATATAAATAGGTACTGTTCACTTGAGTTTCTGATTATGCCATTTGTACCACACCATCCTGCTACATTTCCTACATTTCCACACCTAGCTCTCCTGAGAGCTCCCCCTCACGCGCACTGTGTAGCCCATCTGGCTTTGTGACTTTGCCTGGCTACATCCCTGTGGAAGATATTATTGAATACTGGCTACGCGACAAGGGGCATGACAACAAGATCACAAGACCTGCTTAAATGTAGCTAGACACGGAATGCAGGACCTTGGTTTAGAAACTAGAAGATAATGTAGATACCAGTGTCTTGAGAAAAGTACATGACTTGCTACTAGTGTCCTGGGAAAGGTACATGACTTGCTACTAGTGTCTTGGGAAAAGATGCATAGCCTTCTACTGTATCCATTTAATAGATAACAATGCCTTCTACTGTAGCCACCTATAAGGAGCTTGGCTTTTGCAATATGTATGAGCTAATTAACTCTGTTATATAAGTAATAAGATAATTCTGAATAAACTGAGACTTGTTGATCATCATCGGATGTGCTTGTCTCCCGTTGTTCTCCGACAAATGGTGACCCCGATGTGATACACGACGAAGCAACGACGTGATAGTGCCACGACGGAGCAACGAGTGGTCAGGTCCTTGCAGCGAGGACGGCTGAAAACACAGCGAAAAAAACTGTCGAGCCCCGGGCGTTTGCATCGGCGTACCCGGCTGAAACGTGCTGCCGAGACCTTGGAGAGCTGCAACAGCGCGCGCTGACGATATTCAGGTATGCAGAGGCAAGCAGCATATGATTTATTTACATGTCTCTTACAAAAGAGACAAATTAGGGAGATAGATTTACAAAAGGATCTTCCTGGGTTGTTAGCTTATGGGCACTCCCAGGGCTGTTTTCAGAACCCGCATACTGTTCACGAATTATCTGAGTGGCGTAAATTGGGTGATAAGTTATGGGAGGCTGCAATTGATGGGGATAAGTTAGCCAAGAAATTTGGAAAACCATGGAGGGCTGTACATAATGAGTTATTACGATATCAGGCAGAACAGAGGGCGGCTGAACAGGCATCTGCTGCTCATGAAAAGAATAAGACGTACGGGATTGACTGGCCGCGAGATGCCCCCTTACCCCCAAGTGTGTCTACGGTATACTTGCCTTCATCGCCTCCTCCTTTTACTGATGGATTTAAACCTCCTCCTTCTGTACCCTCAGCCCCCGAGAGCGAGTTTGCTCCCAAGGACACATCAAGCAGCCCTACTAATCCGTTTCTGTCGGAGCCAACTCCAGGGGCGGAAGCGAACCTGGCTGAGGCTATGGCAAAAAAACGTAGAGAAGCTTGGGCTGCGCTAGCTCGGGAAGGGCTGGAGCGGGGGGATGGAGAGGTATTGCAAGTGGCTGCACAGCTAGCCTGTCCTGTCACATTCCAAGCCATTCCGGGAGGTGGTGTGCAAGCGACAATTTCAGCCTTGGATTGGAAATTATTGTCCCAATTGCGTGCCACGGTCAGTCAATTTGGAGTCCATAGCGAGCCAGCGAAACAAATGTTAGATTATATCTGGAGTACACAAATTCTATTACCTGCTGACTGCCGAGGGATAATTCGATTGATATTTACCCAGCATCAGCAATTGTTGTTTAATGCCCATTGGCAGGGTTTAGTGCATGAATCAGTTGCAAGCCAGAGACAGCCTGGGGATCCGTTGCATGGAGTGACCGTAGAGGAGCTTATGGGACTTGGACTGTTTTTACGTACTGAAGCACAAGCAATGATAGGTCCAGACAAGTTGAGAGAAGCAATGCAATTAGTAAGGAGAGCTATTGATCGAGT
The DNA here is from genome assembly GCF_040807025.1 of Struthio camelus. NCBI lineage: Eukaryota > Metazoa > Chordata > Aves > Struthioniformes > Struthionidae > Struthio > Struthio camelus. Next base: position 190,279 of record NW_027182712.1, read on the forward strand.
GAAAGAACCAGGGGGCGTTCCAGTTTATATGGGTATAAGACAAGGCAGGGACGAAACGTTTGGGGCATTCATAGACAAGGCTGCTGCAGCTATAGAGAGAGCTGGGGTTCCTGAACATATGCGAGGAGCCTTATTAAAACAGTGTGCCTTACAAAATTGTAATACTACTACTCGTAATATTTTGAGCACTCTTGGTGCCAATTGGACAATAGAGGAAGCATTAGAAAGGATGGCTCAGGTGCCCACTGGACCTCAAGCTTTAGTAGTAGAGGCTATAAAGCAATTGGGGGTTGGGTTACAAGAACAAGCTAAGGCATCTCAGACTCAAGTGTTAGCAGCTCTTGCACCTCTCCAAGCGTCGGTCGTTACTCGACAGAAAACATATCAAGGAACTGCTCGAGTTAGATGCTTTCGATGCGGAGTTTTGGGTCATGTCCGAAAAGAGTGCACCGCTTCCGGAGTTTGGTGTGTAAAGTGCCGTTCGGACACTCATAACACTGGAGCTTGCCGCTGTCGTTCGGGAAACTCCACTGGGAGCGCAAATCGGAGCAGCCGCGCGTAGACACAAGTAGCTGCTGTTCAACAAGTAACACCTCTCGCCTCCGACCAGCAACAAGAGGGAGTCTCGGACTTGACCTGGCCTGCTAATTATTGATTTAAAGGATTGCTTTTTTGCAATTGATTTACATCCTCAGGATCAAAAACGGTTTGCTTTTACCTTACCCTCCCTTAACAGAGAGGGCCCAGATCAACGATTTGAATGGACAGTATTACCACAGGGTATGCGTAATAGCCCCACCTGGTGTCAATTATATGTAGCTGCTGCACTATAGCCGTTACATGAACAATGGAAACATGTTATAATTTATCATTACATGGATGATATATTATTTGCTCAAGCTGCGCCCTTTTCTGACAAGCAGATTGAACACATCCAACGAGTGTTACAATGTTCTAATCTGGTAATTTCTTCAGATAAGGTTCAACAGTCGTCACCATGGAAATATTTAGGATGGGTGCTTACTGACAAAACTGTGTCCCCTCAGAAATTACAGTTACAGTTGCGACTACAGACTCTTAATGATGCACAAAGATTTTTAGGAGACTTGCAGTGGCTACGGCCCATAGTGGGTATACCAAATGAATTGCTAGAAGGACTCCATCCATTATTGAAAGGTACGGACCCTACGATAGAACTTAGAGTTACCCCTTATCAGAAAAATCTCATACAGCAAATTGTAGAACGCGCTATTACAGGACATGTACATCGACTCGATGCTACTGTTCCGATTGATCTTGCTGTGTGGTTAGGGCATCGATACCTGATTGGAGCTCTCATGCAATTAAAGAAAACCGGGGAATTGGGTATTCTTGAATGGGTATCCCCTGCTTTACAGCAGGCTAGAACCTTGGTACAACAAGTGGAAATTTTGGCGGATTTGATAAAACGAGGACGGGAAAGAATTTTACAAGTTCAAGGCTGCGAGCCTTCCACAATATATTTACCCATGCAAAGAAAAGACTCTTTACAATGGTATCTACAGAATAGTGAACATTTGCAAGAGGCGTTGCTTGGTGCTGGTTGTGTGATTGAGACTAATAGCTTTAAGTCCCCATTATTACGATGGATCGGGCAATGGAACTGGATGACATGCCCGAAAAGAGAAAAGAACCCTATAAAAGACGCGGTAACAGCATATGCTGATGCAGGACGTAAATCGCGACGGGCTGCCATTACATGGCAAGACAACGGTTCATGGAAACAGGAATTGTTACATGCAAGACAGGAGGATACTTTACAGACCATGGAACTGACTGCCGTTATTTGGGCCATGATGAACTTGATGGGGCCTCTAAATATTGTAACTGATTCACTTTATGTAACGGGCATTGTTGAGCGAATCGAGGATGCATTTATCAAAGAAGTCCAAAATAAGAGGTTACATGAGCTTTTTATCCAACTCAGAAAGGCAGTGAAGCTTAGAGAAAATCCCTATTCTATAATTCACATACGAAGTCATAAATGGAATATTGGACTTGGAGAGGGTAATGATAGGGCGGATAGGCTAGTCTCTGTTTTCACTGCTGTTCCCATTGCAAAAACTGTTTTAGCCAGAGAGGCCCATTCGGTTTTCCACCAAAATGCCAAAGGCCTGCATGTCGAATTTGGGATCTCCATGGCGGAGGCATGTAGTATTGTTCGAGCTTGCCCAATCTGTAGTAACCATAATGGAGGTTGCGGATTAGGAGTGGGAGTTAATCCCAGAGGGCTTGTCTCAAATGACCTTTGGCAGATGGATGTTACTCATGTCTCTTCTTTTGGACATTTAAAATATGTGCATGTATCTGTTGATACATATAGTAAATTTATTTGGGCAACGGCACAAGCTGGAGAGAAAGTATTGCATGTCGAAAGACATTTGCTTAGTTGTTTTGCTGTCATGGGAGTACCAAAGCAATTAAAAATGGACAATGGTCCCACTTATACTAGCCACAGGATGGATAGATTTTTGAAAACATGGGGAGTAAGACATGTTACGGGAATTCCTCACTCCCCCACAGGACAAGCTATAGTGGAACGGGCACATGGTACCCTAAAACAGCATTTGGCGCATCATGCAGAGATCGCTGATCCGCATTCAAGATTGTTGAAAACCTTATTCGTAATTAACCATTTGTGTGTTTTTGGAGATGCAAAGTATCCACCCGTAGTTGTACATACTAGCTCTTCATCTGAATGTCAAGATACTAGTACCATATGGGTACGGTATAAGGACCCTAAGACAGGAGTATGGCAAACACCTGCAAAGGTCTTATTTTGGGGGAGGGGCTATCTTTGTGTCTCTACCCCTACAGGACCTCTTTGGATACCTGCAAGATGGGCAAGACCTGTACTTGATCCCCAAAGTTCTACAGATTCAATAGAAAGGCACGGCGATTGAAGAAGAGCTGATCCAATGTTACTGCGATCATGTGGGCCTGGATCTACTGCATCTTATTCGTGTATAATACTGTTTTTGCTATGTATCTCAATTCTCCACCAAACTTATGGGTAACATGGGCTAACAAAACGCATACTACTTCCTTTTGCTTAGCATTGGCTTCTGCTACTGATCCTTTTCGTACATGTTTGGTTGGAATACCCGGATATAATACAACTGATTTTTCAAAGCTATCCACTGCCACATGCAATAGGTTAGATGACAGTAGTAAATGTACAGCCAAATGACTAGCTGCATTAAACAAAACATTACCCTGGGATCCTCAAGAAATTGGGCTTTTAGGTAGCAGAATGTTGAATAGTACAGCAAATGAATCAGGATGTGTTGAACTGGGTAATTATAGGCAAAATGTCAATGATCCTACATTATGGCTTACACCCAGGAGCTATCCCTTTTGGAATAAAACATATATGTGTGGTGATTATAGAACCTATGGTTGGGGGAAAAATGACACAAAGATTTGGCTAATGACAGTGCAAAGGCATTGCCTGGCAACACCTATTTGATTTGCGGTGATCGAGCATGGCAAGGAATACCTAGGTATGCTCATGGTGGTCCATGTTATCTGGGAAAATTGACTCTTTTCGCACCAAATGTTACTGTAATATCACAATTACAGAATCACAGAATCACAGAATCGTTTAGGTTGGAAGGGACCTCTGGAGATCATCTAGTCCAACCTCCCTGCTCAACCAGGGTCACCTAGAGCATATTGCCCAGGATCACATCCAGATGGGTTTTGAATATCTCCAGGGAAGGAGACTCCACTACCTCTCTGGGCAACCTGTTCCAATGCTCTGTCACCCTCACAGTGAAGAAGTTTTTCTCAGGTTCAGATGGAACTTCCTGTGGTTCAGTTTCTGCCCATTGCCTCTTGTCCTGTTGCTGGGCACCACGGAGAAGAGGCTGGCCTCATCCTCTTGACACTCCCCCTGCAGATACTTGTACACGTTGATGAGATCCCCTCTCAATCTTCTCTTCTCCAGGCTGAACAGGCCCAGCTCTTGCAATCTTTCTTCCTAGGAGAGGTGCTCCAGCCCTCTAATCATCTTGGTAGCCCTCCGCTGGACTCTCTCCAGGAGTGCCATGTCCCTCTTGTACTGGGGAGCCCAGAACTGGACACAGTACTCCAGGTGAGGCCTCCCCAGGGCTGAGGAGAGGGGCAGGATCACCTGCCTTGACCTGCTGCCAACACTCTGCCTAATGCACCCCAGGAGACCATTGGCCTTCTTGGCCACAAGGGCACACTGCTGGCTCATGTTTAACTTGTTGTCCACCAGCACTCCCAGGTCCTTCTCGGCAGAGCTACTTTCCAGCAGGTCAACCCCCAGCCTGTACTGGTGCATGGGATTATTCCTGCCTAGGTGCAGGACCTTGCACTTGCCTGTGTTGAACTTCAGGAGGTTCCTCTCCGCCCAGCTCTCCAGCCTGTCCAGGTCCCTCTGAATGGCAGCACAGTCTTCTGGTGTGTTAGCCTCTCCCCCCAGTGTAGTATCATCAGCAAACTTGCTGAGGGTGCACTCTGTCCCTTCCTCCAGGTCATTGATGAATATATTGAACAAGACTGGACCCAGGACTGAGCCCTGGGGGACACCACTAGCCACAGGCCTCCAACATGACTCTGCGCCATTCACCACAACCCTCTGAGCTCGGCCATCCAGCCAGTTCTCAAGCCACCTCACCGTCCACTCATCTAGCCCACACTTCCTGAGCTTACCTAGGAGGATGTGATGGGAGACAGTGTCAAAAGCCTTGCTGAAGTCCAGGTAGACAACATCCACTGCTCTGCCCTCATCTACCCAGCCAGTCATTCCATCATAGAAGGCTATCAGATTGGTCAAGCATGATTTCCCTTTGGTGAATCCATGCTGACTACTCCTGATCACCTTCTTGTCCTCCAGATGCTTAGTGAGGACCTTCCAGGGATGGAGGTGAGGCTGACAGGCCTGTAGTTTCCTGGCTCCTCCTTCTTGCCCTTTTTGAAGAGTGGGGTGACGTTGGCTTTCTTCCAGTCCTCAGGCACCTCTCCTGATCTCCAGAACCTTTCAAAGATGATGGAGAGTGGCCTAGCGATAACATCCGCCAGCTCCCTCAGCACTCGTGGGTGCATCCCATCAGGGCCCATGGATTTATGGATGTCAAGTTTAGACAAAAGATCTCTAACCTGATCCTCCTCAACCAAGGGAGAGTCTTCCTTTCTCCAGACTTCCTCTCTTGTCCCCAAGGTCTGGAATTCTTGAGGACTGGCCTTAGCAGTGAAGACTGAAACAAAGGCAGCATTCAATAACTCTGCCTTCTCTGTATCTTTTGTCACCAGGGCACCTGCCCCATTCAGCAGTGGGCCCACGTTTTCCCTAGTCTTCCTTTTGCCTCGGATGTATTTGAAGAAGGCCTTCTTGTTGTCCTTGACATCCCTTGCCAGATTTCATTCCAAATGGGCCTTAGCCTTTCTTGTCGCATCCCTGCACGCTCTGACAATGTCCCTGTATTCCTCCCAAGTGGCCTGTCCCCTTTTCCATATTCTGTACACTTCCTTCTTCTGCTGGAGTTTTGCCAGGAGTTCCTTGCTCATCCATGCACATCTCCTGCCCGCTTTGCTGGACTTCTTCCTCAGAGGGATGCACTGATCCTGAGCCTGGAGGAAGTGACGCTTGAATATTAACCAGCTTTCTTGGACCCCTCTTCCTTCTAGGGCCCTGTCCCATAAGATTCCCCTAAGTAGGTCCCTGAAGAGGCCAAAGTCAGCTCTCCTGAAGTCCAGCGTTGCAATCCTACTCATTGCCCTGCTCCCTCCTCGTAGGATCCTCAACTCCACCATCTCATGGTCACTGCAGCCAAGGCTGCCCCCAACCTTCACATCTCCAACTAGACCTTCTTTGTTCGTTAATACAAGGTCTAGCATTGCACCTCTCCTCGTTGGCGTCTCCACCACCTGAGTCAAGAAATTATCATCAAGCCTCTGCAGGAACCTCTTTGACTGTTTGTGCCTAGCTGTGCTGTCTTCCCAACAGATGTCAGGGTGGTTGAAGTCTCCCATGAGAACCAGGGCCTGTGATCGTGAGGCTACTTCCAGCTGTCTGTAGAAGGCCTCATCGATGGCTTCCTCCTGATCAGGTGGCCTGTAGTAGACCCCCACAACAGTGTCACCCATGTTACCCTGCCCTTTAATCCTTACCCATAGGCTCTCAACTTGCTCTTCATCCACCCCGAGGCAGAGCTCCATACATTCTAGTTGCTCCCTCACATAAAGAGCAACTCCACCACCTCGCCTTCCTGGCCTGTCTTTCCTAAAAAGCACATAGCCATCCATGACAGCATCCCAGTCATGTGAACTATCCCACCATGTCTCTGTCACTGCAATGAGATCATGGCCCTGCGACCGCACACAGATCTCTAACTCTTCCTGCTTATTCCCCATGCTGCGTGCATTGGTATACAGGCATTTCAGAGAGCCAGTCAAGCATGCAGGCTTCCCAGAAGAGGTGCAAGAGGATCCTCCATAGCCACGTTGCATGCTGTCTCCCCTGGCTGTATGCACCCGCTGGAGGCATCTTGACTTGAGCGGTGTTTTACTGACTCCCCTGCCACTATACCACTCCCCTTCCCCCGTCTTGCCTAGTTTAAAGCCCTCCGTACCAGGCTGGCCAATCTGTTGGCAAAGACACGCGTGCCCCGCTTGGTAAGGTGGATCCCATCACTCCCTATCAGCTATTGATCTTCAAACAGGGTCCCATGGTCATAGAAACCAAAGCCCTGTTGCCAACACCAGGCAATATAACAATATTAAAAAATTCCTTTTTAATAAGACACGCCGTGATAAACGATCTGTAGCTACCCTCACACCTGACTGTGAACTCTGGGGACCCACGGCTAACTTTTTTGCATCAATTGTTCCAGGGGTAGGTGCTGCTCATGCACTTCGTACTATAAATAAACTAGCATGCTGGATGGTTAAGCAATCAAACGTAACAACACAGATATTGAGTGAACTAGCACAAGACATGGAAAGTCTCAAACATCAGATACTTCAAAATAGAGCTGCTACTGATTTTTTATTATTGGCTCATGGGCATGGTTGTAAAGATTTTGAGGGCATGTGTTGTTTTAATCTCTCCTCTAATTCAGAATCAATTCACAAACAATTGCAATGGCTTAAGAATCGCACTAAGGATATTACTGTTGTAACTAACTCGCTTGATACCTGGCTATCATCTCTCGGTATTGGTCCCTGGCTTAAGACCATGATTATGTACGCAATAGGTATAGGATTGATGGTTTTGTTGATTATATTGTTTTTACCCTGTTTTGTAGCCTATCTACAGAATATAGTTATACGCACGATCCATAAAACGCAAAATAAATTTCTTTTAATATTTCTTTACTAAAAGAAGACGGGGGAAATGTGGAAGATATTATTGAATACTGGCTACGCGACAAGGGGCATGACAACAAGATCACAAGACCTGCTTAAATGTAGCTAGACACGGAATGCAGGACCTTGGTTTAGAAACTAGAAGATAATGTAGATACCAGTGTCTTGAGAAAAGTACATGACTTGCTACTAGTGTCCTGGGAAAGGTACATGACTTGCTACTAGTGTCTTGGGAAAAGATGCATAGCCTTCTACTGTATCCATTTAATAGATAACAATGCCTTCTACTGTAGCCACCTATAAGGAGCTTGGCTTTTGCAATATGTATGAGCTAATTAACTCTGTTATATAAGTAATAAGATAATTCTGAATAAACTGAGACTTGTTGATCATCATCGGATGTGCTTGTCTCCCGTTGTTCTCCGACACGTCCCCTTGTTGAATTGGCTCTAACTGCTCTAGGGTGCAGTTGTTTGTGTTGCAAAGATTTTGGAAGAGACACCTGAGCCTAGTCTCTGTAACAGACTAGGTAAGATAAGGAAACAGTGATAAAACTTCCATGCTCCACTGCTCTGTTTGGAGACTGTCTGAAGGTAGGGTGTGGGAAACGGTCCTAGTCACGGGAGGGAGAGAGAAGGGACCTGCATGCTTTTCCCTTTCAGTTGTAATGGCCCCAGAGTCGGCATCGTGATGGAACTGGACACAACTCAGTGGTGTCATTTGACATCAGGAGTTAAGTAATGAGTTCTAAGGCAACCAAAAGGTTAAGGCAACAGCCTGGAAGTCTGCAAGGATGCAGTTATGCGGTTTTTGGGTGAGTGGATGTAAAAGCTCGGATTGCAAGGGCTTCCGCAAGGGTCAAGCTCTTCTGAGGGGGCCCTGTAGGACCCTTAATCCGCAATCCCATTAGTACCTCAAGTATAGCTTGCTTCAACAAGACTACAATCCATTTCCTTGTTATAGTGCATGCTTGATAAAGGATCTCAACAAATGTTTTCCAGGGATAGTGACTCATAAGTTAAAGAGAGCAGGGATGTTCTAGGGTGAGAGTTCAAGAAAAGATGCAGTGGCTCAGGGAGAAGAGGAGCTAAGCTTTAGGCAGGTGGGACCCCGTGAGTGAGTGAGTGTCCTTGAACTGTGGCGAGTTCCAGGGAAGTTGTAGGCAGTAGTAGTAAGGGGTGAGAGGGGAAGAGGTGACTGCGTGGTTTCAGGCCTTGGCAAATATTTCAGATGCCATGGGAGACAGGGGTGTGCTGGAGAGCGGACGGGAAAGTGAAGTTTAGTGTCGCCAGAGGGGTTAATATGAAGAAAAGTTCTGGCAGAACACTTACTCATTTTTGCTTGTAAACTTCAAGCGATAATAACTAAAAAGAGAAGGGCCATGCCACTGAATGCACGGATCTTTTCTGGTTCCTGCTTTATGGAAGAGCTCAGCAATCACCTCCTGCCAGTGTCTTAATCTGTCTAGAAAAGAGTCTTGGCATATCTGAGAAGGACAAAGAGCTCCGTTTGTTCTGAACGTCATGATCTTCTGCAGAGAGTGGAATCCATCAGACAAGTCAAGCCTTCCTGGGGTAGTCAGATGCCACAGAGGTGGCACTTAAAAGTAAATCCTTTTTTTTTGTCACTGCCATGGGAAGACGACGAAGGACTCTCTGATGGAGCGAGGTGGTGACATAAACAGAAGAAAACTTTGCAGTGACCTAAGTCTGGGAGAAAGGGATAGATTATTGCTGATCTATAGTAAAAAAAGAGAGAGAGGCAATTACCTTCTGTCTGAGAGTCTTGCACCATCATCAGTCGGCCAAACCATTAGGACCCAGAGAGTACAGATGAGTTAATCCATGGCTTTTGTAAGACTAGACATTGTCAATGGCTTCAGTGCCCCTAGTGGGCTCTGCTTGATGCCTTATATGACAAGTAGCCCTGAATTCATGGAGTCTGTGCTGAAGTATTTCAACTGCATATGGCAATTTAGTTTCCTTTTAACCGAAAGCCAGAAGGTACTCAAACTCAGTACAGGAATTATTAAAAAAAAAAATTTCTCTTCAACTGTCTTTATACCTGCTATAAAAAAAAAAAAATCTATTTATTAACCAGGAGGATGAAAAGGAATGGCCCTTATAGCTTCAGGACAGCCTGTAAGGCCCAAAATTCTTGCGGTCCATGAAGTCAGAGGCTGCTACCTGAGACCGCTCTCTATAAAGGTGGTTCCTCAGGAAGTACTTTTATCTCTGTGCTGAGACAAATCGTTCAGCGCGTCACCGTCACCTGAGCTGTACTTATGCGGTGGTGTTGCAACCAAAATGTAGACAATGTATTTCTCGAAGAAGGCGAGTAGTCACACAACATACTGAGGTACTCTGGACCACTTTTTGGAGCAGATGTGCATTTGTGGAGCTAAGTAATGATCTTCTGCATACTCATTTTGATTTAAGGCCCAGTGATAGCAAAAGGGCAATTAAGGAAATGTGGGCCTTGACCATTTAGTAGCAGCTTTGTCGGCTGGCTGTATCAGGATGCTGATTTCTGTTTGAAAGTGTAGCATTGGCAAGATTTTTAATTTGTTCTCACTGTAAAAATGCCAGGATTTATTTTCTCAGGGCTTGCACAATTTGTTCTTGGGGCTGTTGCTTAAAAGCTAGACACCTACGTACACCGTTAGCCTTCAGTTCAGTTCAAAGTAAATCAAAGGAGTTGGTTAAAAACATAAATTATATCTGAGTCGTTAGGTAAGAACGGCCACAGTATTAGCGGTCTCATGAAATACCAAGAAAGAAGAATTTGTTACTAATTTTCCTCTTGGTAAGAAGGAGGAATGAAATCTTGCCATAGTGTAGGATCCGCAGAGACTCACCAACTGAAAAGGAGCCCAAGGAGAAGCCCCATGCTCGTAGGGCTGGTTAGTAGAGACTGTTTACCAAAAGAAGCCTCCAGGTGAAAGTTTGTGTCTGATGACGTAAAATCAAAGAGAAACCCACTAAAGTGAAAATGTAGCATAGAATGTAGAAGAGGAAGAGAAAGCATTGAAGAGCAAAGAGTATGACCCAAGAGCATGAAAGCCAACAAAAAAGGTACAGTTGAGGAAGAGAAAATGTAGAAGAGCATTAGGAAACTTGCAGCATGAGTATTGCAGAAGCATTTCGGGGACACTGCAGGTCAAGCTCCAAATGATAACCTGACCTGAGAGTATTAGAGGGTTGGAGACTCCACCTTGACCCTGACTGAAGCCCAGGTTTCCTTCAGGCTTTCATTTGCATTATGCCAGATAAAGCCATGCTAAGTGAAGCACTGGTCCTTTATAGCCATAGTATAGTAATCACTGCATGGGGCACCTTCATGAAACGCTTTCTGGGCCACAAAGAGCAGCATGCATTTGCTGTGCTAGGCCTGTAATATTATTACCATTGTGTGCCATACAGCGTTGCTACTAAACAGTTGTTGAGAGATGCTTGCCGTTTGCCCAGCTTTGCCTTGCTAAAAAGATTGCTTGTGCTGGTCACCTTTTCAGGAATCCTCTCTTCTGATCTGAGTATGACCAAGAGTATGGAAACAAACAAGAAAGGTGCAGCTGAGCAATAGAAACTGTAAGAGAGCGTTAGCACACTTGCAAAATGAGTATTGTAGAACCCTTACAGGTTCTACAGTAGTGTGTAGGACACTGCAGGTCAAGGAGAGGCTCAGCAGTGTCCTGTTGCAGCTGGATCTGGTCTATATTTTGGTAGGGGTAGGAATGTGAGGTGAGTAGAAGTTAGTGAATAGCTGGGCGGTGTCATAGCTGTACCGGTGTGACTACTGCAGGTTTGGAGTCTAAAGCCAAAGGATGGAGGAATATGCTCACTTTCGTGGAGTGCCTTGTGTGCACGCAGACTATCGGGAAAGAAAAGCTGAAGTGTTTCAGTGGTCAAAAAGTCATTCTTTCTTTACGTTCATTTGTGAATTTGTTGGAGGAGTATTCCACGTGAGTGTAAAACAGAGGGTCTGCTTTTTTACTGGATAATGAGCTGAGAGAGCGGCTCTGGGCTTGGATTAGAGGAGGCCTCTGATTGTGACCTTGGTTTTTGGAACTATTGTGATAACTTGCAAGAGGTCTCCACGATCTCCAGCCGTGATAGTCATCTGATCATTGGGCAACTAGGTCAGAGAATGACTTTCTGTGTAGTATGCAGAGCGAGTCTGTATTGACCATGTGAAAGGAGATGAGAGACGGTAACCCACAGTATGCGTCTCTGGACGCAATTTTCTGCCTTTCTTGGCTCTGGAGTTTAGAATGTTAGTACGCTTTCGAATAAGGGCCACACAAAATAATTGCTTTCTTCAAAGATGTAAAACGGTGTGAGGCAAGCTGGATTACTCTCGTCTGCTGTCTTGCTGGAACCTCTTTAGGCACGAGACACTAAGGTGCAAAGGGATTAACGTCAAGGAAATTAGGAAAAGGCACTGTCTTCTGTGATCAGAAGAGCTGACCCAACTCCTTGTTACCCAAGTGCCATCTATTCCTTCCAGGTTAAAGATTCCCCAGACAGTGGACCTGCTAGCTGTCGGGGAGCACAATGGAAAAAAAAAAAAAAGAAAAAAAAGGCAACCCTCCCCCGCAAATTGTTGACCACACATCTAGGGAGGACATAAAAGGAAAAGAAAGCCATTGAATAAAGTCTAGGGCTTTGTTTCCTGCAGTTTTTGTGCAGGACAAAAGGACTTTCAGAAGTCCCTTACAGTCAGAAAGCAGTTCTAGAGACAAAAGGTGTAGTCACCCTCTGGAGATTCATTGTAGATAACTGAGCGAGAAGCTCTCCCACTCCAAAAGGCCTGTCACAGAGTGAACATTTGGAACAAACTCTTCTCGGTTATTTAAGTCTGCGACGTCTTCTGGCAAGTTCTTATGGCCACTGCGCCTTGAAAATCCATGTGGAATGTTTTCCGAGAGTGTGGTGAAAGAAGCCCTGGGAAACTCCAGGACACAGTTTGCTTCAAGAGCATCGTGTGTGGAGTTTTCTTTTAGCCTGAGATGGATTGTCATGGATTTTCAGAATGTGTGTTAGTTTCCACTGAAAGAAATTCGTTGAGAGAGACTGAGCTAATACTCTTTTGGAAATTAATGTGTGTGGAGTATTAGAAGATGACAACTTGTAATGTGCCTCATCTGATGAAGTACAGCATTGATTTCCAGGAAATTTGAGGCAGAACGTGTTCAGTGTATGACGCTTTCTGGTCTTTTCAGTCTAACCCTTAACGATGAGATGCATAACAGGTGGAATTGGTGCAGAATTCATCGACATTCTACAGTCATCCTTTCTGAAGGCTTTTATCCTTTCAGTGGCTTGCAGTGGATTTCCTTTCCTTAAAGAATTAGCCAGTCGGAATATCTGGCCCTCCTCCACTCCACACAAAAGGAAGATGGCTTTCCACGGAGTCTGCATTGAGGAGCACCGTTCAGTGCAGAACTGCTAAGAACACACAGTGAAGATGGTGTTTTGTTGTACTTCAAGCCAGGGAGCTCACTAGCAGCATCTCTGGAAAGATGCCAAGATAGGAAGTTCCTCTACATTTTCCTTTTCTCTTTCTTCAGAATAGATGCTCCGGCTTGTCAGTATCGTGACAAGTGGGTTTTACTCTATAGCTGTTTTTTTAGAACAAGCAACCCTTTGGGTTCTGGTAATGTCTAATTGGCCCTTTGTAGCTGAACTACTATAAAAAGCACGGGGAAGGAACAACTTTGCGGATGATGTGGTTAACAGATACACAGAGCAAGAGATTAGAGGGAAAAATCCATGGCTTTTGCTGCTGTCACCTACACTGCAGGTGAAAGGGTTCAGATTCTCTCCAACACCCCAAAGCTGCTCTGGCCCCCTACAGAGAATTGCAGGTCAAGCAAAGGTGAGGTAATGTTTCCACTGCTCTGAGCTGACCTCTGTAGTTGAGTGCCAAACATTTCTCTTCATCTAGAGTACTCAAAGGGAGTTCTTGACGTTTCCCCCAGTTGCTCCTACAGCTGTTGCTAAGCCTGTGGCTTTCTGTGTAGCATCTGTAGTGTTTTATTTTTCTACCAGGTGCATCTCAGTTAGCACGGATGATTTCACAGAGCAGTCTGCAGAGGCTCAGCAAGTAAATGGTTATGACATTTGTTTGTCTAGGAGGTTAGACCTCTCTCTTTGTATGTGGCCTAGCACCCATTGCTGGAGGATCTGTCTGCCTCAGAGCCTCTACTATCTCCGTCCCTGTGACACTCGTACTGCATTAGCCCCCTGCCCCCACTGCTTTACAGGGTGGGCGCTGAAGCACAGAAAGAGTGAGTCATTTGCTTAATACTAGAAGAAAGGCTGCAACAGATCAACCCATGATTGCCATTTTGTTCTCAAATCACAAGCCAGTGCCTTATCCCAGCTCTGTTACCGCAACTCTGTCATCCCACGCCTTAGCCCAACTCTCTGCAGTCGAGGCGCGAAGACTGAAATAACAGCTACTGAACAGCATGGAGCCCTTCTGTAAGCAACAAAGTAATAAAGCAGTCTGCGTAGAGTCCATTTTTCCCCACGGGCAAAGTCTGCTGATACCTCCAGGTCTCTCTGTGAGAACTCTTGTCAGACTCGGTGGCTGTGATGATGGTGACTGGGCCCCGTGGAGGCGCTCCTCCTCCTCCTCCTCGGAATTGAATACATTTTAATGAACAACTCATACCAAAAGGAGGGAAGCCTTAGAAAAGAGAAGGAACTATTGCCCGTGGTGCAAACTCTCTCTCCAAGCCTTCTATTCCTCTGCTCTGCTGGCCGTCATTGTCACGGTTGCAGGTGTGGAGTCGCGTCTGTAGTCTGGTCCCGTAATGACGGCTCTGCTGTCACTCCTTTTGCTATTCAATCTCCTCCTGCCCTCCTGTCTGTGTCTCCCTCTAGCCTCTTCAGTTCCGTTCAACCACTAACTTTGGAAGGTACATTTAAAATGTCACTGTACTTCATGTGGCTAAAACTAAGCTGTCTCTTGATTGGAAACGGACTGGAAGCCTGAGCAGCAAATAACAACGCGTTGCCAATAAGTTGCGTGGAAACCCCGTTCTTGTTTTGGCCAACTGACTAAGGTGGAGACACGTGGGTCGTCTAAGGCCATCTCAGGCAGTCAAGCGCAGCCACGTTAAAGTCGTACAGTCACTTGCTATCGCTACACAGGATTGCCTCCCAGTGCCTGGAGCCCGTTCTTAGAAGTTTTTCCAAGAGTTCTGTTTCTAGGTAATGTGACTAAGTCTCCTCCTTTATGAGTGTCGCCCTGTGGTTATGCTTCAGGAAAGACGCCCTGAGACTCACGCAGAGCTATACTGTACCATTTCTTTACAAATCCCCCTTGTCAATACTGAGAGTGGTTTGAGATGTTTTTCTCCATCATATTCTAAATGGGGCTTTTTTTCTTGTCTTGCAAGCGGGGAAAGGGACGCACTGCTTTTTTCAAGCTTTGCCTATTGTCAGGAGTTCAAATAACCAAGGAAGAAACTTTTTCCTGCTGACACGGCAAGGCGAGATAAAGAACGTGTAGAGCAGTAAAGTACAGTACTAAAGCTGTTCCACAATTTCCGTCGCTCACTCTTTCCATAACTGCAATAGCTGCAATAGCTGCTACAATTGCACATAATTGCACAATGCAGACTTGCTGTAGAGTTTCCCGGGGAGAAGCTGGGCTGTTCTTTACACGTGCGGTTGCGCTAGCATAGCCTGTGGACGCATCATGTGCACAGGCTGGTATTATGTCAGTTCTCGGACCTTTTGAATGAGTTTGTGTAAGGGAAGGGGAACAGCCTGGCACTGCTCCTGTGATAAAGCAAAAGTGTCCTGTCTCCAGAATTACTCACTTGTGCAAGTGCTCTTTTGGGAAGCTATTTATGTATCTGTTTTAAAAAGTCATCCTTCTGCTACTTAATTTGGTTATTCTGAGTGGGCTGTGGATGTCTTGGAAGAGATCAGCTGGTTACAATACCAAAGGCGCTTCATGTTTTTCCACTGTTCCCTCTTGACCTGGAGGCATAGGGATGGATAGTCCATGTTTGAGGTTACCCTCTATAAAACGGGACAGGCACAACATTTGGCAGTGACATAAAGCACAAAGCAGCAAACTCGGAAACTGTCTGTGAAGACGGCGCTTGCAGGATCAGGGAGCAGTTTGTAAGTTCTTAGAAAGTATTCCAATGCTCTTTCAGAATAAGAAGCTAACCTCATGTGAGAAATTCACTCTGTAGGGAAATTAAAATGCTAAAAAGAAATTGAGTCGGGCTAACAGGTAGCTTTTGCGTTCGCACTTGTGTTGAAGAAGTACCTTATCGGGCTGGCGAGTGAAGGAGTAAAAGCATAAGAGCAAAATTTAAAAAAATCTTGGTGGAGAGGTAGAAGATGTGCAGGCTCAGCAGCTTGTAGAATATGCTATTGACTGTAAAGCATATGAATATTTTCCTAAATTATTTATTGTTATCAGCAGTTGTTTTCTTTCTCTGTAGGAAGGCCATACGTATTTGTGCCTCATCCTTGCAAAACAGGACCTGTTCTTAAAAGGAAAAAAACACCTAGAGAGTTGTTAGAGCGGTACTGTGCTGTCTGTAAAGCAAGCACAGCATACGCTTACTGTTGGTGGTGTTCTCTGCCCTGGAGCTGTGTAGAAAGAGGTTCATTTAGCAGTCACAAACGTGGGGGAATGCCTCCTGCTGGCCATTCATGGCACTCCTGTGCTTAAATCCCAGGCTTAGATCCTAGCTCTCCAGGTTGAGTCCAATCAACCGGGGGGGGGGATTTGTTTTCACCACCAGAAAGCTACTTCTTCACAGAAACATTGCTTAACGTTAGTGACTAATCTTTACTCGTGTTAGCCTCTGACATTTACTAATATTACCCTTTCAGTGACATTCTAGTAGAGCTAGGAAGACTTTGTGCTGTGGCTGACTTGACCAAGCCAAGCATGAGTTTACCTTCGGATAAAAACCAAGCAGCCTGGGTCCACTAGCATCTTCTCATGGATTTATCAGTCTTGTTAGAAGCGTACACTTGGTACAGTTTAAATTGGACATGGACCGGTATTTATTTTGACAATGATACTTCAAATCTAGTCCCAAGATATTTGAAACCTAGCTATACGGGGTGGGGCGGGGAAAGGTGAAAGTAATTGTTATCACAAAAGAACTCACTACATTAGTGATTGCTTACCTGAGCTGTGGGGGACTAAGAGGCAAGGACTGATTTACAATCGGCATGGCTCTTAAATAGCCTCTGCTGGTTCTGCGTTGTAAGGCCATTGCCTTTTCTTGATGACTTAACGCTTTAATGTTAATTTTTGGAAGTGTCTTAATTTTTTTTTCTCTTCCCCGTTGCAGACCAATCTGAAAAGTCCAATCGTTCTGCCTAATGGGAGAGTTCCTTTCTGGGCAGCTGTGTTAAGCATTCTGGGGGGGGGAGGAGGGGGGATCTTCTTGGTGGTGGTGGTGGTTGTAATTTTTTCCAATGGAGTCTTAGATTAGGTAACTATAACTTGCAATGCTTGCCATCGCATGTAAATCCAGCAAAGTAGTCACAGACAGACCCTGCTATTACTTTGAATGGGAGGACAGGTTGCATTTTGGGGGGGGGGGGGGGTGCCGCCCGAGGAATTCCTGCTGGGATTTAAATCTCGCCGCATGGTTGCGTGAGTGTTCGGTGCACCTATAGGACGGTTATTGCCCAATCTACAGAAGCAAAGCTGCTTTGTAAAAGGGGTTCGAGATTGTCCGAATCGTGGAAGTGTTAGCTTCCTCCCTCTTTACTGCTTTTCCCTTTTCAGAGGAGCTACTTATCCTTCTTTTGTCTGTTCTCTTGTTTCTGTTCCTTTCTTTGTGCCATAACATATCAATATATGTCCACAGTTTGATATATGTAAATAGTTTGATAAATCCGTTTACTTGTTAAGCACTGTATTTGTTAATCAAATCCATTTGTTAATAGTAGGAACGCCTATACTGACACCCCAAATCTGTTGTATCTGTTAGGGCTCAATAAACTGTCTCAGATGCCTAAGAACTGGTTGGGCACTCAGTCATTCCGTGACCTGTCTAGGTCCCTCTCAATGGCAGCCTGCCCCGTTCAGCCCTGGGCCCACATTTCCCTTGTTCCCGCTTCTACTCTTACTGAAACAAGAGCACATCATCTTTATGCTCCTGGCATCCCTTGCAAGCATCGAGCCTAGAGGAGCTTTGGCTGTGTCAGAGGAACTGCTTCCCTACTTGCCTGGACAATAGTTCTCAATTCCTCCTTTGCAGCCTCTCCCTGCTTCCCATGGCTGTGTGCTGCCTTTTTGCATTAGAGCTCATGCCTGAGTTCCCTCTTTAGCCACCCTGTCTCCTGAGATGTCTGCTTGGTTTCCTGGGTGCTGTAGAAATAGTCCAACGCTAGGTTTCCAAGGAGCAGAGTCTCATGCACATATAACAGCAAAATTATTTATTTATTTAAATGACGGTAGAGCATAGTAAGAGCTGGAGCTGGGTACCCCAAACAAAGACATTCTGGGGTAATTCTACCCTTGACAGCTTGGTTTCCCTGCCTGCCAGGGAAGGTCTCCTCCAATCTTGTTTCCTGAGTCGGTGCTCGCTCTCCTCCTGATTGGTGTCTGTCTCCTTTGCACAGGTCCTGGCCTACATCCCAGGCTGGTTACCATGTCCTTGTTTCCTACCAGTCCCTTATCTTCCCAAAGCTCAACCACAAGCCAGGTGCATCCCATCTGGTCTCCTGCACTCCACTTGGTCTCCTGGGTAGTGAGTTTTGTATCTGTATTAGCTGGCTTTAATTGCTTTTGCAGTTCCATCATCAGCAATGTCACATCGTCAGCAATTTCTGGAGTTCCTGGACAGTTCGGCCTTGAGGCCTGCAGGCTTCGTCTACTTTAGGCACTTACGCTAAGGAAGAGTCAGGCCGATGCTAAGCTGAAGCTAACTCAGCTACACTTTCCTTCTCTAACAGTGCTGAAGCTAAAGCAGTTGCGATTTCCTTCTCTGACACTGGAACTGGGTATCAGCATGGGCCATTCTGGAGCTTGGAGGCTGCTGGCCTGAAAGACCTGCCAGCTTTCTGGAGCCCTTCAGAGCTGCCTCCCATGGGATTCCTCCACCAGTCCCCCCAGGAGGCCCAAGTCTGCTCCTCTCACATCCACAGTCTGCACTCTGCTGCTCTTCTTCCTCACTCCCCTCAGAAGCACAAGCTCCACTGCCTCATGGCCACTGCAGGCAAGGCTGACACAGCTGATCACATGCCTGCTGGGTTCTTGCTGGTTGGCAAGTTCCAGGTCCAGGTGATTACAATCCCTGGATTTTCCTGGTGAGCATCTTCCTGCTCCCCATTTCAGCCCCTCACCTGCCAAATGAAATAACAAAGACAGACAGTACTTGAACACCCAAAGGACCTGAGACACGCAAATGCGGGACGCGACTCTAGTATCTGTCCAGGTCCCGCACACCTTTCCAGCTTTACTCCTGCAGCAAACTTGGCTTCCACACAAGCCGGGAAATACAAAACCCATCAAAAGCAAAGAAAGGCACGACATGAGCTTTGCTCGCACTCTCCCTCAGCGCCCAACTCTCTTCTCTAAAGCACTACGCCAAAAGGTCTTTACCCAGGGAGGTCAAGGCCTCATCATTGTCCCCACTCCCGGCCCTGTAGAGCTCCTTCTGCCCTTCTTCCAACTCCTTCCGCTCGTCCGCCGAGAAGCTGGCCGCGACAGCTTCCAACGTTGCAAGGGCCTGGCACAAAAATGAAAAACTCGGATGCTGCTGAACAGCAACAACAGCCAGGCTCTTGCTCCAGCTCCACAGCAAGGTTTGCCTCTGCAGGCCTCAACAAGGCAGACATTGCTCCTGGCACCTATCAACATCGTACCGACAGGATGACCCAGCTTCAGGGCTGCCTCCAAAGACTCTCGTTCTACACCAGCTTCCATACTAAGCTCTTCTGCCTTGGCCCTGACAGAGAACCAAAGCAAGCTGCTTCTCCCAACTGTCTCCACTGCATGCCTCCAAAGCAAAGCAATACAATCCGCTCGAGCACCTACAGCGGCAGAGATGCTGCTGCCAGCCACACACAGCCTACCATTAGCCTTGCTCCCTCCCAGAGCGGGAGCTGCAGATGCTGGTGCTGAGCAGGTTCCCACCCACAACCCCACCCCAAAGGCGTAATCCAGACTGGTCACAACTGGGAAAAACAGAAAAAAAGTATGCCGAGATGTCTCAACACATGAAAGCACTAAGCTGCTGCACCCAGCACCATGCACCCCAGCCCCTGGAACCCTGCACTGCGACTCCTCACCCTGGCACTGTGTACTCCAGCACCCCACACCCTGGATCTCAGCACCTGGGACCCTGCACCCAGCACCCACCTCCAGGCACCCGGCAGCCAGCAACGTGCACCTCACCTCAAAGGATCCTGCAGCCAGCACCATGCATCCCAGCACCTGTCACCCTGCACCCAGCAGTGAGCACCCACCTCCCGGTACTCTGCAGCCAGCAATGTGCACACACCTCCCAGCACCCTGCACCCAGAAAATGTGCACACACCTCCCGGCACCCAACACCCGGGTCCTGCCCCCGGAGCCCGCCCGCCCCCCAGCACGGCCGCACAGCAGTGCTCCCCGCCCAGCCCCCGCCCGGGCCCCGGCCCCAGCTGCGCTCCCCGCAGCCTGGCCCAGCTGCCAGGGCTCCCCTGCACCCGGCCGCCCTCTGAGCTGCACCCTCCAGCCTTCGCCTTCCGCCACCACTCGCCTCTGCCTGCTGCACACACGTCCCGCCAGCACATTGCCCACCATCGCATTTCCCCGCACCTCCAGCATCCTCTTGCAGCCCACCAGCTCTCAGAGGCATGCACAGCTCCGGCGTCCCTCCAGGCCCCCTTCCTCTCCCAACTCCCTGCTTGGCTCAGGGAAGAAAGCATCCTGCTGCCACCACCTCGCGCCGGACTGAAGAGCCCAAAAGCCAAGAGGAGGAAACCAGCGTAGGCAAGCACATGACCAGCACTGAGCCCCGGCAGCAGCTCAGGAGGAAAGAAAACGCACAAGAGGACATGTCTGAGGAGCTTGTCTCTCGACCGGAGCTCCTCGCCACCTCCAGAGTCAATGGCAACAAGGAGGCCCCCCCACAAGACAATTTTGGCTTGGAGGCATCTCCAAGACATCTACTGCAGGACAAATTACCCTCCACATCTGCAGCTGCTGGAGGTGTTGGGAGGCAAAGACAGCCCCACCGCAGAAAAAGGCATTACAGCCTTCTCTGTGTTCTGCAGCCCCAGCAAGAGGCTGCCTCAGTGGAGGGGCTCTTCCCCAAATCCACTGATCAGGCAACTGCCCACCAGGCCATGGCCCACCTGATGTCTCAGCATTAACCTTGACAAGTTGGCTTCCCATGGAACGCTCCATGCAGCCTGAAATGGCAGACCTGAAAAATACCTATATTCTGCTTGTGCTGCGAGGGAGGAGAACATCTCACCAAAGGAGCAGCAGGCTGCACCATCCACCAAGCCGGCAGCGGACACTGGCTGCATGTCCCGGGCCTTCTATTACTAACCGGCACGAACCGTTCTACTTCTCTGCACAGCTTGCAGCAGCTCTTCTCTATATTCAGGAACGTGAAACAAGCGACAAGTTTTTCATCTACACAAAGCTACTGGAGTCCTGGGGAGTAACTGCCAAGGGGCTGCAGTTGTGCTGGTAGATGAGAAGCGCCCCAGGGCAAAGAGCTCGCACCTTCTACCGTGCTTCTGTGGCTGTGGCACACCCACCCACACATGTAGCCCCAGAGACACCATGCATAGGGACCCAGGGCCCAATGCCCCCAGGTAGGGACCCAGGTGTCTGGGGCCCTGCTCCCCCTGGGGACTCAGGCATCTGGGTTCCTGCTCCCCTCATGCATCCAGCTGTCCAGGTCCCTGCTCCCCCCAGGGAAACAGGCATCTGCGTCACCTCTACCCCCCCAACAGGGACCCAGGTGTCCGGGACCTGATTTCCCCCAACAGGGACCCAGACATCTGGGGCCTGATTCACCCTACCCCGCAAGGGACCCAGGTGTCCGGGGCCCCTCTCCCTGCCCAGGGATCCAGCTGTCTGAGTCCCCACTCCCCCAGGGACCCAGGACTAGGGGTCCCCGCTTCCCATAGGCACCCAGATGTCTGGGTCACCTCTGCCCCCAGGGATCCAGGCGCCTGGGTCGCTGCTTTCCCAGGAACCCAGGTGTCTGGGGCCCTGCTCCCCCCGAGGACTCAGGCATCTGGGTTCCTGCATTTTTGTACCAAAAAAAAAACAACTTTCCAACCCAACCCACTTTACTGCCTCATTGCCCAAATGACCCATGGGGCACAGCCATCCCTGCTCCCACCTCCTCCTGAGCAGTAACCCTCCTCCTGCCCCATGGCCTCCCCTGACCCATAGCCCCCTGCTCTCCCTTTGCCACCTTGCTATACCCTTGGTGTGCCCCCAGAGTTGCTGAGCCCTCTAATGTCCCTTGTGTCTCTACACATCCTCCTTGTGATCTCATGTCCCTTACATAAATCCATCTTCCTTTTGTCTCTACATACCTTTCGTGGGTTCTCATGTCCCCTGTATACTCCTGTGTCCCTTGTGTCCCTACATATTCTCCACGTGCTCCCATGCTCCTTGCATACTCCCACATCCCTTCTGTCTCTCCATATCCTGGATGTGGTCTTATGTCTCCTGCGCCCTCCCATGTCCCTTCTGTCTCTCCATAGCCTCCATGTCCTCTCATGTCTCCTGCATAATCCCATGTCCCTTGTGTGTCTACACATCCTAGATGTGGTCTTATGTCTCCTACCTGCTCCCATGTCTCCTGTGTCTCTCCATATCCTGGATGTTGTCTTCTGTCTCTGGCATACTCCCATGCCCCTTCTGTCCTTTCATATCCTCCATGTCCTCTCCTATCTCCTGCCCCCAACCATGTCCCCGCTGTCCCTACATAGCCTCCACATCCTCTCATGTCTCCTTCGCCCTCCCATGTCCCTTGTGTCTCTCCGTATTCTCCATATCGTCTCTTGTCTCCTGCACCCTCCCATGCCCCTTCTCTCCCTACATATCCTCCATATCCTCTCATGTCTCTTCCATAATCCCGTGTGCCTTGTGTCCCTACATTACCTCCATGTCCTCTCATGTCTCCTGCATACTCCCGTGTCCCTTCTGTCTCTCCATATCCCCGATGTTGTCTTCTGTCTCTTACCCCCTCCCATGTCCCTTCTGTCCCTACATATCCTCCATGTTCTTTCATGTCTCCTGTGCCCTCCCATGTCCCTTCTCTCCCTACATATCCTCCATATCCTCTCATGTCTCCTGCATAATCCTGTGTGCCTTGTGTCCCTACATTACCTCCATGTCTTCTCATGTCTCCGGCATAATCCCATGTCCCTTCTGTCTCTCCATATCCCTGATGTTGTCTTCTGACTCTTGCCCCCTCCCATGTCCCTTCTGTCTCTGCATATCCTCCATGTCCTCTCATGTCTCTTACAGAAACCCGTGTGCTTTGTGTCCCTACGTAACCTTCATGTCCTCTTATGTCTCTTCCATGCTCCCATGTGCCTTGTGTCTCTCCATATCCTGGATGTTGTCTTCTGTCTCTGGCATACTCCCATGCCCCTTCTGTCCTTTCATATCCTCCATGTCCTCTCCTATCTCCTGCCCCCAACCATGTCCCCGCTGTCCCTACATAGCCTCCACATCCTCTCATGTCTCCTTCGCCCTCCCATGTCCCTTGTGTCTCTCCGTATTCTCCATATCGTCTCTTGTCTCCTGCACCCTCCCATGCCCCTTCTCTCCCTACATATCCTCCATATCCTCTCATGTCTCTTCCATAATCCCGTGTGCCTTGTGTCCCTACATTACCTCCATGTCCTCTCATGTCTCCTGCATACTCCCGTGTCCCTTCTGTCTCTCCATATCCCCGATGTTGTCTTCTGTCTCTTACCCCCTCCCATGTCCCTTCTGTCCCTACATATCCTCCATGTTCTTTCATGTCTCCTGTGCCCTCCCATGTCCCTTCTCTCCCTACATATCCTCCATATCCTCTCATGTCTCCTGCATAATCCTGTGTGCCTTGTGTCCCTACATTACCTCCATGTCTTCTCATGTCTCCGGCATAATCCCATGTCCCTTCTGTCTCTCCATATCCCTGATGTTGTCTTCTGACTCTTGCCCCCTCCCATGTCCCTTCTGTCTCTGCATATCCTCCATGTCCTCTCATGTCTCTTACAGAAACCCGTGTGCTTTGTGTCCCTACGTAACCTTCATGTCCTCTTATGTCTCTTCCATGCTCCCATGTCCCTTCTGTCTCTACATATCCTAGATGTGGTCTCATGTCTCCTACCTGCTCCCATGTCCCCTCTGTCTCTTCATATCCTCCATGTTCTTTCATGTCTCTTGCATACTCCCATGTCCCTTCTGTCTCTACATATCCTAGATGTGGTCTCATGTCTCCTACCTGCTCCCATGTCCCCTCTGTCTCTTCATATCCTCCATGTTCTTTCATGTCTCCTGCATAATCCCATGTGCCTTCTGTGTCTACACATCCTAAGTGTCCTCTCATGTCTCTTGCCCCCTCCCATGTCCCTTGTGTGTCTGTATATCCTCCATGTCCTCTCCTATCTCCTGCCTCCTCCCATGTCCCCTCTGTCCCTACATAGCCTCCACATCCTCTCATGTCTCCTTCGCCCTCCCATGTCCCTTGTGTCTCTCTGTATTCTCCATATCGTCTCTTGTCTCCAGCCCCCTCCCATGTCCCTTGTGTCTCTACATATCCTAGATGTGCTCTTATGTCTCCTGCCTGCTCCCATGTCCCCTGCGTCTCTGCATAACCTCCATATCCTCTCAAGCCTCTCACAGCCTCCCATGTCCCTTCTGTCTCTCCATGTCCTCCATGTCCCCTCTTGTCTCCTGCCCCCTCCCATCTCCCTTCTCTCTCTACATATCCTATGTGTCCCTTGTTCCCCAGACCCTCCTGTGTCCCTTCTGTCCCTACAGAGCCTCCCTTCGCTCTCATGTCCCCTGTGTCCTGCCGTTTCCCCCGGCTCCCCACTCGTCCCCCTTCTCCCTCCGTCTCCCCCGTGTCCCCCCCGGCCCCCCGGGCACTGCCGCCGCTGCCCGAGCCGCTGCCTCCTGCCGGACGCCGGGGTCGCCGCGAGCGGCGGCGCTGCCCGGAGCCGCGGGGGGGGCTCGGCGGCTGCCGGCGGCCGCTGCCCCTTCGGCGGGGGCGGGACCCCGCGGGGCCCCGCGCTGCCGCCCGGACCCGGACCCGGACCCCGACCCCGACCCGGCCCCGGACCAGGCCGCGGACCCGGCCCCGGCCCCGGCCCCGGCCCCGGCCCCGGACCGCAACCCGGACCCCGAGCAGGCCCCGCTCAAGGACCCCAATCCGGACCCCGACCCGGCCCCAGCCCCACACCGCAACCCGGACCCCGGCCCGGCCCCGCTCAAGGACCCCAACCGGGACCCCGATCCGGCCCCAGCCCCGCTCAAGGACCGCAACCTGGACCCCGATCCCGCCCCGGACCGGGACTCGGACCCCAACCCGCACCCCGGCCCCGGCCCCGCCTCCTGCCGCCCGCGCGCTCCCGCTGCCGCCCCGGGACCCCGCTGCCCACCCCGGCCCCGGCCCCCAACCCGGCCCCGGCCCGAGCCAGCCGCGGAGCCCCGCCAGGAGACGCGACCTGCCCCCGCCCATGGCGGGCGCCGCCCCCAAACCTCGCTCCCTCGCTCGCCGGGGCCCCTCGTCGCCGCCGCACGCCAACGCCTGGACGCCCCGGCCCCGCGGTCCCTCGTCGCCTGCGTCCCCTGACGCCTGGGCCGCGCCGACGCCGCCGCTCCTCGGACGCCGCCGCTCCCGGCTCCTCCGGCTCCTCCGGCTCCTCCGACGCCGCCGCTCCCGGCACCTGGGGCTCCCTCGGACGCCGCCGTTACCGGCTCCTCCGGCTCCCTCGGACGCCGCTGTTGCCGGGACACCGCGTTCTGCGACGCCGCCGTTACCGACACTCCTGGCGGCTCCTCCGACGCCGCCTTTGAGGGACACCGGGCTCCCTCGGACGCCTGGCATCGGGCACGTCCTGGGGCAGCACAGGCAGATCCCGGGGCAGCATCACGCTGCAGGTGCCAGCGCAGATGCCAGGACAGGATGCTGGGGCAGGTGCAAGGCATGATCCTGGGGCAGGATCGCATGCTCCAGATTCCTCTGGAGTAGACATCTGAATGTAGGGTTTGGGGAGGGGGAATGAATGGCAGGCTAAAGGAGGTCCCGTTCAACTCCAAAATCTGCCTGCTCAGTCCAGCTGTGGGATGTACACAAGAGCGCAGAGAGTCCATGTCTTAAGAGCAGAAGGCAGGGCCCCTTGAGCTGCTCCAAGACTGCATTTCCCTTCTGCCACAAGTTTAACCCACCTCGGTCCTGCTGCTGGTTGTACATTGTTCTTCTGCCACTGGAACAGTTGAGAGACCATGAAAGGCAGTTTTGCTGGCCAGCTCTATTTCCCTGACGTGAAAAAAGGGAAACAAATCCCATGAACTAGAGAAAGAAAAATGAGTGAGAGTATCGGAGCTTCCAGGACAGTGGTCTTGTTTTACAGCGACTGACGTATTCTTCCCCTCCTTGAAGGTGTATCGCAAAGGATTCTCTCTTTGCTCTCTCACTCGCTACACAATTGGTTTTCCTAACTTGTCCCATTCCAGGGCCTGTGATTGTCTTGGCATTCCTCTCTGCTCAGAGGATTCTCTGCAGCTTGTGGGAAGGATGTTGCCAGCCAGGAAGTTAGCTCTGTTCTTCCCTCAGAAACTGCTGCTTGGATGTTCCCCTGATTCTCCAAACTGCGGAAAGAGCTGGAGCTACATATCGTCTGGGTGCTCTCATGTCCCTTGCATATTCCCGTGTCCCTTGTGTCCCTACATAGCCTCCCGTGCTGCAAAGGACCCACAGAGCCAAGGTGTCACCACACGGCACTTGTACAGGGTCCCGACTCCCCTGGACAACAGCCTTCAGGGACTTGCTGAAAAAGCCCTCCCTTCACGAGCTGCCCTGCGTTCACCCTCCCACGCCGTTTGCTTTCTGTCGCGAGCACAGCTTTCCACTCTCGCCTGGCTTCTCCAGATCTTCCTGATGAGCATCTTCCTGCCCCCCGTTTCAGCCCCTCACCTGCCAAACAGAAAAACAAAGCCAGGCATTACCTGGACTCGCAAAGGACCTGGCAGCTTCACAGACATCAGGGGCTGTTGGGGGGAAAAGCACTTTGGAAGTCTTTTGCAGAGCTCAAAGGACAAAGTGGGCACAAGGAAAAGCAGGAGCAAGCGGTGCTTTGGGCAGCAGCCCAGAGCACCGCAGGGCAGCCGGGCAGCCGCTTTCCCAGAGGGAAAAAAAAGCTCGAGCAGCTCCAAAATGCTCTTTGCATCCACCTCCAGCAGCCCCAAATGGCAGCTGGCCACGTCCCGCGCCCCTTTCCAGCTTTACTCCTGCAGCAAACTTGGCTCCCACACAAGCCGGGAAATACAAAACCCTTTCTTCAAAAGCAAAGAAAGGCACGACATGAGCTTTGCTCGCACTCTCCCTCAGCGCCCAACTCGCTTCTCTAAAGCACTCAGCAACGTGCACGCACCTCCCGGCACCCTGCACCCAGCACCCAGGTCCTGCCCCCGGAGCTCGTCCGCCCGCCCCCCTGGCACGGCCGCGCCGCCGCTGCCTCTGCCTCTGCCTCTGCCTCTGCCTCTGCCTCTGCCGCTGCCGCTGCCTCTGCCTCTGCGCGGGGAGGATTTCCGCCCCCGCCCCCGCACAGCCCCCGGCCCCGGCCCCGGCTGCGCTCCCCGCGAGTCGCGGCCGCCCCGACAGCTACACCGAACCACAGCCCCGAAAGGTTGGGCGCTGTCAAGGAGAAGTATCCCACAACATTTTGCATGCATACGGCAGCGCAGCTTTCCACAACACGGCAGCGTACCGGTGGAGGTAAAGCTCCTTTCAAGAAACAAGCAGTTGCTGTAGGAGGCCTTAATGGTGCGCCTAACACTTACCCAGTTGGACGGGCGAAATGAATACTCTCCAATGGACGTAGCATTGGAGGTCTTGCTGTTCTTGGGCGCAATGAATAGTCTGGGAATGGATATTCTGCAAGGAGAGTCTGGCCTAGATAGCTGGGGTACGTGGGAAATCGGTAGTCCTCCAGTGACAGGACAAACTCATCTCCGTAGGATTAAGCCTAGGACTCTCCTACGAAGAGCCCCACTCCTGCCCAACAGCAAACCAGTCAACATTGCTCAGTAGACGCTCCCTGCTCCTGTCACAAAACCTGTGACAGAATTACTCCCACAATTACAGCAACGGAGTATTCTAGGGGAAAAAAAAACCCTCTTGGGTTTTGCAGGTCACTCATTGCTGGACTCAGGAGGCTGGCGAGACCTCTGTACGATGTGCTGACGAACAAGGCGGTCTGGACCTGGCAAGCAAACCATCAGGAAGCATTAGCTGCTTTAAAGGCGGAAAGTGTCACTTACCAGTGTACGGGGCCGATCCACCCCACACCCCCAGCTACGCTACATACAGGCATAGGCGATAAGGGCTCGCCGTGGGGATGATGGCAACAAGGTGCGCAAGGTCCAAAGGACTACCCTACTGCCTTTGGCTCTAAATCGCCGCAAGGCTCGCAAGGCTCGAGGGACCCCCCCCTGCCCTGCCCTGCCCTGCCCTGCCCTGGAGAAAGTGCTGTTAGCGGCGTCTGAAGGGCTGCTAACTAGCGAGCCATTAAGTCGCGAAAGGGAAGTCAAGTTGTGTGTGCCTGGTGCTGTGTTTCAAACGCGTTTTACCCGGCCAGCCTTTGCGCCTTTGCGCCGGGGGACAGCACAAAGACTGCAGAGCAGCGAGGGGCTTCGTCTGCAGATCCGCGGGGGCGAGAGAGGGGCCGGAGAAAGCGAGCGAGCGAGCGAGCGAGCGGCGAGTGCCGAGCGCCCGGGGACGCCTGCGGAGCGCTGCCCTGCGGCCTCGTCGGCGGGAGCGGCGCCGCTGCCCGGCACGGCGAGAGCGAAGCCGGGCTCGGGGGCCGCGGCGGGCGCGCCCGGCGCCCCGGGAAACCCTGCGGAGGCCGAGCCGCAGCTCTGCCGCGAGAGCGCGGAGAAGCTTTCGCCGAGGCAATGGCCGGCTCGGCCCCGCTAGCAGAGCTCCGAGCGCTGGAAACGGCCCTGGAGCGAGGCGCCGCCTGTGCCTCGAGGGCCGCGCGTGCTCCGCGGGCCGGGCCCCCCGCTGGCTGGGCAGCTGGCTGAAAAGCAATCGGCAAGTCAGTGGGAGAGAGATGTGTGTGTGTGTGGGGGGGGGGACTGCCTGGGAAAAGACTTAGCATAGAGCTCAAGCTCAGAACATCCCCGCAGGACATGTATGTGCCCACCAAACCCCCGCAACCCTGAGGCAAAGTGGAATCAGAGGGCTGCTCCTCCTCTGGCCAGAAGCCATGTATGACCCATTTCTGCGGCAGAACGGCTGGGCAAATGGCTACCGGAATGGCTAGGACCTGCTGGGAGCTTTGATTTATTTCAAGGGGCTGCGAGGAGAGGCTGGCCTGTGACAAAAGCCCCGGCAAAGCACATTGTAGACTCAGGCCATTTTTGTCAAGCGATGGTACAGTGCATGTCGCAGGGACAACAAACAGCTCGCCAGTCTCAGAGAAGGTAAAGTACTCGGGGAAACTTGCCAGGCGGAGTGTATTGGCCCCTCAGGGAGACGAGCGGAAGGCTGGAAACACCTTCTCCCAGGAGTAGAAACAAGGAGTGGTATCGGGGATGTGCCCCCCGCCCGAGCTGCAACTGGTCTAGCAACTGCAGCTGCTTCAGCAGCTGCTTTGCCACTTTTCCCTTGCGCCGAGAACTACCATCCGACAACGGGTCACATTTTAAGAACAAAGAGGTGCACACGTGGTGTGCTTCACGTGGAGTCCCCTGGACTTTGCACCCCCCTCGGCGACCTCCAAGGAAGGGGAGAACAGAGAGGTGGAACGGATGACTGCAAGAGCAGCTACGCCCGAGTGAATCTAGGAATCGCTCTAACGGGCGAATCGCACTTTCCTGTGTGGAAAGTGGCAAGTCGGCTAAAGAAGCGACAAACTGCCATGGGAAGTCCCATAGATAAGGGCCTGATGCCAGGAGCCCCAGCAAGGCCTGTCACAACGGAAGGAAAAGGCATCGCGGAGCTGTGCGTGCGTCTGAGAGCTGGTGGGCTGCAAGAGGATGCTGGAGGTGCGGGGAAATGCGATGGTGGGCAAGTGCTGGCGGGACGTGTGTGCAGCAAGCAGAGGCGAGTGGTGGCGGAAGGCGAAGGCTGGAGGGTGTGGGGCGGAGGGCGGCCGGGCGTAGAGGCCGGGCGAGCGGGCGCGGTGGCGGCACGGCTGAGGTAACAACCTACAACGGTTGACTAGCTATAGTCATTCATTATTGTTATGAAGCAATGCTGGTGGAGTGGCTACTTGTTATGAATAAGAAAGCGCTTCTTCCCTGCAAGAAGTTACAGTTGGAGCTGAAAATGAAGTATGGGCGTATGGTAGGAAATGGGGTTATGAGAGTTAAGACTGAGGGCTCCCGGATAAAAAGAAGGATTCATGTCTGGCTTTTTATATTTTTAGTCTGTTTCTTTTCGTCATGCAACTGCCTTTCACCCACCGACTCAGAACTGCTGTACTCTTTTTGGTAGAATGTGGTGTTAATGAAACGCTGGTTTTGTGCTCGGGGTATGTGGGGGGGGGGTTTCTTCCCGTGTCTCGGTCTATAAAGAAAGGATAAGAATTAAACCTCAAAGCCATTGTCCAGAAGCCTTTTTGTTAGACATAGATTTCTATTGCAATATTTCTATCCCTTTTGACCGCTAAATCGGTTAAATGCTGTGGACTTCTTAGGCACAGACAGCAGTCCCAAAGTTTGCCCATACACAAGCATGATTTCACGTCAAAGAGGAAGGAGTTAGCTCCGCTGGATCCATACCCGCTTCTGCAAAGCCCGAATGCTCGCATAGTGTTCCCTCTTCTACCAGCAGTCACTGAGGAGACAGAAAGGTTTCCCTTGTACCTCTGTGACAGCATTCCTCGTCTGGTAGTAGGATGTAAACGGTAATACATTAATATTAGTGTCTGTGTTTCTCTCTCTCTGCTTTTTGCTCTGTACAAAGTCTGTGCCCCCATGTATAATGTGTTTGTGCATGCACACATAATTCAATATCATCCGAAGCCTATATTACCAGCACTGAAAAATCGATTCCAAGTCTTAGGTATTGGACTTTAAGTCCAAACTGTGGGAGTCCTGTGAACGTGACCTGGGGTTTGCGTCTTCCACTTGTAGAGCTGTGACCCCTGCAAAAGTCTTGAATTCAAGCAAGTGGCAGTTAAGTAAAAAGAATGAAAAATGTAGTTTTAAGTATGTTTAGGTACAGTTTTCCGGCAGTTATTAAAAAGAAGCTGGTGTGTTTTCAAATTCAAGGATATTAAAAGCTGTTTTTCTGTTATTGTTTTTAGGGAGTAGAAGAGCATTCCAAGGCAAATGAGCGTAAACTGCTTAGTTGAGCGAAGCCAAAGAGCTGGATTTAAATGGCCTTTTCAGTGGAGCAAATTCTGTGCTACAGTGATGAGCGCGTGGTGACTGAGGAGGGATAGTAGCCATATAAATAGGTACTGTTCACTTGAGTTTCTGATGACGCCATTTGTACCACACCATCCTACTACGTTTCCTACATTTCCACACCTAGCTCTCCTGAGAGCTCCCCCTCACGCGCACTGCGTAGCCCATCATCTGGCTTTGTGACTTTGCCTGGCTACATCCCCTTGTTGAATTGGCTCTAACTGCTCTAGGGTGCAGTTGTTTGTGTTGCAAAGATTTTGGAAGAGACACCTGAGCCTAGTCTCTGTAACAGACTAGGTAAGATAAGGAAACAGTGATAAAACTTCCATGCTCCACTGCTCTGTTTGGAGACTGTCTGAAGGTAGGGTGTGGGAAACGGTCCTAGTCACGGGAGGGAGAGAGAAGGGACCTGCATGCTTTTCCCTTTCAGTTGTAATGGCCCCAGAGTCGGCATCGTGATGGAACTGGACACAACTCAGTGGTGTCATTTGACATCAGGAGTTAAGTAATGAGTTCTAAGGCAACCAAAAGGTTAAGGCAACAGCCTGGAAGTCTGCAAGGATGCAGTTATGCGGTTTTTGGGTGAGTGGATGTAAAAGCTCGGATTGCGAGGGCTTCCGCAAGGGTCAAGCTCTTCTGAGGGGGCCCTGTAGGACCCTTAATCCGCAATCCCATTAGTACCTCAAGTATAGCTTGCTTCAACAAGACTACAATCCATTTCCTTGTTATAGTGCATGCTTGATAAAGGATCTCAACAAATGTTTTCCAGGGATAGTGACTCATAAGTTAAAGAGAGCAGGGATGTTCTAGGGTGAGAGTTCAAGAAAAGATGCAGTGGCTCAGGGAGAAGAGGAGCTAAGCTTTAGGCAGGTGGGACCCCGTGAGTGAGTGAGTGTCCTTGAACTGTGGCGAGTTCCAGGGAAGTTGTAGGCAGTAGTAGTAAGGGGTGAGAGGGGAAGAGGTGACTGCGTGGTTTCAGGCCTTGGCAAATATTTCAGATGCCATGGGAGACAGGGGTGTGCTGGAGAGCGGACGGGAAAGTGAAGTTTAGTGTCGCCAGAGGGGTTAATATGAAGAAAAGTTCTGGCAGAACACTTACTCATTTTTGCTTGTAAACTTCAAGCGATAATAACTAAAAAGAGAAGGGCCATGCCACTGAATGCACGGATCTTTTCTGGTTCCTGCTTTATGGAAGAGCTCAGCAATCGCCTCCTGCCAGTGTCTTAATCTGTCTAGAAAAGAGTCTTGGCATATCTGAGAAGGACAAAGAGCTCCGTTTGTTCTGAACGTCATGATCTTCTGCAGAGAGTGGAATCCATCAGACAAGTCAAGCCTTCCTGGGGTAGTCAGATGCCACAGAGGTGGCACTTAAAAGTAAATCCTTTTTTTTTGTCACTGCCATGGGAAGACGACGAAGGACTCTCTGATGGAGCGAGGTGGTGACATAAACAGAAGAAAACTTTGCAGTGACCTAAGTCTGGGAGAAAGGGATAGATTATTGCTGATCTATAGTAAAAAAAGAGAGAGAGGCAATTACCTTCTGTCTGAGAGTCTTGCACCATCATCAGTCGGCCAAACCATTAGGACCCAGAGAGTACAGATGAGTTAATCCATGGCTTTTGTAAGACTAGACATTGTCAATGGCTTCAGTGCCCCTAGTGGGCTCTGCTTGATGCCTTATATGACAAGTAGCCCTGAATTCATGGAGTCTGTGCTGAAGTATTTCAACTGCATATGGCAATTTAGTTTCCTTTTAACCGAAAGCCAGAAGGTACTCAAACTCAGTACAGGAATTATTAAAAAAAAAAATTTCTCTTCAACTGTCTTTATACCTGCTATAAAAAAAAAAAAAATCTATTTATTAACCAGGAGGATGAAAAGGAATGGCCCTTATAGCTTCAGGACAGCCTGTAAGGCCCAAAATTCTTGCGGTCCATGAAGTCAGAGGCTGCTACCTGAGACCGCTCTCTATAAAGGTGGTTCCTCAGGAAGTACTTTTATCTCTGTGCTGAGACAAATCGTTCAGCGCGTCACCGTCACCTGAGCTGTACTTATGCGGTGGTGTTGCAACCAAAATGTATTTCTCGAAGAAGGCGAGTAGTCACACAACATACTGAGGTACTCTGGACCACTTTTTGGAGCAGATGTGCATTTGTGGAGCTAAGTAATGATCTTCTGCATACTCATTTTGATTTAAGGCCCAGTGATAGCAAAAGGGCAATTAAGGAAATGTGGGCCTTGACCATTTAGTAGCAGCTTTGTCGGCTGGCTGTATCAGGATGCTGATTTCTGTTTGAAAGTGTAGCATTGGCAAGATTTTTAATTTGTTCTCACTGTAAAAATGCCAGGATTTATTTTCTCAGGGCTTGCACAATTTGTTCTTGGGGCTGTTGCTTAAAAGCTAGACACCTACGTACACCGTTAGCCTTCAGTTCAGTTCAAAGTAAATCAAAGGAGTTGGTTAAAAACATAAATTATATCTGAGTCGTTAGGTAAGAACGGCCACAGTATTAGCGGTCTCATGAAATACCAAGAAAGAAGAATTTGTTACTAATTTTCCTCTTGGTAAGAAGGAGGAATGAAATCTTGCCATAGTGTAGGATCCGCAGAGACTCACCAACTGAAAAGGAGCCCAAGGAGAAGCCCCATGCTCGTAGGGCTGGTTAGTAGAGACTGTTTACCAAAAGAAGCCTCCAGGTGAAAGTTTGTGTCTGATGACGTAAAATCAAAGAGAAACCCACTAAAGTGAAAATGTAGCATAGAATGTAGAAGAGGAAGAGAAAGCATTGAAGAGCAAAGAGTATGACCCAAGAGCATGAAAACCAACAAAAAAGGTACAGTTGAGGAAGAGAAAATGTAGAAGAGCATTAGGAAACTTGCAGCATGAGTATTGCAGAAGCATTTCGGGGACACTGCAGGTCAAGCTCCAAATGATAACCTGACCTGAGAGTATTAGAGGGTTGGAGACTCCACCTTGACCCTGACTGAAGCCCAGGTTTCCTTCAGGCTTTCATTTGCATTATGCCAGATAAAGCCATGCTAAGTGAAGCACTGGTCCTTTATAGCCATAGTATAGTAATCACTGCATGGGGCACCTTCATGAAACGCTTTCTGGGCCACAAAGAGCAGCATGCATTTGCTGTGCTAGGCCTGTAATATTATTACCATTGTGTGCCATACAGCGTTGCTACTAAACAGTTGTTGAGAGATGCTTGCCGTTTGCCCAGCTTTGCCTTGCTAAAAAGATTGCTTGTGCTGGTCACCTTTTCAGGAATCCTCTCTTCTGATCTGAGTATGACCAAGAGTATGGAAACAAACAAGAAAGGTGCAGCTGAGCAATAGAAACTGTAAGAGAGCGTTAGCACACTTGCAAAATGAGTATTGTAGAACCCTTACAGGTTCTACAGTAGTGTGTAGGACACTGCAGGTCAAGGAGAGGCTCAGCAGTGTCCTGTTGCAGCTGGATCTGGTCTATATTTTGGTAGGGGTAGGAATGTGAGGTGAGTAGAAGTTAGTGAATAGCTGGGCGGTGTCATAGCTGTACCGGTGTGACTACTGCAGGTTTGGAGTCTAAAGCCAAAGGATGGAGGAATATGCTCACTTTCGTGGAGTGCCTTGTGTGCACGCAGACTATCGGGAAAGAAAAGCTGAAGTGTTTCAGTGGTCAAAAAGTCATTCTTTCTTTACGTTCATTTGTGAATTTGTTGGAGGAGTATTCCACGTGAGTGTAAAACAGAGGGTCTGCTTTTTTACTGGATAATGAGCTGAGAGAGCGGCTCTGGGCTTGGATTAGAGGAGGCCTCTGATTGTGACCTTGGTTTTTGGAACTATTGTGATAACTTGCAAGAGGTCTCCACGATCTCCAGCCGTGATAGTCATCTGATCATTGGGCAACTAGGTCAGAGAATGACTTTCTGTGTAGTATGCAGAGCGAGTCTGTATTGACCATGTGAAAGGAGATGAGAGACGGTAACCCACAGTATGCGTCTCTGGACGCAATTTTCTGCCTTTCTTGGCTCTGGAGTTTAGAATGTTAGTACGCTTTCGAATAAGGGCCACACAAAATAATTGCTTTCTTCAAAGATGTAAAACGGTGTGAGGCAAGCTGGATTACTCTCGTCTGCTGTCTTGCTGGAACCTCTTTAGGCACGAGACACTAAGGTGCAAAGGGATTAACGTCAAGGAAATTAGGAAAAGGCACTGTCTTCTGTGATCAGAAGAGCTGACCCAACTCCTTGTTACCCAAGTGCCATCTATTCCTTCCAGGTTAAAGATTCCCCAGACAGTGGACCTGCTAGCTGTCGGGGAGCACAATGGAAAAAAAAAAAAAAGAAAAAAAAGGCAACCCTCCCCCGCAAATTGTTGACCACACATCTAGGGAGGACATAAAAGGAAAAGAAAGCCATTGAATAAAGTCTAGGGCTTTGTTTCCTGCAGTTTTTGTGCAGGACAAAAGGACTTTCAGAAGTCCCTTACAGTCAGAAAGCAGTTCTAGAGACAAAAGGTGTAGTCACCCTCTGGAGATTCATTGTAGATAACTGAGCGAGAAGCTCTCCCACTCCAAAAGGCCTGTCACAGAGTGAACATTTGGAACAAACTCTTCTCGGTTATTTAAGTCTGCGACGTCTTCTGGCAAGTTCTTATGGCCACTGCGCCTTGAAAATCCATGTGGAATGTTTTCCGAGAGTGTGGTGAAAGAAGCCCTGGGAAACTCCAGGACACAGTTTGCTTCAAGAGCATCGTGTGTGGAGTTTTCTTTTAGCCTGAGATGGATTGTCATGGATTTTCAGAATGTGTGTTAGTTTCCACTGAAAGAAATTCGTTGAGAGAGACTGAGCTAATACTCTTTTGGAAATTAATGTGTGTGGAGTATTAGAAGATGACAACTTGTAATGTGCCTCATCTGATGAAGTACAGCATTGATTTCCAGGAAATTTGAGGCAGAACGTGTTCAGTGTATGACGCTTTCTGGTCTTTTCAGTCTAACCCTTAACGATGAGATGCATAACAGGTGGAATTGGTGCAGAATTCATCGACATTCTACAGTCATCCTTTCTGAAGGCTTTTATCCTTTCAGTGGCTTGCAGTGGATTTCCTTTCCTTAAAGAATTAGCCAGTCGGAATATCTGGCCCTCCTCCACTCCACACAAAAGGAAGATGGCTTTCCACGGAGTCTGCATTGAGGAGCACCGTTCAGTGCAGAACTGCTAAGAACACACAGTGAAGATGGTGTTTTGTTGTACTTCAAGCCAGGGAGCTCACTAGCAGCATCTCTGGAAAGATGCCAAGATAGGAAGTTCCTCTACATTTTCCTTTTCTCTTTCTTCAGAATAGATGCTCCGGCTTGTCAGTATCGTGACAAGTGGGTTTTACTCTATAGCTGTTTTTTTAGAACAAGCAACCCTTTGGGTTCTGGTAATGTCTAATTGGCCCTTTGTAGCTGAACTACTATAAAAAGCACGGGGAAGGAACAACTTTGCGGATGATGTGGTTAACAGATACACAGAGCAAGAGATTAGAGGGAAAAATCCATGGCTTTTGCTGCTGTCACCTACACTGCAGGTGAAAGGGTTCAGATTCTCTCCAACACCCCAAAGCTGCTCTGGCCCCCTACAGAGAATTGCAGGTCAAGCAAAGGTGAGGTAATGTTTCCACTGCTCTGAGCTGACCTCTGTAGTTGAGTGCCAAACATTTCTCTTCATCTAGAGTACTCAAAGGGAGTTCTTGACGTTTCCCCCAGTTGCTCCTACAGCTGTTGCTAAGCCTGTGGCTTTCTGTGTAGCATCTGTAGTGTTTTATTTTTCTACCAGGTGCATCTCAGTTAGCACGGATGATTTCACAGAGCAGTCTGCAGAGGCTCAGCAAGTAAATGGTTATGACATTTGTTTGTCTAGGAGGTTAGACCTCTCTCTTTGTATGTGGCCTAGCACCCATTGCTGGAGGATCTGTCTGCCTCAGAGCCTCTACTATCTCCGTCCCTGTGACACTCGTACTGCATTAGCCCCCTGCCCCCACTGCTTTACAGGGTGGGCGCTGAAGCACAGAAAGAGTGAGTCATTTGCTTAATACTAGAAGAAAGGCTGCAACAGATCAACCCATGATTGCCATTTTGTTCTCAAATCACAAGCCAGTGCCTTATCCCAGCTCTGTTACCGCAACTCTGTCATCCCACGCCTTAGCCCAACTCTCTGCAGTCGAGGCGCGAAGACTGAAATAACAGCTACTGAACAGCATGGAGCCCTTCTGTAAGCAACAAAGTAATAAAGCAGTCTGCGTAGAGTCCATTTTTCCCCACGGGCAAAGTCTGCTGATACCTCCAGGTCTCTCTGTGAGAACTCTTGTCAGACTCGGTGGCTGTGATGATGGTGACTGGGCCCTGTGGAGGCGCTCCTCCTCCTCCTCCTCGGAATTGAATACATTTTAATGAACAACTCATACCAAAAGGAGGGAAGCCTTAGAAAAGAGAAGGAACTATTGCCCGTGGTGCAAACTCTCTCTCCAAGCCTTCTATTCCTCTGCTCTGCTGGCCGTCATTGTCACGGTTGCAGGTGTGGAGTCGCGTCTGTAGTCTGGTCCCGTAATGACGGCTCTGCTGTCACTCCTTTTGCTATTCAATCTCCTCCTGCCCTCCTGTCTGTGTCTCCCTCTAGCCTCTTCAGTTCCGTTCAACCACTAACTTTGGAAGGTACATTTAAAATGTCACTGTACTTCATGTGGCTAAAACTAAGCTGTCTCTTGATTGGAAACGGACTGGAAGCCTGAGCAGCAAATAACAACGCGTTGCCAATAAGTTGCGTGGAAACCCCGTTCTTGTTTTGGCCAACTGACTAAGGTGGAGACACGTGGGTCGTCTAAGGCCATCTCAGGCAGTCAAGCGCAGCCACGTTAAAGTCGTACAGTCACTTGCTATCGCTACACAGGATTGCCTCCCAGTGCCTGGAGCCCGTTCTTAGAAGTTTTTCCAAGAGTTCTGTTTCTAGGTAATGTGACTAAGTCTCCTCCTTTATGAGTGTCGCCCTGTGGTTATGCTTCAGGAAAGACGCCCTGAGACTCACGCAGAGCTATACTGTACCATTTCTTTACAAATCCCCCTTGTCAATACTGAGAGTGGTTTGAGATGTTTTTCTCCATCATATTCTAAATGGGGCTTTTTTTCTTGTCTTGCAAGCGGGGAAAGGGACGCACTGCTTTTTTCAAGCTTTGCCTATTGTCAGGAGTTCAAATAACCAAGGAAGAAACTTTTTCCTGCTGACACGGCAAGGCGAGATAAAGAACGTGTAGAGCAGTAAAGTACAGTACTAAAGCTGTTCCACAATTTCCGTCGCTCACTCTTTCCATAACTGCAATAGCTGCAATAGCTGCTACAATTGCACATAATTGCACAATGCAGACTTGCTGTAGAGTTTCCCGGGGAGAAGCTGGGCTGTTCTTTACACGTGCGGTTGCGCTAGCATAGCCTGTGGACGCATCATGTGCACAGGCTGGTATTATGTCAGTTCTCGGACCTTTTGAATGAGTTTGTGTAAGGGAAGGGGAACAGCCTGGCACTGCTCCTGTGATAAAGCAAAAGTGTCCTGTCTCCAGAATTACTCACTTGTGCAAGTGCTCTTTTGGGAAGCTATTTATGTATCTGTTTTAAAAAGTCATCCTTCTGCTACTTAATTTGGTTATTCTGAGTGGGCTGTGGATGTCTTGGAAGAGATCAGCTGGTTACAATACCAAAGGCGCTTCATGTTTTTCCACTGTTCCCTCTTGACCTGGAGGCATAGGGATGGATAGTCCATGTTTGAGGTTACCCTCTATAAAACGGGACAGGCACAACATTTGGCAGTGACATAAAGCACAAAGCAGCAAACTCGGAAACTGTCTGTGAAGACGGCGCTTGCAGGATCAGGGAGCAGTTTGTAAGTTCTTAGAAAGTATTCCAATGCTCTTTCAGAATAAGAAGCTAACCTCATGTGAGAAATTCACTCTGTAGGGAAATTAAAATGCTAAAAAGAAATTGAGTCGGGCTAACAGGTAGCTTTTGCGTTCGCACTTGTGTTGAAGAAGTACCTTATCGGGCTGGCGAGTGAAGGAGTAAAAGCATAAGAGCAAAATTTAAAAAAATCTTGGTGGAGAGGTAGAAGATGTGCAGGCTCAGCAGCTTGTAGAATATGCTATTGACTGTAAAGCATATGAATATTTTCCTAAATTATTTATTGTTATCAGCAGTTGTTTTCTTTCTCTGTAGGAAGGCCATACGTATTTGTGCCTCATCCTTGCAAAACAGGACCTGTTCTTAAAAGGAAAAAAACACCTAGAGAGTTGTTAGAGCGGTACTGTGCTGTCTGTAAAGCAAGCACAGCATACGCTTACTGTTGGTGGTGTTCTCTGCCCTGGAGCTGTGTAGAAAGAGGTTCATTTAGCAGTCACAAACGTGGGGGAATGCCTCCTGCTGGCCATTCATGGCACTCCTGTGCTTAAATCCCAGGCTTAGATCCTAGCTCTCCAGGTTGAGTCCAATCAACCGGGGGGGGGGATTTGTTTTCACCACCAGAAAGCTACTTCTTCACAGAAACATTGCTTAACGTTAGTGACTAATCTTTACTCGTGTTAGCCTCTGACATTTACTAATATTACCCTTTCAGTGACATTCTAGTAGAGCTAGGAAGACTTTGTGCTGTGGCTGACTTGACCAAGCCAAGCATGAGTTTACCTTCGGCTAAAAACCAAGCAGCCTGGGTCCACTAGCATCTTCTCATGGATTTATCAGTCTTGTTAGAAGCGTACACTTGGTACAGTTTAAATTGGACATGGACCGGTATTTATTTTGACAATGATACTTCAAATCTAGTCCCAAGATATTTGAAACCTAGCTATACGGGGTGGGGCGGGGAAAGGTGAAAGTAATTGTTATCACAAAAGAACTCACTACATTAGTGATTGCTTACCTGAGCTGTGGGGGACTAAG
Source organism: Struthio camelus (assembly GCF_040807025.1). NCBI lineage: Eukaryota > Metazoa > Chordata > Aves > Struthioniformes > Struthionidae > Struthio > Struthio camelus. The sequence goes on from NW_027182712.1 coordinate 230,201, forward strand.
AGGCAAGGACTGATTTACAATCGGCATGGCTCTTAAATAGCCTCTGCTGGTTCTGCGTTGTAAGGCCATTGCCTTTTCTTGATGACTTAACGCTTTAATGTTAATTTTTGGAAGTGTCTTAATTTTTTTTTCTCTTCCCCGTTGCAGACCAATCTGAAAAGTCCAATCGTTCTGCCTAATGGGAGAGTTCCTTTCTGGGCAGCTGTGTTAAGCATTCTGGGGGGGGGAGGAGGGGGGATCTTCTTGGTGGTGGTGGTGGTTGTAATTTTTTCCAATGGAGTCTTAGATTAGGTAACTATAACTTGCAATGCTTGCCATCGCATGTAAATCCAGCAAAGTAGTCACAGACAGACCCTGCTATTACTTTGAATGGGAGGACAGGTTGCATTTTGGGGGGGGGGGGGGTGCCGCCCGAGGAATTCCTGCTGGGATTTAAATCTCGCCGCATGGTTGCGTGAGTGTTCGGTGCACCTATAGGACGGTTATTGCCCAATCTACAGAAGCAAAGCTGCTTTGTAAAAGGGGTTCGAGATTGTCCGAATCGTGGAAGTGTTAGCTTCCTCCCTCTTTACTGCTTTTCCCTTTTCAGAGGAGCTACTTATCCTTCTTTTGTCTGTTCTCTTGTTTCTGTTCCTTTCTTTGTGCCATAACATATCAATATATGTCCACAGTTTGATATATGTAAATAGTTTGATAAATCCGTTTACTTGTTAAGCACTGTATTTGTTAATCAAATCCATTTGTTAATAGTAGGAACGCCTATACCGACACCCCAAATCTGTTGTATCTGTTAGGGCTCAATAAACTGTCTCAGATGCCTAAGAACTGGTTGGGCACTCAGTCATTCCGTGACCTGTCTAGGTCCCTCTCAATGGCAGCCTGCCCCGTTCAGCCCTGGGCCCACATTTCCCTTGTTCCCGCTTCTACTCTTACTGAAACAAGAGCACATCATCTTTATGCTCCTGGCATCCCTTGCAAGCATCGAGCCTAGAGGAGCTTTGGCTGTGTCAGAGGAACTGCTTCCCTACTTGCCTGGACAATAGTTCTCAATTCCTCCTTTGCAGCCTCTCCCTGCTTCCCATGGCTGTGTGCTGCCTTTTTGCATTAGAGCTCATGCCTGAGTTCCCTCTTTAGCCACCCTGTCTCCTGAGATGTCTGCTTGGTTTCCTGGGTGCTGTAGAAATAGTCCAACGCTAGGTTTCCAAGGAGCAGAGTCTCATGCACATATAACAGCAAAATTATTTATTTATTTAAATGACGGTAGAGCATAGTAAGAGCTGGAGCTGGGTACCCCAAACAAAGACATTCTGGGGTAATTCTACCCTTGACAGCTTGGTTTCCCTGCCTGCCAGGGAAGGTCTCCTCCAATCTTGTTTCCTGAGTCGGTGCTCGCTCTCCTCCTGATTGGTGTCTGTCTCCTTTGCACAGGTCCTGGCCTACATCCCAGGCGGGTTACCATGTCCTTGTTTCCTACCAGTCCCTTATCTTCCCAAAGCTCAACCACAAGCCAGGTGCATCCCATCTGGTCTCCTGCACTCCACTTGGTCTCCTGGGTAGTGAGTTTTGTATCTGTATTAGCTGGCTTTAATTGCTTTTGCAGTTCCATCATCAGCAATGTCACATCGTCAGCAATTTCTGGAGTTCCTGGACAGTTCGGCCTTGAGGCCTGCAGGCTTCGTCTACTTTAGGCACTTACGCTAAGGAAGAGTCAGGCCGATGCTAAGCTGAAGCTAACTCAGCTACACTTTCCTTCTCTAACAGTGCTGAAGCTAAAGCAGTTGCGATTTCCTTCTCTGACACTGGAACTGGGTATCAGCATGGGCCATTCTGGAGCTTGGAGGCTGCTGGCCTGAAAGACCTGCCAGCTTTCTGGAGCCCTTCAGAGCTGCCTCCCATGGGATTCCTCCACCAGTCCCCCCAGGAGGCCCAAGTCTGCTCCTCTCACATCCACAGTCTGCACTCTGCTGCTCTTCTTCCTCACTCCCCTCAGAAGCACAAGCTCCACTGCCTCATGGCCACTGCAGGCAAGGCTGACACAGCTGATCACATGCCTGCTGGGTTCTTGCTGGTTGGCAAGTTCCAGGTCCAGGTGATTACAATCCCTGGATTTTCCTGGTGAGCATCTTCCTGCTCCCCATTTCAGCCCCTCACCTGCCAAATGAAATAACAAAGACAGACAGTACTTGAACACCCAAAGGACCTGAGACACGCAAATGCGGGACGCGACTCTAGTATCTGTCCAGGTCCCGCACACCTTTCCAGCTTTACTCCTGCAGCAAACTTGGCTTCCACACAAGCCGGGAAATACAAAACCCATCAAAAGCAAAGAAAGGCACGACATGAGCTTTGCTCGCACTCTCCCTCAGCGCCCAACTCTCTTCTCTAAAGCACTACGCCAAAAGGTCTTTACCCAGGGAGGTCAAGGCCTCATCATTGTCCCCACTCCCGGCCCTGTAGAGCTCCTTCTGCCCTTCTTCCAACTCCTTCCGCTCGTCCGCCGAGAAGCTGGCCGCGACAGCTTCCAACGTTGCAAGGGCCTGGCACAAAAATGAAAAACTCGGATGCTGCTGAACAGCAACAACAGCCAGGCTCTTGCTCCAGCTCCACAGCAAGGTTTGCCTCTGCAGGCCTCAACAAGGCAGACATTGCTCCTGGCACCTATCAACATCGTACCGACAGGATGACCCAGCTTCAGGGCTGCCTCCAAAGACTCTCGTTCTACACCAGCTTCCATACTAAGCTCTTCTGCCTTGGCCCTGACAGAGAACCAAAGCAAGCTGCTTCTCCCAACTGTCTCCACTGCATGCCTCCAAAGCAAAGCAATACAATCCGCTCGAGCACCTACAGCGGCAGAGATGCTGCTGCCAGCCACACACAGCCTACCATTAGCCTTGCTCCCTCCCAGAGCGGGAGCTGCAGATGCTGGTGCTGAGCAGGTTCCCACCCACAACCCCACCCCAAAGGCGTAATCCAGACTGGTCACAACTGGGAAAAACAGAAAAAAAGTATGCCGAGATGTCTCAACACATGAAAGCACTAAGCTGCTGCACCCAGCACCATGCACCCCAGCCCCTGGAACCCTGCACTGCGACTCCTCACCCTGGCACTGTGTACTCCAGCACCCCACACCCTGGATCTCAGCACCTGGGACCCTGCACCCAGCACCCACCTCCAGGCACCCGGCAGCCAGCAACGTGCACCTCACCTCAAAGGATCCTGCAGCCAGCACCATGCATCCCAGCACCTGTCACCCTGCACCCAGCAGTGAGCACCCACCTCCCGGTACTCTGCAGCCAGCAATGTGCACACACCTCCCAGCACCCTGCACCCAGAAAATGTGCACACACCTCCCGGCACCCAACACCCGGGTCCTGCCCCCGGAGCCCGCCCGCCCCCCAGCACGGCCGCACAGCAGTGCTCCCCGCCCAGCCCCCGCCCGGGCCCCGGCCCCAGCTGCGCTCCCCGCAGCCTGGCCCAGCTGCCAGGGCTCCCCTGCACCCGGCCGCCCTCTGAGCTGCACCCTCCAGCCTTCGCCTTCCGCCACCACTCGCCTCTGCCTGCTGCACACACGTCCCGCCAGCACATTGCCCACCATCGCATTTCCCCGCACCTCCAGCATCCTCTTGCAGCCCACCAGCTCTCAGAGGCATGCACAGCTCCGGCGTCCCTCCAGGCCCCCTTCCTCTCCCAACTCCCTGCTTGGCTCAGGGAAGAAAGCATCCTGCTGCCACCACCTCGCGCCGGACTGAAGAGCCCAAAAGCCAAGAGGAGGAAACCAGCGTAGGCAAGCACATGACCAGCACTGAGCCCCGGCAGCAGCTCAGGAGGAAAGAAAACGCACAAGAGGACATGTCTGAGGAGCTTGTCTCTCGACTGGAGCTCCTCGCCACCTCCAGAGTCAATGGCAACAAGGAGGCCCCCCCACAAGACAATTTTGGCTTGGAGGCATCTCCAAGACATCTACTGCAGGACAAATTACCCTCCACATCTGCAGCTGCTGGAGGTGTTGGGAGGCAAAGACAGCCCCACCGCAGAAAAAGGCATTACAGCCTTCTCTGTGTTCTGCAGCCCCAGCAAGAGGCTGCCTCAGTGGAGGGGCTCTTCCCCAAATCCACTGATCAGGCAACTGCCCACCAGGCCATGGCCCACCTGATGTCTCAGCATTAACCTTGACAAGTTGGCTTCCCATGGAACGCTCCATGCAGCCTGAAATGGCAGACCTGAAAAATACCTATATTCTGCTTGTGCTGCGAGGGAGGAGAACATCTCACCAAAGGAGCAGCAGGCTGCACCATCCACCAAGCCGGCAGCGGACACTGGCTGCATGTCCCGGGCCTTCTATTACTAACCGGCACGAACCGTTCTACTTCTCTGCACAGCTTGCAGCAGCTCTTCTCTATATTCAGGAACGTGAAACAAGCGACAAGTTTTTCATCTACACAAAGCTACTGGAGTCCTGGGGAGTAACTGCCAAGGGGCTGCAGTTGTGCTGGTAGATGAGAAGCGCCCCAGGGCAAAGAGCTCGCACCTTCTACCGTGCTTCTGTGGCTGTGGCACACCCACCCACACATGTAGCCCCAGAGACACCATGCATAGGGACCCAGGGCCCAATGCCCCCAGGTAGGGACCCAGGTGTCTGGGGCCCTGCTCCCCCTGGGGACTCAGGCATCTGGGTTCCTGCTCCCCTCATGCATCCAGCTGTCCAGGTCCCTGCTCCCCCCAGGGAAACAGGCATCTGCGTCACCTCTACCCCCCCAACAGGGACCCAGGTGTCCGGGACCTGATTTCCCCCAACAGGGACCCAGACATCTGGGGCCTGATTCACCCTACCCCGCAAGGGACCCAGGTGTCCGGGGCCCCTCTCCCTGCCCAGGGATCCAGCTGTCTGAGTCCCCACTCCCCCAGGGACCCAGGACTAGGGGTCCCCGCTTCCCATAGGCACCCAGATGTCTGGGTCACCTCTGCCCCCAGGGATCCAGGCGCCTGGGTCGCTGCTTTCCCAGGAACCCAGGTGTCTGGGGCCCTGCTCCCCCCGAGGACTCAGGCATCTGGGTTCCTGCATTTTTGTACCAAAAAAAAAACAACTTTCCAACCCAACCCACTTTACTGCCTCATTGCCCAAATGACCCATGGGGCACAGCCATCCCTGCTCCCACCTCCTCCTGAGCAGTAACCCTCCTCCTGCCCCATGGCCTCCCCTGACCCATAGCCCCCTGCTCTCCCTTTGCCACCTTGCTATACCCTTGGTGTGCCCCCAGAGTTGCTGAGCCCTCTAATGTCCCTTGTGTCTCTACACATCCTCCTTGTGATCTCATGTCCCTTACATAAATCCGTCTTCCTTTTGTCTCTACATACCTTTCGTGGGTTCTCATGTCCCCTGTATACTCCTGTGTCCCTTGTGTCCCTACATATTCTCCACGTGCTCCCATGCTCCTTGCATACTCCCACATCCCTTCTGTCTCTCCATATCCTGGATGTGGTCTTATGTCTCCTGCGCCCTCCCATGTCCCTTCTGTCTCTCCATAGCCTCCATGTCCTCTCATGTCTCCTGCATAATCCCATGTCCCTTGTGTGTCTACACATCCTAGATGTGGTCTTATGTCTCCTACCTGCTCCCATGTCTCCTGTGTCTCTCCATATCCTGGATGTTGTCTTCTGTCTCTGGCATACTCCCATGCCCCTTCTGTCCTTTCATATCCTCCATGTCCTCTCCTATCTCCTGCCCCCAACCATGTCCCCGCTGTCCCTACATAGCCTCCACATCCTCTCATGTCTCCTTCGCCCTCCCATGTCCCTTGTGTCTCTCCGTATTCTCCATATCGTCTCTTGTCTCCTGCACCCTCCCATGCCCCTTCTCTCCCTACATATCCTCCATATCCTCTCATGTCTCTTCCATAATCCCGTGTGCCTTGTGTCCCTACATTACCTCCATGTCCTCTCATGTCTCCTGCATACTCCCGTGTCCCTTCTGTCTCTCCATATCCCCGATGTTGTCTTCTGTCTCTTACCCCCTCCCATGTCCCTTCTGTCCCTACATATCCTCCATGTTCTTTCATGTCTCCTTCGCCCTCCCATGTCCCTTCTCTCCCTACATATCCTCCATATCCTCTCATGTCTCCTGCATAATCCTGTGTGCCTTGTGTCCCTACATTACCTCCATGTCTTCTCATGTCTCCGGCATAATCCCATGTCCCTTCTGTCTCTCCATATCCCTGATGTTGTCTTCTGACTCTTGCCCCCTCCCATGTCCCTTCTGTCTCTGCATATCCTCCATGTCCTCTCATGTCTCTTACAGAAACCCGTGTGCTTTGTGTCCCTACGTAACCTTCATGTCCTCTTATGTCTCTTCCATGCTCCCATGTCCCTTCTGTCTCTACATATCCTAGATGTGGTCTCATGTCTCCTACCTGCTCCCATGTCCCCTCTGTCTCTTCATATCCTCCATGTTCTTTCATGTCTCTTGCATACTCCCATGTCCCTTCTGTCTCTACATATCCTAGATGTGGTCTCATGTCTCCTACCTGCTCCCATGTCCCCTCTGTCTCTTCATATCCTCCATGTTCTTTCATGTCTCCTGCATAATCCCATGTGCCTTCTGTGTCTACACATCCTAAGTGTCCTCTCATGTCTCTTGCCCCCTCCCATGTCCCTTGTGTGTCTGTATATCCTCCATGTCCTCTCCTATCTCCTGCCCCCTCCCATGTCCCCTCTGTCCCTACATAGCCTCCACATCCTCTCATGTCTCCTTCGCCCTCCCATGTCCCTTGTGTCTCTCTGTATTCTCCATATCGTCTCTTGTCTCCAGCCCCCTCCCATGTCCCTTGTGTCTCTACATATCCTAGATGTGCTCTTATGTCTCCTGCCTGCTCCCATGTCCCCTGCGTCTCTGCATAACCTCCATATCCTCTCAAGCCTCTCACAGCCTCCCATGTCCCTTCTGTCTCTCCATGTCCTCCATGTCCCCTCTTGTCTCCTGCCCCCTCCCATCTCCCTTCTCTCTCTACATATCCTATGTGTCCCTTGTTCCCCAGACCCTCCTGTGTCCCTTCTGTCCCTACAGAGCCTCCCTTCGCTCTCATGTCCCCTGTGTCCTGCCGTTTCCCCCGGCTCCCCACTCGTCCCCCTTCTCCCTCCGTCTCCCCCGTGTCCCCCCCGGCCCCCCGGGCACTGCCGCCGCTGCCCGAGCCGCTGCCTCCTGCCGGACGCCGGGGTCGCCGCGAGCGGCGGCGCTGCCCGGAGCCGCGGGGGGGGCTCGGCGGCTGCCGGCGGCCGCTGCCCCTTCGGCGGGGGCGGGACCCCGCGGGGCCCCGCGCTGCCGCCCGGACCCGGACCCGGACCCCGACCCCGACCCGGCCCCGGACCAGGCCGCGGACCCGGCCCCGGCCCCGGCCCCGGACCGCAACCCGGACCCCGAGCAGGCCCCGCTCAAGGACCCCAATCCGGACCCCGACCCGGCCCCAGCCCCACACCGCAACCCGGACCCCGGCCCGGCCCCGCTCAAGGACCCCAACCGGGACCCCGATCCGGCCCCAGCCCCGCTCAAGGACCGCAACCTGGACCCCGATCCCGCCCCGGACCGGGACTCGGACCCCAACCCGCACCCCGGCCCCGGCCCCGGCCCCGCCTCCTGCCGCCCGCGCGCTCCCGCTGCCGCCCCGGGACCCCGCTGCCCACCCCGGCCCCGGCCCCCAACCCGGCCCCGGCCCGAGCCAGCCGCGGAGCCCCGCCAGGAGACGCGACCTGCCCCCGCCCATGGCGGGCGCCGCCCCCAAACCTCGCTCCCTCGCTCGCCGGGGCCCCTCGTCGCCGCCGCACGCCAACGCCTGGACGCCCCGGCCCCGCGGTCCCTCGTCGCCTGCGTCCCCTGACGCCTGGGCCGCGCCGACGCCGCCGCTCCTCGGACGCCGCCGCTCCCGGCTCCTCCGGCTCCTCCGGCTCCTCCGACGCCGCCGCTCCCGGCACCTGGGGCTCCCTCGGACGCCGCCGTTACCGGCTCCTCCGGCTCCCTCGGACGCCGCTGTTGCCGGGACACCGCGTTCTGCGACGCCGCCGTTACCGACACTCCTGGCGGCTCCTCCGACGCCGCCTTTGAGGGACACCGGGCTCCCTCGGACGCCTGGCATCGGGCACGTCCTGGGGCAGCACAGGCAGATCCCGGGGCAGCATCACGCTGCAGGTGCCAGCGCAGATGCCAGGACAGGATGCTGGGGCAGGTGCAAGGCATGATCCTGGGGCAGGATCGCATGCTCCAGATTCCTCTGGAGTAGACATCTGAATGTAGGGTTTGGGGAGGGGGAATGAATGGCAGGCTAAAGGAGGTCCCGTTCAACTCCAAAATCTGCCTGCTCAGTCCAGCTGTGGGATGTACACAAGAGCGCAGAGAGTCCATGTCTTAAGAGCAGAAGGCAGGGCCCCTTGAGCTGCTCCAAGACTGCATTTCCCTTCTGCCACAAGTTTAACCCACCTCGGTCCTGCTGCTGGTTGTACATTGTTCTTCTGCCACTGGAACAGTTGAGAGACCATGAAAGGCAGTTTTGCTGGCCAGCTCTATTTCCCTGACGTGAAAAAAGGGAAACAAATCCCATGAACTAGAGAAAGAAAAATGAGTGAGAGTATCGGAGCTTCCAGGACAGTGGTCTTGTTTTACAGCGACTGACGTATTCTTCCCCTCCTTGAAGGTGTATCGCAAAGGATTCTCTCTTTGCTCTCTCACTCGCTACACAATTGGTTTTCCTAACTTGTCCCATTCCAGGGCCTGTGATTGTCTTGGCATTCCTCTCTGCTCAGAGGATTCTCTGCAGCTTGTGGGAAGGATGTTGCCAGCCAGGAAGTTAGCTCTGTTCTTCCCTCAGAAACTGCTGCTTGGATGTTCCCCTGATTCTCCAAACTGCGGAAAGAGCTGGAGCTACATATCGTCTGGGTGCTCTCATGTCCCTTGCATATTCCCGTGTCCCTTGTGTCCCTACATAGCCTCCCGTGCTGCAAAGGACCCACAGAGCCAAGGTGTCACCACACGGCACTTGTACAGGGTCCCGACTCCCCTGGACAACAGCCTTCAGGGACTTGCTGAAAAAGCCCTCCCTTCACGAGCTGCCCTGCGTTCACCCTCCCACGCCGTTTGCTTTCTGTCGCGAGCACAGCTTTCCACTCTCGCCTGGCTTCTCCAGATCTTCCTGATGAGCATCTTCCTGCCCCCCGTTTCAGCCCCTCACCTGCCAAACAGAAAAACAAAGCCAGGCATTACCTGGACTCGCAAAGGACCTGGCAGCTTCACAGACATCAGGGGCTGTTGGGGGGAAAAGCACTTTGGAAGTCTTTTGCAGAGCTCAAAGGACAAAGTGGGCACAAGGAAAAGCAGGAGCAAGCGGTGCTTTGGGCAGCAGCCCAGAGCACCGCAGGGCAGCCGGGCAGCCGCTTTCCCAGAGGGAAAAAAAAGCTCGAGCAGCTCCAAAATGCTCTTTGCATCCACCTCCAGCAGCCCCAAATGGCAGCTGGCCACGTCCCGCGCCCCTTTCCAGCTTTACTCCTGCAGCAAACTTGGCTCCCACACAAGCCGGGAAATACAAAACCCTTTCTTCAAAAGCAAAGAAAGGCACGACATGAGCTTTGCTCGCACTCTCCCTCAGCGCCCAACTCGCTTCTCTAAAGCACTCAGCAACGTGCACGCACCTCCCGGCACCCTGCACCCAGCACCCAGGTCCTGCCCCCGGAGCTCGTCCGCCCGCCCCCCTGGCACGGCCGCGCCGCCGCTGCCTCTGCCTCTGCCTCTGCCTCTGCCTCTGCCTCTGCCTCTGCCGCTGCCGCTGCCTCTGCCTCTGCGCGGGGAGGATTTCCGCCCCCGCCCCCGCCCCCGCACAGCCCCCGGCCCCGGCCCCGGCTGCGCTCCCCGCGAGTCGCGGCCGCCCCGACAGCTACACCGAACCACAGCCCCGAAAGGTTGGGCGCTGTCAAGGAGAAGTATCCCACAACATTTTGCATGCATACGGCAGCGCAGCTTTCCACAACACGGCAGCGTACCGGTGGAGGTAAAGCTCCTTTCAAGAAACAAGCAGTTGCTGTAGGAGGCCTTAATGGTGCGCCTAACACTTACCCAGTTGGACGGGCGAAATGAATACTCTCCAATGGACGTAGCATTGGAGGTCTTGCTGTTCTTGGGCGCAATGAATAGTCTGGGAATGGATATTCTGCAAGGAGAGTCTGGCCTAGATAGCTGGGGTACGTGGGAAATCGGTAGTCCTCCAGTGACAGGACAAACTCATCTCCGTAGGATTAAGCCTAGGACTCTCCTACGAAGAGCCCCACTCCTGCCCAACAGCAAACCAGTCAACATTGCTCAGTAGACGCTCCCTGCTCCTGTCACAAAACCTGTGACAGAATTACTCCCACAATTACAGCAACGGAGTATTCTAGGGGAAAAAAAAACCCTCTTGGGTTTTGCAGGTCACTCATTGCTGGACTCAGGAGGCTGGCGAGACCTCTGTACGATGTGCTGACGAACAAGGCGGTCTGGACCTGGCAAGCAAACCATCAGGAAGCATTAGCTGCTTTAAAGGCGGAAAGTGTCACTTACCAGTGTACGGGGCCGATCCACCCCACACCCCCAGCTACGCTACATACAGGCATAGGCGATAAGGGCTCGCCGTGGGGATGATGGCAACAAGGTGCGCAAGGTCCAAAGGACTACCCTACTGCCTTTGGCTCTAAATCGCCGCAAGGCTCGCAAGGCTCGAGGGACCCCCCCCTGCCCTGCCCTGCCCTGCCCTGCCCTGGAGAAAGTGCTGTTAGCGGCGTCTGAAGGGCTGCTAACTAGCGAGCCATTAAGTCGCGAAAGGGAAGTCAAGTTGTGTGTGCCTGGTGCTGTGTTTCAAACGCGTTTTACCCGGCCAGCCTTTGCGCCTTTGCGCCGGGGGACAGCACAAAGACTGCAGAGCAGCGAGGGGCTTCGTCTGCAGATCCGCGGGGGCGAGAGAGGGGCCGGAGAAAGCGAGCGAGCGAGCGGCGAGTGCCGAGCGCCCGGGGACGCCTGCGGAGCGCTGCCCTGCGGCCTCGTCGGCGGGAGCGGCGCCGCTGCCCGGCACGGCGAGAGCGAAGCCGGGCTCGGGGGCCGCGGCGGGCGCGCCCGGCGCCCCGGGAAACCCTGCGGAGGCCGAGCCGCAGCTCTGCCGCGAGAGCGCGGAGAAGCTTTCGCCGAGGCAGTGGCCGGCTCGGCCCCGCTAGCAGAGCTCCGAGCGCTGGAAACGGCCCTGGAGCGAGGCGCCGCCTGTGCCTCGAGGGCCGCGCGTGCTCCGCGGGCCGGGCCCCCCGCTGGCTGGGCAGCTGGCTGAAAAGCAATCGGCAAGTCAGTGGGAGAGAGATGTGTGTGTGTGTGTGTGGGGGGGGACTGCCTGGGAAAAGACTTAGCATAGAGCTCAAGCTCAGAACATCCCCGCAGGACATGTATGTGCCCACCAAACCCCCGCAACCCTGAGGCAAAGTGGAATCAGAGGGCTGCTCCTCCTCTGGCCAGAAGCCATGTATGACCCATTTCTGCGGCAGAACGGCTGGGCAAATGGCTACCGGAATGGCTAGGACCTGCTGGGAGCTTTGATTTATTTCAAGGGGCTGCGAGGAGAGGCTGGCCTGTGACAAAAGCCCCGGCAAAGCACATTGTAGACTCAGGCCATTTTTGTCAAGCGATGGTACAGTGCATGTCGCAGGGACAACAAACAGCTCGCCAGTCTCAGAGAAGGTAAAGTACTCGGGGAAACTTGCCAGGCGGAGTGTATTGGCCCCTCAGGGAGACGAGCGGAAGGCTGGAAACACCTTCTCCCAGGAGTAGAAACAAGGAGTGGTATCGGGGATGTGCCCCCCGCCCGAGCTGCAACTGGTCTAGCAACTGCAGCTGCTTCAGCAGCTGCTTTGCCACTTTTCCCTTGCGCCGAGAACTACCATCCGACAACGGGTCACATTTTAAGAACAAAGAGGTGCACACGTGGTGTGCTTCACGTGGAGTCCCCTGGACTTTGCACCCCCCTCGGCGACCTCCAAGGAAGGGGAGAACAGAGAGGTGGAACGGATGACTGCAAGAGCAGCTACGCCCGAGTGAATCTAGGAATCGCTCTAACGGGCGAATCGCACTTTCCTGTGTGGAAAGTGGCAAGTCGGCTAAAGAAGCGACAAACTGCCATGGGAAGTCCCATAGATAAGGGCCTGATGCCAGGAGCCCCAGCAAGGCCTGTCACAACGGAAGGAAAAGGCATCGCGGAGCTGTGCGTGCGTCTGAGAGCTGGTGGGCTGCAAGAGGATGCTGGAGGTGCGGGGAAATGCGATGGTGGGCAAGTGCTGGCGGGACGTGTGTGCAGCAAGCAGAGGCGAGTGGTGGCGGAAGGCGAAGGCTGGAGGGTGTGGGGCGGAGGGCGGCCGGGCGTAGAGGCCGGGCGAGCGGGCGCGGTGGCGGCACGGCTGAGGTAACAACCTACAACGGTTGACTAGCTATAGTCATTCATTATTGTTATGAAGCAATGCTGGTGGAGTGGCTACTTGTTATGAATAAGAAAGCGCTTCTTCCCTGCAAGAAGTTACAGTTGGAGCTGAAAATGAAGTATGGGCGTATGGTAGGAAATGGGGTTATGAGAGTTAAGACTGAGGGCTCCCGGATAAAAAGAAGGATTCATGTCTGGCTTTTTATATTTTTAGTCTGTTTCTTTTCGTCATGCAACTGCCTTTCACCCACCGACTCAGAACTGCTGTACTCTTTTTGGTAGAATGTGGTGTTAATGAAACGCTGGTTTTGTGCTCGGGGTATGTGGGGGGGGGGTTTCTTCCCGTGTCTCGGTCTATAAAGAAAGGATAAGAATTAAACCTCAAAGCCATTGTCCAGAAGCCTTTTTGTTAGACATAGATTTCTATTGCAATATTTCTATCCCTTTTGACCGCTAAATCGGTTAAATGCTGTGGACTTCTTAGGCACAGACAGCAGTCCCAAAGTTTGCCCATACACAAGCATGATTTCACGTCAAAGAGGAAGGAGTTAGCTCCGCTGGATCCATACCCGCTTCTGCAAAGCCCGAATGCTCGCATAGTGTTCCCTCTTCTACCAGCAGTCACTGAGGAGACAGAAAGGTTTCCCTTGTACCTCTGTGACAGCATTCCTCGTCTGGTAGTAGGATGTAAACGGTAATACATTAATATTAGTGTCTGTGTTTCTCTCTCTCTGCTTTTTGCTCTGTACAAAGTCTGTGCCCCCATGTATAATGTGTTTGTGCATGCACACATAATTCAATATCATCCGAAGCCTATATTACCAGCACTGAAAAATCGATTCCAAGTCTTAGGTATTGGACTTTAAGTCCAAACTGTGGGAGTCCTGTGAACGTGACCTGGGGTTTGCGTCTTCCACTTGTAGAGCTGTGACCCCTGCAAAAGTCTTGAATTCAAGCAAGTGGCAGTTAAGTAAAAAGAATGAAAAATGTAGTTTTAAGTATGTTTAGGTACAGTTTTCCGGCAGTTATTAAAAAGAAGCTGGTGTGTTTTCAAATTCAAGGATATTAAAAGCTGTTTTTCTGTTATTGTTTTTAGGGAGTAGAAGAGCATTCCAAGGCAAATGAGCGTAAACTGCTTAGTTGAGCGAAGCCAAAGAGCTGGATTTAAATGGCCTTTTCAGTGGAGCAAATTCTGTGCTACAGTGATGAGCGCGTGGTGACTGAGGAGGGATAGTAGCCATATAAATAGGTACTGTTCACTTGAGTTTCTGATGACGCCATTTGTACCACACCATCCTACTACGTTTCCTACATTTCCACACCTAGCTCTCCTGAGAGCTCCCCCTCACGCGCACTGTGTAGCCCATCATCTGGCTTTGTGACTTTGCCTGGCTACATCCCCTTGTTGAATTGGCTCTAACTGCTCTAGGGTGCAGTTGTTTGTGTTGCAAAGATTTTGGAAGAGACACCTGAGCCTAGTCTCTGTAACAGACTAGGTAAGATAAGGAAACAGTGATAAAACTTCCATGCTCCACTGCTCTGTTTGGAGACTGTCTGAAGGTAGGGTGTGGGAAACGGTCCTAGTCACGGGAGGGAGAGAGAAGGGACCTGCATGCTTTTCCCTTTCAGTTGTAATGGCCCCAGAGTCGGCATCGTGATGGAACTGGACACAACTCAGTGGTGTCATTTGACATCAGGAGTTAAGTAATGAGTTCTAAGGCAACCAAAAGGTTAAGGCAACAGCCTGGAAGTCTGCAAGGATGCAGTTATGCGGTTTTTGGGTGAGTGGATGTAAAAGCTCGGATTGCGAGGGCTTCCGCAAGGGTCAAGCTCTTCTGAGGGGGCCCTGTAGGACCCTTAATCCGCAATCCCATTAGTACCTCAAGTATAGCTTGCTTCAACAAGACTACAATCCATTTCCTTGTTATAGTGCATGCTTGATAAAGGATCTCAACAAATGTTTTCCAGGGATAGTGACTCATAAGTTAAAGAGAGCAGGGATGTTCTAGGGTGAGAGTTCAAGAAAAGATGCAGTGGCTCAGGGAGAAGAGGAGCTAAGCTTTAGGCAGGTGGGACCCCGTGAGTGAGTGAGTGTCCTTGAACTGTGGCGAGTTCCAGGGAAGTTGTAGGCAGTAGTAGTAAGGGGTGAGAGGGGAAGAGGTGACTGCGTGGTTTCAGGCCTTGGCAAATATTTCAGATGCCATGGGAGACAGGGGTGTGCTGGAGAGCGGACGGGAAAGTGAAGTTTAGTGTCGCCAGAGGGGTTAATATGAAGAAAAGTTCTGGCAGAACACTTACTCATTTTTGCTTGTAAACTTCAAGCGATAATAACTAAAAAGAGAAGGGCCATGCCACTGAATGCACGGATCTTTTCTGGTTCCTGCTTTATGGAAGAGCTCAGCAATCGCCTCCTGCCAGTGTCTTAATCTGTCTAGAAAAGAGTCTTGGCATATCTGAGAAGGACAAAGAGCTCCGTTTGTTCTGAACGTCATGATCTTCTGCAGAGAGTGGAATCCATCAGACAAGTCAAGCCTTCCTGGGGTAGTCAGATGCCACAGAGGTGGCACTTAAAAGTAAATCCTTTTTTTTTGTCACTGCCATGGGAAGACGACGAAGGACTCTCTGATGGAGCGAGGTGGTGACATAAACAGAAGAAAACTTTGCAGTGACCTAAGTCTGGGAGAAAGGGATAGATTATTGCTGATCTATAGTAAAAAAAGAGAGAGAGGCAATTACCTTCTGTCTGAGAGTCTTGCACCATCATCAGTCGGCCAAACCATTAGGACCCAGAGAGTACAGATGAGTTAATCCATGGCTTTTGTAAGACTAGACATTGTCAATGGCTTCAGTGCCCCTAGTGGGCTCTGCTTGATGCCTTATATGACAAGTAGCCCTGAATTCATGGAGTCTGTGCTGAAGTATTTCAACTGCATATGGCAATTTAGTTTCCTTTTAACCGAAAGCCAGAAGGTACTCAAACTCAGTACAGGAATTATTAAAAAAAAAATTTCTCTTCAACTGTCTTTATACCTGCTATAAAAAAAAAAAAATCTATTTATTAACCAGGAGGATGAAAAGGAATGGCCCTTATAGCTTCAGGACAGCCTGTAAGGCCCAAAATTCTTGCGGTCCATGAAGTCAGAGGCTGCTACCTGAGACCGCTCTCTATAAAGGTGGTTCCTCAGGAAGTACTTTTATCTCTGTGCTGAGACAAATCGTTCAGCGCGTCACCGTCACCTGAGCTGTACTTATGCGGTGGTGTTGCAACCAAAATGTATTTCTCGAAGAAGGCGAGTAGTCACACAACATACTGAGGTACTCTGGACCACTTTTTGGAGCAGATGTGCATTTGTGGAGCTAAGTAATGATCTTCTGCATACTCATTTTGATTTAAGGCCCAGTGATAGCAAAAGGGCAATTAAGGAAATGTGGGCCTTGACCATTTAGTAGCAGCTTTGTCGGCTGGCTGTATCAGGATGCTGATTTCTGTTTGAAAGTGTAGCATTGGCAAGATTTTTAATTTGTTCTCACTGTAAAAATGCCAGGATTTATTTTCTCAGGGCTTGCACAATTTGTTCTTGGGGCTGTTGCTTAAAAGCTAGACACCTACGTACACCGTTAGCCTTCAGTTCAGTTCAAAGTAAATCAAAGGAGTTGGTTAAAAACATAAATTATATCTGAGTCGTTAGGTAAGAACGGCCACAGTATTAGCGGTCTCATGAAATACCAAGAAAGAAGAATTTGTTACTAATTTTCCTCTTGGTAAGAAGGAGGAATGAAATCTTGCCATAGTGTAGGATCCGCAGAGACTCACCAACTGAAAAGGAGCCCAAGGAGAAGCCCCATGCTCGTAGGGCTGGTTAGTAGAGACTGTTTACCAAAAGAAGCCTCCAGGTGAAAGTTTGTGTCTGATGACGTAAAATCAAAGAGAAACCCACTAAAGTGAAAATGTAGCATAGAATGTAGAAGAGGAAGAGAAAGCATTGAAGAGCAAAGAGTATGACCCAAGAGCATGAAAGCCAACAAAAAAGGTACAGTTGAGGAAGAGAAAATGTAGAAGAGCATTAGGAAACTTGCAGCATGAGTATTGCAGAAGCATTTCGGGGACACTGCAGGTCAAGCTCCAAATGATAACCTGACCTGAGAGTATTAGAGGGTTGGAGACTCCACCTTGACCCTGACTGAAGCCCAGGTTTCCTTCAGGCTTTCATTTGCATTATGCCAGATAAAGCCATGCTAAGTGAAGCACTGGTCCTTTATAGCCATAGTATAGTAATCACTGCATGGGGCACCTTCATGAAACGCTTTCTGGGCCACAAAGAGCAGCATGCATTTGCTGTGCTAGGCCTGTAATATTATTACCATTGTGTGCCATACAGCGTTGCTACTAAACAGTTGTTGAGAGATGCTTGCCGTTTGCCCAGCTTTGCCTTGCTAAAAAGATTGCTTGTGCTGGTCACCTTTTCAGGAATCCTCTCTTCTGATCTGAGTATGACCAAGAGTATGGAAACAAACAAGAAAGGTGCAGCTGAGCAATAGAAACTGTAAGAGAGCGTTAGCACACTTGCAAAATGAGTATTGTAGAACCCTTACAGGTTCTACAGTAGTGTGTAGGACACTGCAGGTCAAGGAGAGGCTCAGCAGTGTCCTGTTGCAGCTGGATCTGGTCTATATTTTGGTAGGGGTAGGAATGTGAGGTGAGTAGAAGTTAGTGAATAGCTGGGCGGTGTCATAGCTGTACCGGTGTGACTACTGCAGGTTTGGAGTCTAAAGCCAAAGGATGGAGGAATATGCTCACTTTCGTGGAGTGCCTTGTGTGCACGCAGACTATCGGGAAAGAAAAGCTGAAGTGTTTCAGTGGTCAAAAAGTCATTCTTTCTTTACGTTCATTTGTGAATTTGTTGGAGGAGTATTCCACGTGAGTGTAAAACAGAGGGTCTGCTTTTTTACTGGATAATGAGCTGAGAGAGCGGCTCTGGGCTTGGATTAGAGGAGGCCTCTGATTGTGACCTTGGTTTTTGGAACTATTGTGATAACTTGCAAGAGGTCTCCACGATCTCCAGCCGTGATAGTCATCTGATCATTGGGCAACTAGGTCAGAGAATGACTTTCTGTGTAGTATGCAGAGCGAGTCTGTATTGACCATGTGAAAGGAGATGAGAGACGGTAACCCACAGTATGCGTCTCTGGACGCAATTTTCTGCCTTTCTTGGCTCTGGAGTTTAGAATGTTAGTACGCTTTCGAATAAGGGCCACACAAAATAATTGCTTTCTTCAAAGATGTAAAACGGTGTGAGGCAAGCTGGATTACTCTCGTCTGCTGTCTTGCTGGAACCTCTTTAGGCACGAGACACTAAGGTGCAAAGGGATTAACGTCAAGGAAATTAGGAAAAGGCACTGTCTTCTGTGATCAGAAGAGCTGACCCAACTCCTTGTTACCCAAGTGCCATCTATTCCTTCCAGGTTAAAGATTCCCCAGACAGTGGACCTGCTAGCTGTCGGGGAGCACAATGGAAAAAAAAAAAAAAGAAAAAAAAGGCAACCCTCCCCCGCAAATTGTTGACCACACATCTAGGGAGGACATAAAAGGAAAAGAAAGCCATTGAATAAAGTCTAGGGCTTTGTTTCCTGCAGTTTTTGTGCAGGACAAAAGGACTTTCAGAAGTCCCTTACAGTCAGAAAGCAGTTCTAGAGACAAAAGGTGTAGTCACCCTCTGGAGATTCATTGTAGATAACTGAGCGAGAAGCTCTCCCACTCCAAAAGGCCTGTCACAGAGTGAACATTTGGAACAAACTCTTCTCGGTTATTTAAGTCTGCGACGTCTTCTGGCAAGTTCTTATGGCCACTGCGCCTTGAAAATCCATGTGGAATGTTTTCCGAGAGTGTGGTGAAAGAAGCCCTGGGAAACTCCAGGACACAGTTTGCTTCAAGAGCATCGTGTGTGGAGTTTTCTTTTAGCCTGAGATGGATTGTCATGGATTTTCAGAATGTGTGTTAGTTTCCACTGAAAGAAATTCGTTGAGAGAGACTGAGCTAATACTCTTTTGGAAATTAATGTGTGTGGAGTATTAGAAGATGACAACTTGTAATGTGCCTCATCTGATGAAGTACAGCATTGATTTCCAGGAAATTTGAGGCAGAACGTGTTCAGTGTATGACGCTTTCTGGTCTTTTCAGTCTAACCCTTAACGATGAGATGCATAACAGGTGGAATTGGTGCAGAATTCATCGACATTCTACAGTCATCCTTTCTGAAGGCTTTTATCCTTTCAGTGGCTTGCAGTGGATTTCCTTTCCTTAAAGAATTAGCCAGTCGGAATATCTGGCCCTCCTCCACTCCACACAAAAGGAAGATGGCTTTCCACGGAGTCTGCATTGAGGAGCACCGTTCAGTGCAGAACTGCTAAGAACACACAGTGAAGATGGTGTTTTGTTGTACTTCAAGCCAGGGAGCTCACTAGCAGCATCTCTGGAAAGATGCCAAGATAGGAAGTTCCTCTACATTTTCCTTTTCTCTTTCTTCAGAATAGATGCTCCGGCTTGTCAGTATCGTGACAAGTGGGTTTTACTCTATAGCTGTTTTTTTAGAACAAGCAACCCTTTGGGTTCTGGTAATGTCTAATTGGCCCTTTGTAGCTGAACTACTATAAAAAGCACGGGGAAGGAACAACTTTGCGGATGATGTGGTTAACAGATACACAGAGCAAGAGATTAGAGGGAAAAATCCATGGCTTTTGCTGCTGTCACCTACACTGCAGGTGAAAGGGTTCAGATTCTCTCCAACACCCCAAAGCTGCTCTGGCCCCCTACAGAGAATTGCAGGTCAAGCAAAGGTGAGGTAATGTTTCCACTGCTCTGAGCTGACCTCTGTAGTTGAGTGCCAAACATTTCTCTTCATCTAGAGTACTCAAAGGGAGTTCTTGACGTTTCCCCCAGTTGCTCCTACAGCTGTTGCTAAGCCTGTGGCTTTCTGTGTAGCATCTGTAGTGTTTTATTTTTCTACCAGGTGCATCTCAGTTAGCACGGATGATTTCACAGAGCAGTCTGCAGAGGCTCAGCAAGTAAATGGTTATGACATTTGTTTGTCTAGGAGGTTAGACCTCTCTCTTTGTATGTGGCCTAGCACCCATTGCTGGAGGATCTGTCTGCCTCAGAGCCTCTACTATCTCCGTCCCTGTGACACTCGTACTGCATTAGCCCCCTGCCCCCACTGCTTTACAGGGTGGGCGCTGAAGCACAGAAAGAGTGAGTCATTTGCTTAATACTAGAAGAAAGGCTGCAACAGATCAACCCATGATTGCCATTTTGTTCTCAAATCACAAGCCAGTGCCTTATCCCAGCTCTGTTACCGCAACTCTGTCATCCCACGCCTTAGCCCAACTCTCTGCAGTCGAGGCGCGAAGACTGAAATAACAGCTACTGAACAGCATGGAGCCCTTCTGTAAGCAACAAAGTAATAAAGCAGTCTGCGTAGAGTCCATTTTTCCCCACGGGCAAAGTCTGCTGATACCTCCAGGTCTCTCTGTGAGAACTCTTGTCAGACTCGGTGGCTGTGATGATGGTGACTGGGCCCTGTGGAGGCGCTCCTCCTCCTCCTCCTCGGAATTGAATACATTTTAATGAACAACTCATACCAAAAGGAGGGAAGCCTTAGAAAAGAGAAGGAACTATTGCCCGTGGTGCAAACTCTCTCTCCAAGCCTTCTATTCCTCTGCTCTGCTGGCCGTCATTGTCACGGTTGCAGGTGTGGAGTCGCGTCTGTAGTCTGGTCCCGTAATGACGGCTCTGCTGTCACTCCTTTTGCTATTCAATCTCCTCCTGCCCTCCTGTCTGTGTCTCCCTCTAGCCTCTTCAGTTCCGTTCAACCACTAACTTTGGAAGGTACATTTAAAATGTCACTGTACTTCATGTGGCTAAAACTAAGCTGTCTCTTGATTGGAAACGGACTGGAAGCCTGAGCAGCAAATAACAACGCGTTGCCAATAAGTTGCGTGGAAACCCCGTTCTTGTTTTGGCCAACTGACTAAGGTGGAGACACGTGGGTCGTCTAAGGCCATCTCAGGCAGTCAAGCGCAGCCACGTTAAAGTCGTACAGTCACTTGCTATCGCTACACAGGATTGCCTCCCAGTGCCTGGAGCCCGTTCTTAGAAGTTTTTCCAAGAGTTCTGTTTCTAGGTAATGTGACTAAGTCTCCTCCTTTATGAGTGTCGCCCTGTGGTTATGCTTCAGGAAAGACGCCCTGAGACTCACGCAGAGCTATACTGTGCCATTTCTTTACAAATCCCCCTTGTCAATACTGAGAGTGGTTTGAGATGTTTTTCTCCATCATATTCTAAATGGGGCTTTTTTTCTTGTCTTGCAAGCGGGGAAAGGGACGCACTGCTTTTTTCAAGCTTTGCCTATTGTCAGGAGTTCAAATAACCAAGGAAGAAACTTTTTCCTGCTGACACGGCAAGGCGAGATAAAGAACGTGTAGAGCAGTAAAGTACAGTACTAAAGCTGTTCCACAATTTCCGTCGCTCACTCTTTCCATAACTGCAATAGCTGCAATAGCTGCTACAATTGCACATAATTGCACAATGCAGACTTGCTGTAGAGTTTCCCGGGGAGAAGCTGGGCTGTTCTTTACACGTGCGGTTGCGCTAGCATAGCCTGTGGACGCATCATGTGCACAGGCTGGTATTATGTCAGTTCTCGGACCTTTTGAATGAGTTTGTGTAAGGGAAGGGGAACAGCCTGGCACTGCTCCTGTGATAAAGCAAAAGTGTCCTGTCTCCAGAATTACTCACTTGTGCAAGTGCTCTTTTGGGAAGCTATTTATGTATCTGTTTTAAAAAGTCATCCTTCTGCTACTTAATTTGGTTATTCTGAGTGGGCTGTGGATGTCTTGGAAGAGATCAGCTGGTTACAATACCAAAGGCGCTTCATGTTTTTCCACTGTTCCCTCTTGACCTGGAGGCATAGGGATGGATAGTCCATGTTTGAGGTTACCCTCTATAAAACGGGACAGGCACAACATTTGGCAGTGACATAAAGCACAAAGCAGCAAACTCGGAAACTGTCTGTGAAGACGGCGCTTGCAGGATCAGGGAGCAGTTTGTAAGTTCTTAGAAAGTATTCCAATGCTCTTTCAGAATAAGAAGCTAACCTCATGTGAGAAATTCACTCTGTAGGGAAATTAAAATGCTAAAAAGAAATTGAGTCGGGCTAACAGGTAGCTTTTGCGTTCGCACTTGTGTTGAAGAAGTACCTTATCGGGCTGGCGAGTGAAGGAGTAAAAGCATAAGAGCAAAATTTAAAAAAATCTTGGTGGAGAGGTAGAAGATGTGCAGGCTCAGCAGCTTGTAGAATATGCTATTGACTGTAAAGCATATGAATATTTTCCTAAATTATTTATTGTTATCAGCAGTTGTTTTCTTTCTCTGTAGGAAGGCCATACGTATTTGTGCCTCATCCTTGCAAAACAGGACCTGTTCTTAAAAGGAAAAAAACACCTAGAGAGTTGTTAGAGCGGTACTGTGCTGTCTGTAAAGCAAGCACAGCATACGCTTACTGTTGGTGGTGTTCTCTGCCCTGGAGCTGTGTAGAAAGAGGTTCATTTAGCAGTCACAAACGTGGGGGAATGCCTCCTGCTGGCCATTCATGGCACTCCTGTGCTTAAATCCCAGGCTTAGATCCTAGCTCTCCAGGTTGAGTCCAATCAACCGGGGGGGGGGATTTGTTTTCACCACCAGAAAGCTACTTCTTCACAGAAACATTGCTTAACGTTAGTGACTAATCTTTACTCGTGTTAGCCTCTGACATTTACTAATATTACCCTTTCAGTGACATTCTAGTAGAGCTAGGAAGACTTTGTGCTGTGGCTGACTTGACCAAGCCAAGCATGAGTTTACCTTCGGCTAAAAACCAAGCAGCCTGGGTCCACTAGCATCTTCTCATGGATTTATCAGTCTTGTTAGAAGCGTACACTTGGTACAGTTTAAATTGGACATGGACCGGTATTTATTTTGACAATGATACTTCAAATCTAGTCCCAAGATATTTGAAACCTAGCTATACGGGGTGGGGCGGGGAAAGGTGAAAGTAATTGTTATCACAAAAGAACTCACTACATTAGTGATTGCTTACCTGAGCTGTGGGGGACTAAGAGGCAAGGACTGATTTACAATCAGCATGGCTCTTAAATAGCCTCTGCTGGTTCTGCGTTGTAAGGCCATTGCCTTTTCTTGATGACTTAACGCTTTAATGTTAATTTTTGGAAGTGTCTTAATTTTTTTTTCTCTTCCCCGTTGCAGACCAATCTGAAAAGTCCAATCGTTCTGCCTAATGGGAGAGTTCCTTTCTGGGCAGCTGTGTTAAGCATTCTGGGGGGGGGAGGAGGGGGGATCTTCTTGGTGGTGGTGGTGGTTGTAATTTTTTCCAATGGAGTCTTAGATTAGGTAACTATAACTTGCAATGCTTGCCATCGCATGTAAATCCAGCAAAGTAGTCACAGACAGACCCTGCTATTACTTTGAATGGGAGGACAGGTTGCATTTTGGGGGGGGGGGTGGTGCCGCCCGAGGAATTCCTGCTGGGATTTAAATCTCGCCGCATGGTTGCGTGAGTGTTCGGTGCACCTATAGGACGGTTATTGCCCAATCTACAGAAGCAAAGCTGCTTTGTAAAAGGGGTTCGAGATTGTCCGAATCGTGGAAGTGTTAGCTTCCTCCCTCTTTACTGCTTTTCCCTTTTCAGAGGAGCTACTTATCCTTCTTTTGTCTGTTCTCTTGTTTCTGTTCCTTTCTTTGTGCCATAACATATCAATATATGTCCACAGTTTGATATATGTAAATAGTTTGATAAATCCGTTTACTTGTTAAGCACTGTATTTGTTAATCAAATCCATTTGTTAATAGTAGGAACGCCTATACTGACACCCCAAATCTGTTGTATCTGTTAGGGCTCAATAAACTGTCTCAGATGCCTAAGAACTGGTTGGGCACTCAGTCATTCCGTGACCTGTCTAGGTCCCTCTCAATGGCAGCCTGCCCCGTTCAGCCCTGGGCCCACATTTCCCTTGTTCCCGCTTCTACTCTTACTGAAACAAGAGCACATCATCTTTATGCTCCTGGCATCCCTTGCAAGCATCGAGCCTAGAGGAGCTTTGGCTGTGTCAGAGGAACTGCTTCCCTACTTGCCTGGACAATAGTTCTCAATTCCTCCTTTGCAGCCTCTCCCTGCTTCCCATGGCTGTGTGCTGCCTTTTTGCATTAGAGCTCATGCCTGAGTTCCCTCTTTAGCCACCCTGTCTCCTGAGATGTCTGCTTGGTTTCCTGGGTGCTGTAGAAATAGTCCAACGCTAGGTTTCCAAGGAGCAGAGTCTCATGCACATATAACAGCAAAATTATTTATTTATTTAAATGACGGTAGAGCATAGTAAGAGCTGGAGCTGGGTACCCCAAACAAAGACATTCTGGGGTAATTCTACCCTTGACAGCTTGGTTTCCCTGCCTGCCAGGGAAGGTCTCCTCCAATCTTGTTTCCTGAGTCGGTGCTCGCTCTCCTCCTGATTGGTGTCTGTCTCCTTTGCACAGGTCCTGGCCTACATCCCAGGCTGGTTACCATGTCCTTGTTTCCTACCAGTCCCTTATCTTCCCAAAGCTCAACCACAAGCCAGGTGCATCCCATCTGGTCTCCTGCACTCCACTTGGTCTCCTGGGTAGTGAGTTTTGTATCTGTATTAGCTGGCTTTAATTGCTTTTGCAGTTCCATCATCAGCAATGTCACATCGTCAGCAATTTCTGGAGTTCCTGGACAGTTCGGCCTTGAGGCCTGCAGGCTTCGTCTACTTTAGGCACTTACGCTAAGGAAGAGTCAGGCCGATGCTAAGCTGAAGCTAACTCAGCTACACTTTCCTTCTCTAACAGTGCTGAAGCTAAAGCAGTTGCGATTTCCTTCTCTGACACTGGAACTGGGTATCAGCATGGGCCATTCTGGAGCTTGGAGGCTGCTGGCCTGAAAGACCTGCCAGCTTTCTGGAGCCCTTCAGAGCTGCCTCCCATGGGATTCCTCCACCAGTCCCCCCAGGAGGCCCAAGTCTGCTCCTCTCACATCCACAGTCTGCACTCTGCTGCTCTTCTTCCTCACTCCCCTCAGAAGCACAAGCTCCACTGCCTCATGGCCACTGCAGGCAAGGCTGACACAGCTGATCACATGCCTGCTGGGTTCTTGCTGGTTGGCAAGTTCCAGGTCCAGGTGATTACAATCCCTGGATTTTCCTGGTGAGCATCTTCCTGCTCCCCATTTCAGCCCCTCACCTGCCAAATGAAATAACAAAGACAGACAGTACTTGAACACCCAAAGGACCTGAGACACGCAAATGCGGGACGCGACTCTAGTATCTGTCCAGGTCCCGCACACCTTTCCAGCTTTACTCCTGCAGCAAACTTGGCTTCCACACAAGCCGGGAAATACAAAACCCATCAAAAGCAAAGAAAGGCACGACATGAGCTTTGCTCGCACTCTCCCTCAGCGCCCAACTCTCTTCTCTAAAGCACTACGCCAAAAGGTCTTTACCCAGGGAGGTCAAGGCCTCATCATTGTCCCCACTCCCGGCCCTGTAGAGCTCCTTCTGCCCTTCTTCCAACTCCTTCCGCTCGTCCGCCGAGAAGCTGGCCGCGACAGCTTCCAACGTTGCAAGGGCCTGGCACAAAAATGAAAAACTCGGATGCTGCTGAACAGCAACAACAGCCAGGCTCTTGCTCCAGCTCCACAGCAAGGTTTGCCTCTGCAGGCCTCAACAAGGCAGACATTGCTCCTGGCACCTATCAACATCGTACCGACAGGATGACCCAGCTTCAGGGCTGCCTCCAAAGACTCTCGTTCTACACCAGCTTCCATACTAAGCTCTTCTGCCTTGGCCCTGACAGAGAACCAAAGCAAGCTGCTTCTCCCAACTGTCTCCACTGCATGCCTCCAAAGCAAAGCAATACAATCCGCTCGAGCACCTACAGCGGCAGAGATGCTGCTGCCAGCCACACACAGCCTACCATTAGCCTTGCTCCCTCCCAGAGCGGGAGCTGCAGATGCTGGTGCTGAGCAGGTTCCCACCCACAACCCCACCCCAAAGGCGTAATCCAGACTGGTCACAACTGGGAAAAACAGAAAAAAAGTATGCCGAGATGTCTCAACACATGAAAGCACTAAGCTGCTGCACCCAGCACCATGCACCCCAGCCCCTGGAACCCTGCACTGCGACTCCTCACCCTGGCACTGTGTACTCCAGCACCCCACACCCTGGATCTCAGCACCTGGGACCCTGCACCCAGCACCCACCTCCAGGCACCCGGCAGCCAGCAACGTGCACCTCACCTCAAAGGATCCTGCAGCCAGCACCATGCATCCCAGCACCTGTCACCCTGCACCCAGCAGTGAGCACCCACCTCCCGGTACTCTGCAGCCAGCAATGTGCACACACCTCCCAGCACCCTGCACCCAGAAAATGTGCACACACCTCCCGGCACCCAACACCCGGGTCCTGCCCCCGGAGCCCGCCCGCCCCCCAGCACGGCCGCACAGCAGTGCTCCCCGCCCAGCCCCCGCCCGGGCCCCGGCCCCAGCTGCGCTCCCCGCAGCCTGGCCCAGCTGCCAGGGCTCCCCTGCACCCGGCCGCCCTCTGAGCTGCACCCTCCAGCCTTCGCCTTCCGCCACCACTCGCCTCTGCCTGCTGCACACACGTCCCGCCAGCACATTGCCCACCATCGCATTTCCCCGCACCTCCAGCATCCTCTTGCAGCCCACCAGCTCTCAGAGGCATGCACAGCTCCGGCGTCCCTCCAGGCCCCCTTCCTCTCCCAACTCCCTGCTTGGCTCAGGGAAGAAAGCATCCTGCTGCCACCACCTCGCGCCGGACTGAAGAGCCCAAAAGCCAAGAGGAGGAAACCAGCGTAGGCAAGCACATGACCAGCACTGAGCCCCGGCAGCAGCTCAGGAGGAAAGAAAACGCACAAGAGGACATGTCTGAGGAGCTTGTCTCTCGACCGGAGCTCCTCGCCACCTCCAGAGTCAATGGCAACAAGGAGGCCCCCCCACAAGACAATTTTGGCTTGGAGGCATCTCCAAGACATCTACTGCAGGACAAATTACCCTCCACATCTGCAGCTGCTGGAGGTGTTGGGAGGCAAAGACAGCCCCACCGCAGAAAAAGGCATTACAGCCTTCTCTGTGTTCTGCAGCCCCAGCAAGAGGCTGCCTCAGTGGAGGGGCTCTTCCCCAAATCCACTGATCAGGCAACTGCCCACCAGGCCATGGCCCACCTGATGTCTCAGCATTAACCTTGACAAGTTGGCTTCCCATGGAACGCTCCATGCAGCCTGAAATGGCAGACCTGAAAAATACCTATATTCTGCTTGTGCTGCGAGGGAGGAGAACATCTCACCAAAGGAGCAGCAGGCTGCACCATCCACCAAGCCGGCAGCGGACACTGGCTGCATGTCCCGGGCCTTCTATTACTAACCGGCACGAACCGTTCTACTTCTCTGCACAGCTTGCAGCAGCTCTTCTCTATATTCAGGAACGTGAAACAAGCGACAAGTTTTTCATCTACACAAAGCTACTGGAGTCCTGGGGAGTAACTGCCAAGGGGCTGCAGTTGTGCTGGTAGATGAGAAGCGCCCCAGGGCAAAGAGCTCGCACCTTCTACCGTGCTTCTGTGGCTGTGGCACACCCACCCACACATGTAGCCCCAGAGACACCATGCATAGGGACCCAGGGCCCAATGCCCCCAGGTAGGGACCCAGGTGTCTGGGGCCCTGCTCCCCCTGGGGACTCAGGCATCTGGGTTCCTGCTCCCCTCATGCATCCAGCTGTCCAGGTCCCTGCTCCCCCCAGGGAAACAGGCATCTGCGTCACCTCTACCCCCCCAACAGGGACCCAGGTGTCCGGGACCTGATTTCCCCCAACAGGGACCCAGACATCTGGGGCCTGATTCACCCTACCCCGCAAGGGACCCAGGTGTCCGGGGCCCCTCTCCCTGCCCAGGGATCCAGCTGTCTGAGTCCCCACTCCCCCAGGGACCCAGGACTAGGGGTCCCCGCTTCCCATAGGCACCCAGATGTCTGGGTCACCTCTGCCCCCAGGGATCCAGGCGCCTGGGTCGCTGCTTTCCCAGGAACCCAGGTGTCTGGGGCCCTGCTCCCCCCGAGGACTCAGGCATCTGGGTTCCTGCATTTTTGTACCAAAAAAAAAACAACTTTCCAACCCAACCCACTTTACTGCCTCATTGCCCAAATGACCCATGGGGCACAGCCATCCCTGCTCCCACCTCCTCCTGAGCAGTAACCCTCCTCCTGCCCCATGGCCTCCCCTGACCCATAGCCCCCTGCTCTCCCTTTGCCACCTTGCTATACCCTTGGTGTGCCCCCAGAGTTGCTGAGCCCTCTAATGTCCCTTGTGTCTCTACACATCCTCCTTGTGATCTCATGTCCCTTACATAAATCCGTCTTCCTTTTGTCTCTACATACCTTTCGTGGGTTCTCATGTCCCCTGTATACTCCTGTGTCCCTTGTGTCCCTACATATTCTCCACGTGCTCCCATGCTCCTTGCATACTCCCACATCCCTTCTGTCTCTCCATATCCTGGATGTGGTCTTATGTCTCCTGCGCCCTCCCATGTCCCTTCTGTCTCTCCATAGCCTCCATGTCCTCTCATGTCTCCTGCATAATCCCATGTCCCTTGTGTGTCTACACATCCTAGATGTGGTCTTATGTCTCCTACCTGCTCCCATGTCTCCTGTGTCTCTCCATATCCTGGATGTTGTCTTCTGTCTCTGGCATACTCCCATGCCCCTTCTGTCCTTTCATATCCTCCATGTCCTCTCCTATCTCCTGCCCCCAACCATGTCCCCGCTGTCCCTACATAGCCTCCACATCCTCTCATGTCTCCTTCGCCCTCCCATGTCCCTTGTGTCTCTCCGTATTCTCCATATCGTCTCTTGTCTCCTGCACCCTCCCATGCCCCTTCTCTCCCTACATATCCTCCATATCCTCTCATGTCTCTTCCATAATCCCGTGTGCCTTGTGTCCCTACATTACCTCCATGTCCTCTCATGTCTCCTGCATACTCCCGTGTCCCTTCTGTCTCTCCATATCCCCGATGTTGTCTTCTGTCTCTTACCCCCTCCCATGTCCCTTCTGTCCCTACATATCCTCCATGTTCTTTCATGTCTCCTGTGCCCTCCCATGTCCCTTCTCTCCCTACATATCCTCCATATCCTCTCATGTCTCCTGCATAATCCTGTGTGCCTTGTGTCCCTACATTACCTCCATGTCTTCTCATGTCTCCGGCATAATCCCATGTCCCTTCTGTCTCTCCATATCCCTGATGTTGTCTTCTGACTCTTGCCCCCTCCCATGTCCCTTCTGTCTCTGCATATCCTCCATGTCCTCTCATGTCTCTTACATAAACCCGTGTGCTTTGTGTCCCTACGTAACCTTCATGTCCTCTTATGTCTCTTCCATGCTCCCATGTCCCTTGTGTCTCTCCATATCCTGGATGTTGTCTTCTGTCTCTGGCATACTCCCATGCCCCTTCTGTCCTTTCATATCCTCCATGTCCTCTCCTATCTCCTGCCCCCAACCATGTCCCCGCTGTCCCTACATAGCCTCCACATCCTCTCATGTCTCCTTCGCCCTCCCATGTCCCTTGTGTCTCTCCGTATTCTCCATATCGTCTCTTGTCTCCTGCACCCTCCCATGCCCCTTCTCTCCCTACATATCCTCCATATCCTCTCATGTCTCTTCCATAATCCCGTGTGCCTTGTGTCCCTACATTACCTCCATGTCCTCTCATGTCTCCTGCATACTCCCGTGTCCCTTCTGTCTCTCCATATCCTGGATGTTGTCGTCTGTCTCTTACCCCCTCCCATGTCCCTTCTGTCCCTACATATCCTCCATGTTCTTTCATGTCTCCTGTGCCCTCCCATGTCCCTTCTCTCCCTACATATCCTCCATATCCTCTCATGTCTCCTGCATAATCCTGTGTGCCTTGTGTCCCTACATTACCTCCATGTCTTCTCATGTCTCCGGCATAATCCCATGTCCCTTCTGTCTCTCCATATCCCTGATGTTGTCTTCTGACTCTTGCCCCCTCCCATGTCCCTTCTGTCTCTGCATATCCTCCATGTCCTCTCATGTCTCTTACAGAAACCCGTGTGCTTTGTGTCCCTACGTAACCTTCATGTCCTCTTATGTCTCTTCCATGCTCCCATGTCCCTTCTGTCTCTACATATCCTAGATGTGGTCTCATGTCTCCTACCTGCTCCCATGTCCCCTCTGTCTCTTCATATCCTCCATGTTCTTTCATGTCTCTTGCATACTCCCATGTCCCTTCTGTCTCTACATATCCTAGATGTGGTCTCATGTCTCCTACCTGCTCCCATGTCCCCTCTGTCTCTTCATATCCTCCATGTTCTTTCATGTCTCCTGCATAATCCCATGTGCCTTCTGTGTCTACACATCCTAAGTGTCCTCTCATGTCTCTTGCCCCCTCCCATGTCCCTTGTGTGTCTGTATATCCTCCATGTCCTCTCCTATCTCCTGCCCCCTCCCATGTCCCCTCTGTCCCTACATAGCCTCCACATCCTCTCATGTCTCCTTCGCCCTCCCATGTCCCTTGTGTCTCTCTGTATTCTCCATATCGTCTCTTGTCTCCAGCCCCCTCCCATGTCCCTTGTGTCTCTACATATCCTAGATGTGCTCTTATGTCTCCTGCCTGCTCCCATGTCCCCTGCGTCTCTGCATAACCTCCATATCCTCTCAAGCCTCTCACAGCCTCCCATGTCCCTTCTGTCTCTCCATGTCCTCCATGTCCCCTCTTGTCTCCTGCCCCCTCCCATCTCCCTTCTCTCTCTACATATCCTATGTGTCCCTTGTTCCCCAGACCCTCCTGTGTCCCTTCTGTCCCTACAGAGCCTCCCTTCGCTCTCATGTCCCCTGTGTCCTGCCGTTTCCCCCGGCTCCCCACTCGTCCCCCTTCTCCCTCCGTCTCCCCCGTGTCCCCCCCGGCCCCCCGGGCACTGCCGCCGCTGCCCGAGCCGCTGCCTCCTGCCGGACGCCGGGGTCGCCGCGAGCGGCGGCGCTGCCCGGAGCCGCGGGGGGGGCTCGGCGGCTGCCGGCGGCCGCTGCCCCTTCGGCGGGGGCGGGACCCCGCGGGGCCCCGCGCTGCCGCCCGGACCCGGACCCGGACCCCGACCCGGCCCCGGACCAGGCCGCGGACCCCGACCCGGCCCCGGCCCCGGACCGCAACCCGGACCGCAACCCGGACCCCGAGCAGGCCCCGCTCAAGGACCCCAATCCGGACCCCGACCCGGCCCCAGCCCCACACCGCAACCCGGACCCCGGCCCGGCCCCGCTCAAGGACCCCAACCGGGACCCCGATCCGGCCCCAGCCCCGCTCAAGGACCGCAACCTGGACCCCGATCCCGCCCCGGACCGGGACTCGGACCCCAACCCGCACCCCGGCCCCGGCCCCGCCTCCTGCCGCCCGCGCGCTCCCGCTGCCGCCCCGGGACCCCGCTGCCCACCCCGGCCCCGGCCCCCAACCCGGCCCCGGCCCGAGCCAGCCGCGGAGCCCCGCCAGGAGACGCGACCTGCCCCCGCCCATGGCGGGCGCCGCCCCCAAACCTCGCTCCCTCGCTCGCCGGGGCCCCTCGTCGCCGCCGCACGCCAACGCCTGGACGCCCCGGCCCCGCGGTCCCTCGTCGCCTGCGTCCCCTGACGCCTGGGCCGCGCCGACGCCGCCGCTCCTCGGACGCCGCCGCTCCCGGCTCCTCCGGCTCCTCCGGCTCCTCCGACGCCGCCGCTCCCGGCACCTGGGGCTCCCTCGGACGCCGCCGTTACCGGCTCCTCCGGCTCCCTCGGACGCCGCTGTTGCCGGGACACCGCGTTCTGCGACGCCGCCGTTACCGACACTCCTGGCGGCTCCTCCGACGCCGCCTTTGAGGGACACCGGGCTCCCTCGGACGCCTGGCATCGGGCACGTCCTGGGGCAGCACAGGCAGATCCCGGGGCAGCATCACGCTGCAGGTGCCAGCGCAGATGCCAGGACAGGATGCTGGGGCAGGTGCAAGGCATGATCCTGGGGCAGGATCGCATGCTCCAGATTCCTCTGGAGTAGACATCTGAATGTAGGGTTTGGGGAGGGGGAATGAATGGCAGGCTAAAGGAGGTCCCGTTCAACTCCAAAATCTGCCTGCTCAGTCCAGCTGTGGGATGTACACAAGAGCGCAGAGAGTCCATGTCTTAAGAGCAGAAGGCAGGGCCCCTTGAGCTGCTCCAAGACTGCATTTCCCTTCTGCCACAAGTTTAACCCACCTCGGTCCTGCTGCTGGTTGTACATTGTTCTTCTGCCACTGGAACAGTTGAGAGACCATGAAAGGCAGTTTTGCTGGCCAGCTCTATTTCCCTGACGTGAAAAAAGGGAAACAAATCCCATGAACTAGAGAAAGAAAAATGAGTGAGAGTATCGGAGCTTCCAGGACAGTGGTCTTGTTTTACAGCGACTGACGTATTCTTCCCCTCCTTGAAGGTGTATCGCAAAGGATTCTCTCTTTGCTCTCTCACTCGCTACACAATTGGTTTTCCTAACTTGTCCCATTCCAGGGCCTGTGATTGTCTTGGCATTCCTCTCTGCTCAGAGGATTCTCTGCAGCTTGTGGGAAGGATGTTGCCAGCCAGGAAGTTAGCTCTGTTCTTCCCTCAGAAACTGCTGCTTGGATGTTCCCCTGATTCTCCAAACTGCGGAAAGAGCTGGAGCTACATATCGTCTGGGTGCTCTCATGTCCCTTGCATATTCCCGTGTCCCTTGTGTCCCTACATAGCCTCCCGTGCTGCAAAGGACCCACAGAGCCAAGGTGTCACCACACGGCACTTGTACAGGGTCCCGACTCCCCTGGACAACAGCCTTCAGGGACTTGCTGAAAAAGCCCTCCCTTCACGAGCTGCCCTGCGTTCACCCTCCCACGCCGTTTGCTTTCTGTCGCGAGCACAGCTTTCCACTCTCGCCTGGCTTCTCCAGATCTTCCTGATGAGCATCTTCCTGCCCCCCGTTTCAGCCCCTCACCTGCCAAACAGAAAAACAAAGCCAGGCATTACCTGGACTCGCAAAGGACCTGGCAGCTTCACAGACATCAGGGGCTGTTGGGGGGAAAAGCACTTTGGAAGTCTTTTGCAGAGCTCAAAGGACAAAGTGGGCACAAGGAAAAGCAGGAGCAAGCGGTGCTTTGGGCAGCAGCCCAGAGCACCGCAGGGCAGCCGGGCAGCCGCTTTCCCAGAGGGAAAAAAAAGCTCGAGCAGCTCCAAAATGCTCTTTGCATCCACCTCCAGCAGCCCCAAATGGCAGCTGGCCACGTCCCGCGCCCCTTTCCAGCTTTACTCCTGCAGCAAACTTGGCTCCCACACAAGCCGGGAAATACAAAACCCTTTCTTCAAAAGCAAAGAAAGGCACGACATGAGCTTTGCTCGCACTCTCCCTCAGCGCCCAACTCGCTTCTCTAAAGCACTCAGCAACGTGCACGCACCTCCCGGCACCCTGCACCCAGCACCCAGGTCCTGCCCCCGGAGCTCGTCCGCCCGCCCCCCTGGCACGGCCGCGCCGCCGCTGCCTCTGCCTCTGCCTCTGCCTCTGCCTCTGCCGCTGCCGCTGCCTCTGCCTCTGCGCGGGGAGGATTTCCGCCCCCGCCCCCGCCCCCGCACAGCCCCCGGCCCCGGCCCCGGCTGCGCTCCCCGCGAGTCGCGGCCGCCCCGACAGCTACACCGAACCACAGCCCCGAAAGGTTGGGCGCTGTCAAGGAGAAGTATCCCACAACATTTTGCATGCATACGGCAGCGCAGCTTTCCACAACACGGCAGCGTACCGGTGGAGGTAAAGCTCCTTTCAAGAAACAAGCAGTTGCTGTAGGAGGCCTTAATGGTGCGCCTAACACTTACCCAGTTGGACGGGCGAAATGAATACTCTCCAATGGACGTAGCATTGGAGGTCTTGCTGTTCTTGGGCGCAATGAATAGTCTGGGAATGGATATTCTGCAAGGAGAGTCTGGCCTAGATAGCTGGGGTACGTGGGAAATCGGTAGTCCTCCAGTGACAGGACAAACTCATCTCCGTAGGATTAAGCCTAGGACTCTCCTACGAAGAGCCCCACTCCTGCCCAACAGCAAACCAGTCAACATTGCTCAGTAGACGCTCCCTGCTCCTGTCACAAAACCTGTGACAGAATTACTCCCACAATTACAGCAACGGAGTATTCTAGGGGAAAAAAAAACCCTCTTGGGTTTTGCAGGTCACTCATTGCTGGACTCAGGAGGCTGGCGAGACCTCTGTACGATGTGCTGACGAACAAGGCGGTCTGGACCTGGCAAGCAAACCATCAGGAAGCATTAGCTGCTTTAAAGGCGGAAAGTGTCACTTACCAGTGTACGGGGCCGATCCACCCCACACCCCCAGCTACGCTACATACAGGCATAGGCGATAAGGGCTCGCCGTGGGGATGATGGCAACAAGGTGCGCAAGGTCCAAAGGACTACCCTACTGCCTTTGGCTCTAAATCGCCGCAAGGCTCGCAAGGCTCGAGGGACCCCCCCCTGCCCTGCCCTGCCCTGCCCTGCCCTGCCCTGCCCTGGAGAAAGTGCTGTTAGCGGCGTCTGAAGGGCTGCTAACTAGCGAGCCATTAAGTCGCGAAAGGGAAGTCAAGTTGTGTGTGCCTGGTGCTGTGTTTCAAACGCGTTTTACCCGGCCAGCCTTTGCGCCTTTGCGCCGGGGGACAGCACAAAGACTGCAGAGCAGCGAGGGGCTTCGTCTGCAGATCCGCGGGGGCGAGAGAGGGGCCGGAGAAAGCGAGCGAGCGAGCGAGCGAGCGGCGAGTGCCGAGCGCCCGGGGACGCCTGCGGAGCGCTGCCCTGCGGCCTCGTCGGCGGGAGCGGCGCCGCTGCCCGGCACGGCGAGAGCGAAGCCGGGCTCGGGGGCCGCGGCGGGCGCGCCCGGCGCCCCGGGAAACCCTGCGGAGGCCGAGCCGCAGCTCTGCCGCGAGAGCGCGGAGAAGCTTTCGCCGAGGCAGTGGCCGGCTCGGCCCCGCTAGCAGAGCTCCGAGCGCTGGAAACGGCCCTGGAGCGAGGCGCCGCCTGTGCCTCGAGGGCCGCGCGTGCTCCGCGGGCCGGGCCCCCCGCTGGCTGGGCAGCTGGCTGAAAAGCAATCGGCAAGTCAGTGGGAGAGAGATGTGTGTGTGTGTGTGGGGGGGGGGACTGCCTGGGAAAAGACTTAGCATAGAGCTCAAGCTCAGAACATCCCCGCAGGACATGTATGTGCCCACCAAACCCCCGCAACCCTGAGGCAAAGTGGAATCAGAGGGCTGCTCCTCCTCTGGCCAGAAGCCATGTATGACCCATTTCTGCGGCAGAACGGCTGGGCAAATGGCTACCGGAATGGCTAGGACCTGCTGGGAGCTTTGATTTATTTCAAGGGGCTGCGAGGAGAGGCTGGCCTGTGACAAAAGCCCCGGCAAAGCACATTGTAGACTCAGGCCATTTTTGTCAAGCGATGGTACAGTGCATGTCGCAGGGACAACAAACAGCTCGCCAGTCTCAGAGAAGGTAAAGTACTCGGGGAAACTTGCCAGGCGGAGTGTATTGGCCCCTCAGGGAGACGAGCGGAAGGCTGGAAACACCTTCTCCCAGGAGTAGAAACAAGGAGTGGTATCGGGGATGTGCCCCCCGCCCGAGCTGCAACTGGTCTAGCAACTGCAGCTGCTTCAGCAGCTGCTTTGCCACTTTTCCCTTGCGCCGAGAACTACCATCCGACAACGGGTCACATTTTAAGAACAAAGAGGTGCACACGTGGTGTGCTTCACGTGGAGTCCCCTGGACTTTGCACCCCCCTCGGCGACCTCCAAGGAAGGGGAGAACAGAGAGGTGGAACGGATGACTGCAAGAGCAGCTACGCCCGAGTGAATCTAGGAATCGCTCTAACGGGCGAATCGCACTTTCCTGTGTGGAAAGTGGCAAGTCGGCTAAAGAAGCGACAAACTGCCATGGGAAGTCCCATAGATAAGGGCCTGATGCCAGGAGCCCCAGCAAGGCCTGTCACAACGGAAGGAAAAGGCATCGCGGAGCTGTGCGTGCGTCTGAGAGCTGGTGGGCTGCAAGAGGATGCTGGAGGTGCGGGGAAATGCGATGGTGGGCAAGTGCTGGCGGGACGTGTGTGCAGCAAGCAGAGGCGAGTGGTGGCGGAAGGCGAAGGCTGGAGGGTGTGGGGCGGAGGGCGGCCGGGCGTAGAGGCCGGGCGAGCGGGCGCGGTGGCGGCACGGCTGAGGTAACAACCTACAACGGTTGACTAGCTATAGTCATTCATTATTGTTATGAAGCAATGCTGGTGGAGTGGCTACTTGTTATGAATAAGAAAGCGCTTCTTCCCTGCAAGAAGTTACAGTTGGAGCTGAAAATGAAGTATGGGCGTATGGTAGGAAATGGGGTTATGAGAGTTAAGACTGAGGGCTCCCGGATAAAAAGAAGGATTCATGTCTGGCTTTTTATATTTTTAGTCTGTTTCTTTTCGTCATGCAACTGCCTTTCACCCACCGACTCAGAACTGCTGTACTCTTTTTGGTAGAATGTGGTGTTAATGAAACGCTGGTTTTGTGCTCGGGGTATGTGGGGGGGGTTTTTCTTCCCGTGTCTCGGTCTATAAAGAAAGGATAAGAATTAAACCTCAAAGCCATTGTCCAGAAGCCTTTTTGTTAGACATAGATTTCTATTGCAATATTTCTATCCCTTTTGACCGCTAAATCGGTTAAATGCTGTGGACTTCTTAGGCACAGACAGCAGTCCCAAAGTTTGCCCATACACAAGCATGATTTCACGTCAAAGAGGAAGGAGTTAGCTCCGCTGGATCCATACCCGCTTCTGCAAAGCCCGAATGCTCGCATAGTGTTCCCTCTTCTACCAGCAGTCACTGAGGAGACAGAAAGGTTTCCCTTGTACCTCTGTGACAGCATTCCTCGTCTGGTAGTAGGATGTAAACGGTAATACATTAATATTAGTGTCTGTGTTTCTCTCTCTCTGCTTTTTGCTCTGTACAAAGTCTGTGCCCCCATGTATAATGTGTTTGTGCATGCACACATAATTCAATATCATCCGAAGCCTATATTACCAGCACTGAAAAATCGATTCCAAGTCTTAGGTATTGGACTTTAAGTCCAAACTGTGGGAGTCCTGTGAACGTGACCTGGGGTTTGCGTCTTCCACTTGTAGAGCTGTGACCCCTGCAAAAGTCTTGAATTCAAGCAAGTGGCAGTTAAGTAAAAAGAATGAAAAATGTAGTTTTAAGTATGTTTAGGTACAGTTTTCCGGCAGTTATTAAAAAGAAGCTGGTGTGTTTTCAAATTCAAGGATATTAAAAGCTGTTTTTCTGTTATTGTTTTTAGGGAGTAGAAGAGCATTCCAAGGCAAATGAGCGTAAACTGCTTAGTTGAGCGAAGCCAAAGAGCTGGATTTAAATGGCCTTTTCAGTGGAGCAAATTCTGTGCTACAGTGATGAGCGCGTGGTGACTGAGGAGGGATAGTAGCCATATAAATAGGTACTGTTCACTTGAGTTTCTGATGACGCCATTTGTACCACACCATCCTACTACGTTTCCTACATTTCCACACCTAGCTCTCCTGAGAGCTCCCCCTCACGCGCACTGTGTAGCCCATCATCTGGCTTTGTGACTTTGCCTGGCTACATCCCCTTGTTGAATTGGCTCTAACTGCTCTAGGGTGCAGTTGTTTGTGTTGCAAAGATTTTGGAAGAGACACCTGAGCCTAGTCTCTGTAACAGACTAGGTAAGATAAGGAAACAGTGATAAAACTTCCATGCTCCACTGCTCTGTTTGGAGACTGTCTGAAGGTAGGGTGTGGGAAACGGTCCTAGTCACGGGAGGGAGAGAGAAGGGACCTGCATGCTTTTCCCTTTCAGTTGTAATGGCCCCAGAGTCGGCATCGTGATGGAACTGGACACAACTCAGTGGTGTCATTTGACATCAGGAGTTAAGTAATGAGTTCTAAGGCAACCAAAAGGTTAAGGCA
The DNA here is from genome assembly GCF_040807025.1 of Struthio camelus. Lineage (NCBI taxonomy): Eukaryota > Metazoa > Chordata > Aves > Struthioniformes > Struthionidae > Struthio > Struthio camelus. The sequence goes on from NW_027182712.1 coordinate 267,759, forward strand.
ACAGCCTGGAAGTCTGCAAGGATGCAGTTATGCGGTTTTTGGGTGAGTGGATGTAAAAGCTCGGATTGCGAGGGCTTCCGCAAGGGTCAAGCTCTTCTGAGGGGGCCCTGTAGGACCCTTAATCCGCAATCCCATTAGTACCTCAAGTATAGCTTGCTTCAACAAGACTACAATCCATTTCCTTGTTATAGTGCATGCTTGATAAAGGATCTCAACAAATGTTTTCCAGGGATAGTGACTCATAAGTTAAAGAGAGCAGGGATGTTCTAGGGTGAGAGTTCAAGAAAAGATGCAGTGGCTCAGGGAGAAGAGGAGCTAAGCTTTAGGCAGGTGGGACCCCGTGAGTGAGTGAGTGTCCTTGAACTGTGGCGAGTTCCAGGGAAGTTGTAGGCAGTAGTAGTAAGGGGTGAGAGGGGAAGAGGTGACTGCGTGGTTTCAGGCCTTGGCAAATATTTCAGATGCCATGGGAGACAGGGGTGTGCTGGAGAGCGGACGGGAAAGTGAAGTTTAGTGTCGCCAGAGGGGTTAATATGAAGAAAAGTTCTGGCAGAACACTTACTCATTTTTGCTTGTAAACTTCAAGCGATAATAACTAAAAAGAGAAGGGCCATGCCACTGAATGCACGGATCTTTTCTGGTTCCTGCTTTATGGAAGAGCTCAGCAATCGCCTCCTGCCAGTGTCTTAATCTGTCTAGAAAAGAGTCTTGGCATATCTGAGAAGGACAAAGAGCTCCGTTTGTTCTGAACGTCATGATCTTCTGCAGAGAGTGGAATCCATCAGACAAGTCAAGCCTTCCTGGGGTAGTCAGATGCCACAGAGGTGGCACTTAAAAGTAAATCCTTTTTTTTTGTCACTGCCATGGGAAGACGATGAAGGACTCTCTGATGGAGCGAGGTGGTGACATAAACAGAAGAAAACTTTGCAGTGACCTAAGTCTGGGAGAAAGGGATAGATTATTGCTGATCTATAGTAAAAAAAGAGAGAGAGGCAATTACCTTCTGTCTGAGAGTCTTGCACCATCATCAGTCGGCCAAACCATTAGGACCCAGAGAGTACAGATGAGTTAATCCATGGCTTTTGTAAGACTAGACATTGTCAATGGCTTCAGTGCCCCTAGTGGGCTCTGCTTGATGCCTTATATGACAAGTAGCCCTGAATTCATGGAGTCTGTGCTGAAGTATTTCAACTGCATATGGCAATTTAGTTTCCTTTTAACCGAAAGCCAGAAGGTACTCAAACTCAGTACAGGAATTATTAAAAAAAAAAATTTCTCTTCAACTGTCTTTATACCTGCTATAAAAAAAAAAAAAATCTATTTATTAACCAGGAGGATGAAAAGGAATGGCCCTTATAGCTTCAGGACAGCCTGTAAGGCCCAAAATTCTTGCGGTCCATGAAGTCAGAGGCTGCTACCTGAGACCGCTCTCTATAAAGGTGGTTCCTCAGGAAGTACTTTTATCTCTGTGCTGAGACAAATCGTTCAGCGCGTCACCGTCACCTGAGCTGTACTTATGCGGTGGTGTTGCAACCAAAATGTAGACAATGTATTTCTCGAAGAAGGCGAGTAGTCACACAACATACTGAGGTACTCTGGACCACTTTTTGGAGCAGATGTGCATTTGTGGAGCTAAGTAATGATCTTCTGCATACTCATTTTGATTTAAGGCCCAGTGATAGCAAAAGGGCAATTAAGGAAATGTGGGCCTTGACCATTTAGTAGCAGCTTTGTCGGCTGGCTGTATCAGGATGCTGATTTCTGTTTGAAAGTGTAGCATTGGCAAGATTTTTAATTTGTTCTCACTGTAAAAATGCCAGGATTTATTTTCTCAGGGCTTGCACAATTTGTTCTTGGGGCTGTTGCTTAAAAGCTAGACACCTACGTACACCGTTAGCCTTCAGTTCAGTTCAAAGTAAATCAAAGGAGTTGGTTAAAAACATAAATTATATCTGAGTCGTTAGGTAAGAACGGCCACAGTATTAGCGGTCTCATGAAATACCAAGAAAGAAGAATTTGTTACTAATTTTCCTCTTGGTAAGAAGGAGGAATGAAATCTTGCCATAGTGTAGGATCCGCAGAGACTCACCAACTGAAAAGGAGCCCAAGGAGAAGCCCCATGCTCGTAGGGCTGGTTAGTAGAGACTGTTTACCAAAAGAAGCCTCCAGGTGAAAGTTTGTGTCTGATGACGTAAAATCAAAGAGAAACCCACTAAAGTGAAAATGTAGCATAGAATGTAGAAGAGGAAGAGAAAGCATTGAAGAGCAAAGAGTATGACCCAAGAGCATGAAAGCCAACAAAAAAGGTACAGTTGAGGAAGAGAAAATGTAGAAGAGCATTAGGAAACTTGCAGCATGAGTATTGCAGAAGCATTTCGGGGACACTGCAGGTCAAGCTCCAAATGATAACCTGACCTGAGAGTATTAGAGGGTTGGAGACTCCACCTTGACCCTGACTGAAGCCCAGGTTTCCTTCAGGCTTTCATTTGCATTATGCCAGATAAAGCCATGCTAAGTGAAGCACTGGTCCTTTATAGCCATAGTATAGTAATCACTGCATGGGGCACCTTCATGAAACGCTTTCTGGGCCACAAAGAGCAGCATGCATTTGCTGTGCTAGGCCTGTAATATTATTACCATTGTGTGCCATACAGCGTTGCTACTAAACAGTTGTTGAGAGATGCTTGCCGTTTGCCCAGCTTTGCCTTGCTAAAAAGATTGCTTGTGCTGGTCACCTTTTCAGGAATCCTCTCTTCTGATCTGAGTATGACCAAGAGTATGGAAACAAACAAGAAAGGTGCAGCTGAGCAATAGAAACTGTAAGAGAGCGTTAGCACACTTGCAAAATGAGTATTGTAGAACCCTTACAGGTTCTACAGTAGTGTGTAGGACACTGCAGGTCAAGGAGAGGCTCAGCAGTGTCCTGTTGCAGCTGGATCTGGTCTATATTTTGGTAGGGGTAGGAATGTGAGGTGAGTAGAAGTTAGTGAATAGCTGGGCGGTGTCATAGCTGTACCGGTGTGACTACTGCAGGTTTGGAGTCTAAAGCCAAAGGATGGAGGAATATGCTCACTTTCGTGGAGTGCCTTGTGTGCACGCAGACTATCGGGAAAGAAAAGCTGAAGTGTTTCAGTGGTCAAAAAGTCATTCTTTCTTTACGTTCATTTGTGAATTTGTTGGAGGAGTATTCCACGTGAGTGTAAAACAGAGGGTCTGCTTTTTTACTGGATAATGAGCTGAGAGAGCGGCTCTGGGCTTGGATTAGAGGAGGCCTCTGATTGTGACCTTGGTTTTTGGAACTATTGTGATAACTTGCAAGAGGTCTCCACGATCTCCAGCCGTGATAGTCATCTGATCATTGGGCAACTAGGTCAGAGAATGACTTTCTGTGTAGTATGCAGAGCGAGTCTGTATTGACCATGTGAAAGGAGATGAGAGACGGTAACCCACAGTATGCGTCTCTGGACGCAATTTTCTGCCTTTCTTGGCTCTGGAGTTTAGAATGTTAGTACGCTTTCGAATAAGGGCCACACAAAATAATTGCTTTCTTCAAAGATGTAAAACGGTGTGAGGCAAGCTGGATTACTCTCGTCTGCTGTCTTGCTGGAACCTCTTTAGGCACGAGACACTAAGGTGCAAAGGGATTAACGTCAAGGAAATTAGGAAAAGGCACTGTCTTCTGTGATCAGAAGAGCTGACCCAACTCCTTGTTACCCAAGTGCCATCTATTCCTTCCAGGTTAAAGATTCCCCAGACAGTGGACCTGCTAGCTGTCGGGGAGCACAATGGAAAAAAAAAAAAAAGAAAAAAAAGGCAACCCTCCCCCGCAAATTGTTGACCACACATCTAGGGAGGACATAAAAGGAAAAGAAAGCCATTGAATAAAGTCTAGGGCTTTGTTTCCTGCAGTTTTTGTGCAGGACAAAAGGACTTTCAGAAGTCCCTTACAGTCAGAAAGCAGTTCTAGAGACAAAAGGTGTAGTCACCCTCTGGAGATTCATTGTAGATAACTGAGCGAGAAGCTCTCCCACTCCAAAAGGCCTGTCACAGAGTGAACATTTGGAACAAACTCTTCTCGGTTATTTAAGTCTGCGACGTCTTCTGGCAAGTTCTTATGGCCACTGCGCCTTGAAAATCCATGTGGAATGTTTTCCGAGAGTGTGGTGAAAGAAGCCCTGGGAAACTCCAGGACACAGTTTGCTTCAAGAGCATCGTGTGTGGAGTTTTCTTTTAGCCTGAGATGGATTGTCATGGATTTTCAGAATGTGTGTTAGTTTCCACTGAAAGAAATTCGTTGAGAGAGACTGAGCTAATACTCTTTTGGAAATTAATGTGTGTGGAGTATTAGAAGATGACAACTTGTAATGTGCCTCATCTGATGAAGTACAGCATTGATTTCCAGGAAATTTGAGGCAGAACGTGTTCAGTGTATGACGCTTTCTGGTCTTTTCAGTCTAACCCTTAACGATGAGATGCATAACAGGTGGAATTGGTGCAGAATTCATCGACATTCTACAGTCATCCTTTCTGAAGGCTTTTATCCTTTCAGTGGCTTGCAGTGGATTTCCTTTCCTTAAAGAATTAGCCAGTCGGAATATCTGGCCCTCCTCCACTCCACACAAAAGGAAGATGGCTTTCCACGGAGTCTGCATTGAGGAGCACCGTTCAGTGCAGAACTGCTAAGAACACACAGTGAAGATGGTGTTTTGTTGTACTTCAAGCCAGGGAGCTCACTAGCAGCATCTCTGGAAAGATGCCAAGATAGGAAGTTCCTCTACATTTTCCTTTTCTCTTTCTTCAGAATAGATGCTCCGGCTTGTCAGTATCGTGACAAGTGGGTTTTACTCTATAGCTGTTTTTTTAGAACAAGCAACCCTTTGGGTTCTGGTAATGTCTAATTGGCCCTTTGTAGCTGAACTACTATAAAAAGCACGGGGAAGGAACAACTTTGCGGATGATGTGGTTAACAGATACACAGAGCAAGAGATTAGAGGGAAAAATCCATGGCTTTTGCTGCTGTCACCTACACTGCAGGTGAAAGGGTTCAGATTCTCTCCAACACCCCAAAGCTGCTCTGGCCCCCTACAGAGAATTGCAGGTCAAGCAAAGGTGAGGTAATGTTTCCACTGCTCTGAGCTGACCTCTGTAGTTGAGTGCCAAACATTTCTCTTCATCTAGAGTACTCAAAGGGAGTTCTTGACGTTTCCCCCAGTTGCTCCTACAGCTGTTGCTAAGCCTGTGGCTTTCTGTGTAGCATCTGTAGTGTTTTATTTTTCTACCAGGTGCATCTCAGTTAGCACGGATGATTTCACAGAGCAGTCTGCAGAGGCTCAGCAAGTAAATGGTTATGACATTTGTTTGTCTAGGAGGTTAGACCTCTCTCTTTGTATGTGGCCTAGCACCCATTGCTGGAGGATCTGTCTGCCTCAGAGCCTCTACTATCTCCGTCCCTGTGACACTCGTACTGCATTAGCCCCCTGCCCCCACTGCTTTACAGGGTGGGCGCTGAAGCACAGAAAGAGTGAGTCATTTGCTTAATACTAGAAGAAAGGCTGCAACAGATCAACCCATGATTGCCATTTTGTTCTCAAATCACAAGCCAGTGCCTTATCCCAGCTCTGTTACCGCAACTCTGTCATCCCACGCCTTAGCCCAACTCTCTGCAGTCGAGGCGCGAAGACTGAAATAACAGCTACTGAACAGCATGGAGCCCTTCTGTAAGCAACAAAGTAATAAAGCAGTCTGCGTAGAGTCCATTTTTCCCCACGGGCAAAGTCTGCTGATACCTCCAGGTCTCTCTGTGAGAACTCTTGTCAGACTCGGTGGCTGTGATGATGGTGACTGGGCCCTGTGGAGGCGCTCCTCCTCCTCCTCCTCGGAATTGAATACATTTTAATGAACAACTCATACCAAAAGGAGGGAAGCCTTAGAAAAGAGAAGGAACTATTGCCCGTGGTGCAAACTCTCTCTCCAAGCCTTCTATTCCTCTGCTCTGCTGGCCGTCATTGTCACGGTTGCAGGTGTGGAGTCGCGTCTGTAGTCTGGTCCCGTAATGACGGCTCTGCTGTCACTCCTTTTGCTATTCAATCTCCTCCTGCCCTCCTGTCTGTGTCTCCCTCTAGCCTCTTCAGTTCCGTTCAACCACTAACTTTGGAAGGTACATTTAAAATGTCACTGTACTTCATGTGGCTAAAACTAAGCTGTCTCTTGATTGGAAACGGACTGGAAGCCTGAGCAGCAAATAACAACGCGTTGCCAATAAGTTGCGTGGAAACCCCGTTCTTGTTTTGGCCAACTGACTAAGGTGGAGACACGTGGGTCGTCTAAGGCCATCTCAGGCAGTCAAGCGCAGCCACGTTAAAGTCGTACAGTCACTTGCTATCGCTACACAGGATTGCCTCCCAGTGCCTGGAGCCCGTTCTTAGAAGTTTTTCCAAGAGTTCTGTTTCTAGGTAATGTGACTAAGTCTCCTCCTTTATGAGTGTCGCCCTGTGGTTATGCTTCAGGAAAGACGCCCTGAGACTCACGCAGAGCTATACTGTGCCATTTCTTTACAAATCCCCCTTGTCAATACTGAGAGTGGTTTGAGATGTTTTTCTCCATCATATTCTAAATGGGGCTTTTTTTCTTGTCTTGCAAGCGGGGAAAGGGACGCACTGCTTTTTTCAAGCTTTGCCTATTGTCAGGAGTTCAAATAACCAAGGAAGAAACTTTTTCCTGCTGACACGGCAAGGCGAGATAAAGAACGTGTAGAGCAGTAAAGTACAGTACTAAAGCTGTTCCACAATTTCCGTCGCTCACTCTTTCCATAACTGCAATAGCTGCAATAGCTGCTACAATTGCACATAATTGCACAATGCAGACTTGCTGTAGAGTTTCCCGGGGAGAAGCTGGGCTGTTCTTTACACGTGCGGTTGCGCTAGCATAGCCTGTGGACGCATCATGTGCACAGGCTGGTATTATGTCAGTTCTCGGACCTTTTGAATGAGTTTGTGTAAGGGAAGGGGAACAGCCTGGCACTGCTCCTGTGATAAAGCAAAAGTGTCCTGTCTCCAGAATTACTCACTTGTGCAAGTGCTCTTTTGGGAAGCTATTTATGTATCTGTTTTAAAAAGTCATCCTTTTGCTACTTAATTTGGTTATTCTGAGTGGGCTGTGGATGTCTTGGAAGAGATCAGCTGGTTACAATACCAAAGGCGCTTCATGTTTTTCCACTGTTCCCTCTTGACCTGGAGGCATAGGGATGGATAGTCCATGTTTGAGGTTACCCTCTATAAAACGGGACAGGCACAACATTTGGCAGTGACATAAAGCACAAAGCAGCAAACTCGGAAACTGTCTGTGAAGACGGCGCTTGCAGGATCAGGGAGCAGTTTGTAAGTTCTTAGAAAGTATTCCAATGCTCTTTCAGAATAAGAAGCTAACCTCATGTGAGAAATTCACTCTGTAGGGAAATTAAAATGCTAAAAAGAAATTGAGTCGGGCTAACAGGTAGCTTTTGCGTTCGCACTTGTGTTGAAGAAGTACCTTATCGGGCTGGCGAGTGAAGGAGTAAAAGCATAAGAGCAAAATTTAAAAAAATCTTGGTGGAGAGGTAGAAGATGTGCAGGCTCAGCAGCTTGTAGAATATGCTATTGACTGTAAAGCATATGAATATTTTCCTAAATTATTTATTGTTATCAGCAGTTGTTTTCTTTCTCTGTAGGAAGGCCATACGTATTTGTGCCTCATCCTTGCAAAACAGGACCTGTTCTTAAAAGGAAAAAAACACCTAGAGAGTTGTTAGAGCGGTACTGTGCTGTCTGTAAAGCAAGCACAGCATACGCTTACTGTTGGTGGTGTTCTCTGCCCTGGAGCTGTGTAGAAAGAGGTTCATTTAGCAGTCACAAACGTGGGGGAATGCCTCCTGCTGGCCATTCATGGCACTCCTGTGCTTAAATCCCAGGCTTAGATCCTAGCTCTCCAGGTTGAGTCCAATCAACCGGGGGGGGGGATTTGTTTTCACCACCAGAAAGCTACTTCTTCACAGAAACATTGCTTAACGTTAGTGACTAATCTTTACTCGTGTTAGCCTCTGACATTTACTAATATTACCCTTTCAGTGACATTCTAGTAGAGCTAGGAAGACTTTGTGCTGTGGCTGACTTGACCAAGCCAAGCATGAGTTTACCTTCGGCTAAAAACCAAGCAGCCTGGGTCCACTAGCATCTTCTCATGGATTTATCAGTCTTGTTAGAAGCGTACACTTGGTACAGTTTAAATTGGACATGGACCGGTATTTATTTTGACAATGATACTTCAAATCTAGTCCCAAGATATTTGAAACCTAGCTATACGGGGTGGGGCGGGGAAAGGTGAAAGTAATTGTTATCACAAAAGAACTCACTACATTAGTGATTGCTTACCTGAGCTGTGGGGGACTAAGAGGCAAGGACTGATTTACAATCGGCATGGCTCTTAAATAGCCTCTGCTGGTTCTGCGTTGTAAGGCCATTGCCTTTTCTTGATGACTTAACGCTTTAATGTTAATTTTTGGAAGTGTCTTAATTTTTTTTTCTCTTCCCCGTTGCAGACCAATCTGAAAAGTCCAATCGTTCTGCCTAATGGGAGAGTTCCTTTCTGGGCAGCTGTGTTAAGCATTCTGGGGGGGGGAGGAGGGGGGATCTTCTTGGTGGTGGTGGTGGTTGTAATTTTTTCCAATGGAGTCTTAGATTAGGTAACTATAACTTGCAATGCTTGCCATCGCATGTAAATCCAGCAAAGTAGTCACAGACAGACCCTGCTATTACTTTGAATGGGAGGACAGGTTGCATTTTGGGGGGGGGGGGGGGTGCCGCCCGAGGAATTCCTGCTGGGATTTAAATCTCGCCGCATGGTTGCGTGAGTGTTCGGTGCACCTATAGGACGGTTATTGCCCAATCTACAGAAGCAAAGCTGCTTTGTAAAAGGGGTTCGAGATTGTCCGAATCGTGGAAGTGTTAGCTTCCTCCCTCTTTACTGCTTTTCCCTTTTCAGAGGAGCTACTTATCCTTCTTTTGTCTGTTCTCTTGTTTCTGTTCCTTTCTTTGTGCCATAACATATCAATATATGTCCACAGTTTGATATATGTAAATAGTTTGATAAATCCGTTTACTTGTTAAGCACTGTATTTGTTAATCAAATCCATTTGTTAATAGTAGGAACGCCTATACCGACACCCCAAATCTGTTGTATCTGTTAGGGCTCAATAAACTGTCTCAGATGCCTAAGAACTGGTTGGGCACTCAGTCATTCCGTGACCTGTCTAGGTCCCTCTCAATGGCAGCCTGCCCCGTTCAGCCCTGGGCCCACATTTCCCTTGTTCCCGCTTCTACTCTTACTGAAACAAGAGCACATCATCTTTATGCTCCTGGCATCCCTTGCAAGCATCGAGCCTAGAGGAGCTTTGGCTGTGTCAGAGGAACTGCTTCCCTACTTGCCTGGACAATAGTTCTCAATTCCTCCTTTGCAGCCTCTCCCTGCTTCCCATGGCTGTGTGCTGCCTTTTTGCATTAGAGCTCATGCCTGAGTTCCCTCTTTAGCCACCCTGTCTCCTGAGATGTCTGCTTGGTTTCCTGGGTGCTGTAGAAATAGTCCAACGCTAGGTTTCCAAGGAGCAGAGTCTCATGCACATATAACAGCAAAATTATTTATTTATTTAAATGACGGTAGAGCATAGTAAGAGCTGGAGCTGGGTACCCCAAACAAAGACATTCTGGGGTAATTCTACCCTTGACAGCTTGGTTTCCCTGCCTGCCAGGGAAGGTCTCCTCCAATCTTGTTTCCTGAGTCGGTGCTCGCTCTCCTCCTGATTGGTGTCTGTCTCCTTTGCACAGGTCCTGGCCTACATCCCAGGCTGGTTACCATGTCCTTGTTTCCTACCAGTCCCTTATCTTCCCAAAGCTCAACCACAAGCCAGGTGCATCCCATCTGGTCTCCTGCACTCCACTTGGTCTCCTGGGTAGTGAGTTTTGTATCTGTATTAGCTGGCTTTAATTGCTTTTGCAGTTCCATCATCAGCAATGTCACATCGTCAGCAATTTCTGGAGTTCCTGGACAGTTCGGCCTTGAGGCCTGCAGGCTTCGTCTACTTTAGGCACTTACGCTAAGGAAGAGTCAGGCCGATGCTAAGCTGAAGCTAACTCAGCTACACTTTCCTTCTCTAACAGTGCTGAAGCTAAAGCAGTTGCGATTTCCTTCTCTGACACTGGAACTGGGTATCAGCATGGGCCATTCTGGAGCTTGGAGGCTGCTGGCCTGAAAGACCTGCCAGCTTTCTGGAGCCCTTCAGAGCTGCCTCCCATGGGATTCCTCCACCAGTCCCCCCAGGAGGCCCAAGTCTGCTCCTCTCACATCCACAGTCTGCACTCTGCTGCTCTTCTTCCTCACTCCCCTCAGAAGCACAAGCTCCACTGCCTCATGGCCACTGCAGGCAAGGCTGACACAGCTGATCACATGCCTGCTGGGTTCTTGCTGGTTGGCAAGTTCCAGGTCCAGGTGATTACAATCCCTGGATTTTCCTGGTGAGCATCTTCCTGCTCCCCATTTCAGCCCCTCACCTGCCAAATGAAATAACAAAGACAGACAGTACTTGAACACCCAAAGGACCTGAGACACGCAAATGCGGGACGCGACTCTAGTATCTGTCCAGGTCCCGCACACCTTTCCAGCTTTACTCCTGCAGCAAACTTGGCTTCCACACAAGCCGGGAAATACAAAACCCATCAAAAGCAAAGAAAGGCACGACATGAGCTTTGCTCGCACTCTCCCTCAGCGCCCAACTCTCTTCTCTAAAGCACTACGCCAAAAGGTCTTTACCCAGGGAGGTCAAGGCCTCATCATTGTCCCCACTCCCGGCCCTGTAGAGCTCCTTCTGCCCTTCTTCCAACTCCTTCCGCTCGTCCGCCGAGAAGCTGGCCGCGACAGCTTCCAACGTTGCAAGGGCCTGGCACAAAAATGAAAAACTCGGATGCTGCTGAACAGCAACAACAGCCAGGCTCTTGCTCCAGCTCCACAGCAAGGTTTGCCTCTGCAGGCCTCAACAAGGCAGACATTGCTCCTGGCACCTATCAACATCGTACCGACAGGATGACCCAGCTTCAGGGCTGCCTCCAAAGACTCTCGTTCTACACCAGCTTCCATACTAAGCTCTTCTGCCTTGGCCCTGACAGAGAACCAAAGCAAGCTGCTTCTCCCAACTGTCTCCACTGCATGCCTCCAAAGCAAAGCAATACAATCCGCTCGAGCACCTACAGCGGCAGAGATGCTGCTGCCAGCCACACACAGCCTACCATTAGCCTTGCTCCCTCCCAGAGCGGGAGCTGCAGATGCTGGTGCTGAGCAGGTTCCCACCCACAACCCCACCCCAAAGGCGTAATCCAGACTGGTCACAACTGGGAAAAACAGAAAAAAAGTATGCCGAGATGTCTCAACACATGAAAGCACTAAGCTGCTGCACCCAGCACCATGCACCCCAGCCCCTGGAACCCTGCACTGCGACTCCTCACCCTGGCACTGTGTACTCCAGCACCCCACACCCTGGATCTCAGCACCTGGGACCCTGCACCCAGCACCCACCTCCAGGCACCCGGCAGCCAGCAACGTGCACCTCACCTCAAAGGATCCTGCAGCCAGCACCATGCATCCCAGCACCTGTCACCCTGCACCCAGCAGTGAGCACCCACCTCCCGGTACTCTGCAGCCAGCAATGTGCACACACCTCCCAGCACCCTGCACCCAGAAAATGTGCACACACCTCCCGGCACCCAACACCCGGGTCCTGCCCCCGGAGCCCGCCCGCCCCCCAGCACGGCCGCACAGCAGTGCTCCCCGCCCAGCCCCCGCCCGGGCCCCGGCCCCAGCTGCGCTCCCCGCAGCCTGGCCCAGCTGCCAGGGCTCCCCTGCACCCGGCCGCCCTCTGAGCTGCACCCTCCAGCCTTCGCCTTCCGCCACCACTCGCCTCTGCCTGCTGCACACACGTCCCGCCAGCACATTGCCCACCATCGCATTTCCCCGCACCTCCAGCATCCTCTTGCAGCCCACCAGCTCTCAGAGGCATGCACAGCTCCGGCGTCCCTCCAGGCCCCCTTCCTCTCCCAACTCCCTGCTTGGCTCAGGGAAGAAAGCATCCTGCTGCCACCACCTCGCGCCGGACTGAAGAGCCCAAAAGCCAAGAGGAGGAAACCAGCGTAGGCAAGCACATGACCAGCACTGAGCCCCGGCAGCAGCTCAGGAGGAAAGAAAACGCACAAGAGGACATGTCTGAGGAGCTTGTCTCTCGACCGGAGCTCCTCGCCACCTCCAGAGTCAATGGCAACAAGGAGGCCCCCCCACAAGACAATTTTGGCTTGGAGGCATCTCCAAGACATCTACTGCAGGACAAATTACCCTCCACATCTGCAGCTGCTGGAGGTGTTGGGAGGCAAAGACAGCCCCACCGCAGAAAAAGGCATTACAGCCTTCTCTGTGTTCTGCAGCCCCAGCAAGAGGCTGCCTCAGTGGAGGGGCTCTTCCCCAAATCCACTGATCAGGCAACTGCCCACCAGGCCATGGCCCACCTGATGTCTCAGCATTAACCTTGACAAGTTGGCTTCCCATGGAACGCTCCATGCAGCCTGAAATGGCAGACCTGAAAAATACCTATATTCTGCTTGTGCTGCGAGGGAGGAGAACATCTCACCAAAGGAGCAGCAGGCTGCACCATCCACCAAGCCGGCAGCGGACACTGGCTGCATGTCCCGGGCCTTCTATTACTAACCGGCACGAACCGTTCTACTTCTCTGCACAGCTTGCAGCAGCTCTTCTCTATATTCAGGAACGTGAAACAAGCGACAAGTTTTTCATCTACACAAAGCTACTGGAGTCCTGGGGAGTAACTGCCAAGGGGCTGCAGTTGTGCTGGTAGATGAGAAGCGCCCCAGGGCAAAGAGCTCGCACCTTCTACCGTGCTTCTGTGGCTGTGGCACACCCACCCACACATGTAGCCCCAGAGACACCATGCATAGGGACCCAGGGCCCAATGCCCCCAGGTAGGGACCCAGGTGTCTGGGGCCCTGCTCCCCCTGGGGACTCAGGCATCTGGGTTCCTGCTCCCCTCATGCATCCAGCTGTCCAGGTCCCTGCTCCCCCCAGGGAAACAGGCATCTGCGTCACCTCTACCCCCCCAACAGGGACCCAGGTGTCCGGGACCTGATTTCCCCCAACAGGGACCCAGACATCTGGGGCCTGATTCACCCTACCCCGCAAGGGACCCAGGTGTCCGGGGCCCCTCTCCCTGCCCAGGGATCCAGCTGTCTGAGTCCCCACTCCCCCAGGGACCCAGGACTAGGGGTCCCCGCTTCCCATAGGCACCCAGATGTCTGGGTCACCTCTGCCCCCAGGGATCCAGGCGCCTGGGTCGCTGCTTTCCCAGGAACCCAGGTGTCTGGGGCCCTGCTCCCCCCGAGGACTCAGGCATCTGGGTTCCTGCATTTTTGTACCAAAAAAAAAACAACTTTCCAACCCAACCCACTTTACTGCCTCATTGCCCAAATGACCCATGGGGCACAGCCATCCCTGCTCCCACCTCCTCCTGAGCAGTAACCCTCCTCCTGCCCCATGGCCTCCCCTGACCCATAGCCCCCTGCTCTCCCTTTGCCACCTTGCTATACCCTTGGTGTGCCCCCAGAGTTGCTGAGCCCTCTAATGTCCCTTGTGTCTCTACACATCCTCCTTGTGATCTCATGTCCCTTACATAAATCCGTCTTCCTTTTGTCTCTACATACCTTTCGTGGGTTCTCATGTCCCCTGTATACTCCTGTGTCCCTTGTGTCCCTACATATTCTCCACGTGCTCCCATGCTCCTTGCATACTCCCACATCCCTTCTGTCTCTCCATATCCTGGATGTGGTCTTATGTCTCCTGCGCCCTCCCATGTCCCTTCTGTCTCTCCATAGCCTCCATGTCCTCTCATGTCTCCTGCATAATCCCATGTCCCTTGTGTGTCTACACATCCTAGATGTGGTCTTACGTCTCCTACCTGCTCCCATGTCTCCTGTGTCTCTCCATATCCTGGATGTTGTCTTCTGTCTCTGGCATACTCCCATGCCCCTTCTGTCCTTTCATATCCTCCATGTCCTCTCCTATCTCCTGCCCCCAACCATGTCCCCGCTGTCCCTACATAGCCTCCACATCCTCTCATGTCTCCTTCGCCCTCCCATGTCCCTTGTGTCTCTCCGTATTCTCCATATCGTCTCTTGTCTCCTGCACCCTCCCATGCCCCTTCTCTCCCTACATATCCTCCATATCCTCTCATGTCTCTTCCATAATCCCGTGTGCCTTGTGTCCCTACATTACCTCCATGTCCTCTCATGTCTCCTGCATACTCCCGTGTCCCTTCTGTCTCTCCATATCCTGGATGTTGTCTTCTGTCTCTTACCCCCTCCCATGTCCCTTCTGTCCCTACATATCCTCCATGTTCTTTCATGTCTCCTGTGCCCTCCCATGTCCCTTCTCTCCCTACATATCCTCCATATCCTCTCATGTCTCCTGCATAATCCTGTGTGCCTTGTGTCCCTACATTACCTCCATGTCTTCTCATGTCTCCGGCATAATCCCATGTCCCTTCTGTCTCTCCATATCCCTGATGTTGTCTTCTGACTCTTGCCCCCTCCCATGTCCCTTCTGTCTCTGCATATCCTCCATGTCCTCTCATGTCTCTTACAGAAACCCGTGTGCTTTGTGTCCCTACGTAACCTTCATGTCCTCTTATGTCTCTTCCATGCTCCCATGTCCCTTGTGTCTCTCCATATCCTGGATGTTGTCTTCTGTCTCTGGCATACTCCCATGCCCCTTCTGTCCTTTCATATCCTCCATGTCCTCTCCTATCTCCTGCCCCCAACCATGTCCCCGCTGTCCCTACATAGCCTCCACATCCTCTCATGTCTCCTTCGCCCTCCCATGTCCCTTGTGTCTCTCCGTATTCTCCATATCGTCTCTTGTCTCCTGCACCCTCCCATGCCCCTTCTCTCCCTACATATCCTCCATATCCTCTCATGTCTCTTCCATAATCCCGTGTGCCTTGTGTCCCTACATTACCTCCATGTCCTCTCATGTCTCCTGCATACTCCCGTGTCCCTTCTGTCTCTCCATATCCCCGATGTTGTCTTCTGTCTCTTACCCCCTCCCATGTCCCTTCTGTCCCTACATATCCTCCATGTTCTTTCATGTCTCCTTCGCCCTCCCATGTCCCTTCTCTCCCTACATATCCTCCATATCCTCTCATGTCTCCTGCATAATCCTGTGTGCCTTGTGTCCCTACATTACCTCCATGTCTTCTCATGTCTCCGGCATAATCCCATGTCCCTTCTGTCTCTCCATATCCCTGATGTTGTCTTCTGACTCTTGCCCCCTCCCATGTCCCTTCTGTCTCTGCATATCCTCCATGTCCTCTCATGTCTCTTACAGAAACCCGTGTGCTTTGTGTCCCTACGTAACCTTCATGTCCTCTTATGTCTCTTCCATGCTCCCATGTCCCTTCTGTCTCTACATATCCTAGATGTGGTCTCATGTCTCCTACCTGCTCCCATGTCCCCTCTGTCTCTTCATATCCTCCATGTTCTTTCATGTCTCTTGCATACTCCCATGTCCCTTCTGTCTCTACATATCCTAGATGTGGTCTCATGTCTCCTACCTGCTCCCATGTCCCCTCTGTCTCTTCATATCCTCCATGTTCTTTCATGTCTCCTGCATAATCCCATGTGCCTTCTGTGTCTACACATCCTAAGTGTCCTCTCATGTCTCTTGCCCCCTCCCATGTCCCTTGTGTGTCTGTATATCCTCCATGTCCTCTCCTATCTCCTGCCCCCTCCCATGTCCCCTCTGTCCCTACATAGCCTCCACATCCTCTCATGTCTCCTTCGCCCTCCCATGTCCCTTGTGTCTCTCTGTATTCTCCATATCGTCTCTTGTCTCCAGCCCCCTCCCATGTCCCTTGTGTCTCTACATATCCTAGATGTGCTCTTATGTCTCCTGCCTGCTCCCATGTCCCCTGCGTCTCTGCATAACCTCCATATCCTCTCAAGCCTCTCACAGCCTCCCATGTCCCTTCTGTCTCTCCATGTCCTCCATGTCCCCTCTTGTCTCCTGCCCCCTCCCATCTCCCTTCTCTCTCTACATATCCTATGTGTCCCTTGTTCCCCAGACCCTCCTGTGTCCCTTCTGTCCCTACAGAGCCTCCCTTCGCTCTCATGTCCCCTGTGTCCTGCCGTTTCCCCCGGCTCCCCACTCGTCCCCCTTCTCCCTCCGTCTCCCCCGTGTCCCCCCCGGCCCCCCGGGCACTGCCGCCGCTGCCCGAGCCGCTGCCTCCTGCCGGACGCCGGGGTCGCCGCGAGCGGCGGCGCTGCCCGGAGCCGCGGGGGGGGCTCGGCGGCTGCCGGCGGCCGCTGCCCCTTCGGCGGGGGCGGGACCCCGCGGGGCCCCGCGCTGCCGCCCGGACCCGGACCCGGACCCCGACCCCGACCCGGCCCCGGACCAGGCCGCGGACCCCGACCCGGCCCCGGCCCCGGCCCCGGCCCCGGCCCCGGACCGCAACCCGGACCCCGAGCAGGCCCCGCTCAAGGACCCCAATCCGGACCCCGACCCGGCCCCAGCCCCACACCGCAACCCGGACCCCGGCCCGGCCCCGCTCAAGGACCCCAACCGGGACCCCGATCCGGCCCCAGCCCCGCTCAAGGACCGCAACCTGGACCCCGATCCCGCCCCGGACCGGGACTCGGACCCCAACCCGCACCCCGGCCCCGGCCCCGCCTCCTGCCGCCCGCGCGCTCCCGCTGCCGCCCCGGGACCCCGCTGCCCACCCCGGCCCCGGCCCCCAACCCGGCCCCGGCCCGAGCCAGCCGCGGAGCCCCGCCAGGAGACGCGACCTGCCCCCGCCCATGGCGGGCGCCGCCCCCAAACCTCGCTCCCTCGCTCGCCGGGGCCCCTCGTCGCCGCCGCACGCCAACGCCTGGACGCCCCGGCCCCGCGGTCCCTCGTCGCCTGCGTCCCCTGACGCCTGGGCCGCGCCGACGCCGCCGCTCCTCGGACGCCGCCGCTCCCGGCTCCTCCGGCTCCTCCGGCTCCTCCGACGCCGCCGCTCCCGGCACCTGGGGCTCCCTCGGACGCCGCCGTTACCGGCTCCTCCGGCTCCCTCGGACGCCGCTGTTGCCGGGACACCGCGTTCTGCGACGCCGCCGTTACCGACACTCCTGGCGGCTCCTCCGACGCCGCCTTTGAGGGACACCGGGCTCCCTCGGACGCCTGGCATCGGGCACGTCCTGGGGCAGCACAGGCAGATCCCGGGGCAGCATCACGCTGCAGGTGCCAGCGCAGATGCCAGGACAGGATGCTGGGGCAGGTGCAAGGCATGATCCTGGGGCAGGATCGCATGCTCCAGATTCCTCTGGAGTAGACATCTGAATCTAGGGTTTGGGGAGGGGGAATGAATGGCAGGCTAAAGGAGGTCCCGTTCAACTCCAAAATCTGCCTGCTCAGTCCAGCTGTGGGATGTACACAAGAGCGCAGAGAGTCCATGTCTTAAGAGCAGAAGGCAGGGCCCCTTGAGCTGCTCCAAGACTGCATTTCCCTTCTGCCACAAGTTTAACCCACCTCGGTCCTGCTGCTGGTTGTACATTGTTCTTCTGCCACTGGAACAGTTGAGAGACCATGAAAGGCAGTTTTGCTGGCCAGCTCTATTTCCCTGACGTGAAAAAAGGGAAACAAATCCCATGAACTAGAGAAAGAAAAATGAGTGAGAGTATCGGAGCTTCCAGGACAGTGGTCTTGTTTTACAGCGACTGACGTATTCTTCCCCTCCTTGAAGGTGTATCGCAAAGGATTCTCTCTTTGCTCTCTCACTCGCTACACAATTGGTTTTCCTAACTTGTCCCATTCCAGGGCCTGTGATTGTCTTGGCATTCCTCTCTGCTCAGAGGATTCTCTGCAGCTTGTGGGAAGGATGTTGCCAGCCAGGAAGTTAGCTCTGTTCTTCCCTCAGAAACTGCTGCTTGGATGTTCCCCTGATTCTCCAAACTGCGGAAAGAGCTGGAGCTACATATCGTCTGGGTGCTCTCATGTCCCTTGCATATTCCCGTGTCCCTTGTGTCCCTACATAGCCTCCCGTGCTGCAAAGGACCCACAGAGCCAAGGTGTCACCACACGGCACTTGTACAGGGTCCCGACTCCCCTGGACAACAGCCTTCAGGGACTTGCTGAAAAAGCCCTCCCTTCACGAGCTGCCCTGCGTTCACCCTCCCACGCCGTTTGCTTTCTGTCGCGAGCACAGCTTTCCACTCTCGCCTGGCTTCTCCAGATCTTCCTGATGAGCATCTTCCTGCCCCCCGTTTCAGCCCCTCACCTGCCAAACAGAAAAACAAAGCCAGGCATTACCTGGACTCGCAAAGGACCTGGCAGCTTCACAGACATCAGGGGCTGTTGGGGGGAAAAGCACTTTGGAAGTCTTTTGCAGAGCTCAAAGGACAAAGTGGGCACAAGGAAAAGCAGGAGCAAGCGGTGCTTTGGGCAGCAGCCCAGAGCACCGCAGGGCAGCCGGGCAGCCGCTTTCCCAGAGGGAAAAAAAAGCTCGAGCAGCTCCAAAATGCTCTTTGCATCCACCTCCAGCAGCCCCAAATGGCAGCTGGCCACGTCCCGCGCCCCTTTCCAGCTTTACTCCTGCAGCAAACTTGGCTCCCACACAAGCCGGGAAATACAAAACCCTTTCTTCAAAAGCAAAGAAAGGCACGACATGAGCTTTGCTCGCACTCTCCCTCAGCGCCCAACTCGCTTCTCTAAAGCACTCAGCAACGTGCACGCACCTCCCGGCACCCTGCACCCAGCACCCAGGTCCTGCCCCCGGAGCTCGTCCGCCCGCCCCCCTGGCACGGCCGCGCCGCCGCTGCCTCTGCCTCTGCCTCTGCCTCTGCCTCTGCCGCTGCCGCTGCCTCTGCCTCTGCGCGGGGAGGATTTCCGCCCCCGCCCCCGCCCCCGCACAGCCCCCGGCCCCGGCCCCGGCTGCGCTCCCCGCGAGTCGCGGCCGCCCCGACAGCTACACCGAACCACAGCCCCGAAAGGTTGGGCGCTGTCAAGGAGAAGTATCCCACAACATTTTGCATGCATACGGCAGCGCAGCTTTCCACAACACGGCAGCGTACCGGTGGAGGTAAAGCTCCTTTCAAGAAACAAGCAGTTGCTGTAGGAGGCCTTAATGGTGCGCCTAACACTTACCCAGTTGGACGGGCGAAATGAATACTCTCCAATGGACGTAGCATTGGAGGTCTTGCTGTTCTTGGGCGCAATGAATAGTCTGGGAATGGATATTCTGCAAGGAGAGTCTGGCCTAGATAGCTGGGGTACGTGGGAAATCGGTAGTCCTCCAGTGACAGGACAAACTCATCTCCGTAGGATTAAGCCTAGGACTCTCCTACGAAGAGCCCCACTCCTGCCCAACAGCAAACCAGTCAACATTGCTCAGTAGACGCTCCCTGCTCCTGTCACAAAACCTGTGACAGAATTACTCCCACAATTACAGCAACGGAGTATTCTAGGGGAAAAAAAAACCCTCTTGGGTTTTGCAGGTCACTCATTGCTGGACTCAGGAGGCTGGCGAGACCTCTGTACGATGTGCTGACGAACAAGGCGGTCTGGACCTGGCAAGCAAACCATCAGGAAGCATTAGCTGCTTTAAAGGCGGAAAGTGTCACTTACCAGTGTACGGGGCCGATCCACCCCACACCCCCAGCTACGCTACATACAGGCATAGGCGATAAGGGCTCGCCGTGGGGATGATGGCAACAAGGTGCGCAAGGTCCAAAGGACTACCCTACTGCCTTTGGCTCTAAATCGCCGCAAGGCTCGCAAGGCTCGAGGGACCCCCCCCTGCCCTGCCCTGCCCTGCCCTGCCCTGCCCTGCCCTGGAGAAAGTGCTGTTAGCGGCGTCTGAAGGGCTGCTAACTAGCGAGCCATTAAGTCGCGAAAGGGAAGTCAAGTTGTGTGTGCCTGGTGCTGTGTTTCAAACGCGTTTTACCCGGCCAGCCTTTGCGCCTTTGCGCCGGGGGACAGCACAAAGACTGCAGAGCAGCGAGGGGCTTCGTCTGCAGATCCGCGGGGGCGAGAGAGGGGCCGGAGAAAGCGAGCGAGCGAGCGGCGAGTGCCGAGCGCCCGGGGACGCCTGCGGAGCGCTGCCCTGCGGCCTCGTCGGCGGGAGCGGCGCCGCTGCCCGGCACGGCGAGAGCGAAGCCGGGCTCGGGGGCCGCGGCGGGCGCGCCCGGCGCCCCGGGAAACCCTGCGGAGGCCGAGCCGCAGCTCTGCCGCGAGAGCGCGGAGAAGCTTTCGCCGAGGCAGTGGCCGGCTCGGCCCCGCTAGCAGAGCTCCGAGCGCTGGAAACGGCCCTGGAGCGAGGCGCCGCCTGTGCCTCGAGGGCCGCGCGTGCTCCGCGGGCCGGGCCCCCCGCTGGCTGGGCAGCTGGCTGAAAAGCAATCGGCAAGTCAGTGGGAGAGAGATGTGTGTGTGTGTGTGGGGGGGGGACTGCCTGGGAAAAGACTTAGCATAGAGCTCAAGCTCAGAACATCCCCGCAGGACATGTATGTGCCCACCAAACCCCCGCAACCCTGAGGCAAAGTGGAATCAGAGGGCTGCTCCTCCTCTGGCCAGAAGCCATGTATGACCCATTTCTGCGGCAGAACGGCTGGGCAAATGGCTACCGGAATGGCTAGGACCTGCTGGGAGCTTTGATTTATTTCAAGGGGCTGCGAGGAGAGGCTGGCCTGTGACAAAAGCCCCGGCAAAGCACATTGTAGACTCAGGCCATTTTTGTCAAGCGATGGTACAGTGCATGTCGCAGGGACAACAAACAGCTCGCCAGTCTCAGAGAAGGTAAAGTACTCGGGGAAACTTGCCAGGCGGAGTGTATTGGCCCCTCAGGGAGACGAGCGGAAGGCTGGAAACACCTTCTCCCAGGAGTAGAAACAAGGAGTGGTATCGGGGATGTGCCCCCCGCCCGAGCTGCAACTGGTCTAGCAACTGCAGCTGCTTCAGCAGCTGCTTTGCCACTTTTCCCTTGCGCCGAGAACTACCATCCGACAACGGGTCACATTTTAAGAACAAAGAGGTGCACACGTGGTGTGCTTCACGTGGAGTCCCCTGGACTTTGCACCCCCCTCGGCGACCTCCAAGGAAGGGGAGAACAGAGAGGTGGAACGGATGACTGCAAGAGCAGCTACGCCCGAGTGAATCTAGGAATCGCTCTAACGGGCGAATCGCACTTTCCTGTGTGGAAAGTGGCAAGTCAGCTAAAGAAGCGACAAACTGCCATGGGAAGTCCCATAGATAAGGGCCTGATGCCAGGAGCCCCAGCAAGGCCTGTCACAACGGAAGGAAAAGGCATCGCGGAGCTGTGCGTGCGTCTGAGAGCTGGTGGGCTGCAAGAGGATGCTGGAGGTGCGGGGAAATGCGATGGTGGGCAAGTGCTGGCGGGACGTGTGTGCAGCAAGCAGAGGCGAGTGGTGGCGGAAGGCGAAGGCTGGAGGGTGTGGGGCGGAGGGCGGCCGGGCGTAGAGGCCGGGCGAGCGGGCGCGGTGGCGGCACGGCTGAGGTAACAACCTACAACGGTTGACTAGCTATAGTCATTCATTATTGTTATGAAGCAATGCTGGTGGAGTGGCTACTTGTTATGAATAAGAAAGCGCTTCTTCCCTGCAAGAAGTTACAGTTGGAGCTGAAAATGAAGTATGGGCGTATGGTAGGAAATGGGGTTATGAGAGTTAAGACTGAGGGCTCCCGGATAAAAAGAAGGATTCATGTCTGGCTTTTTATATTTTTAGTCTGTTTCTTTTCGTCATGCAACTGCCTTTCACCCACCGACTCAGAACTGCTGTACTCTTTTTGGTAGAATGTGGTGTTAATGAAACGCTGGTTTTGTGCTCGGGGTATGTGGGGGGGGTTTTTCTTCCCGTGTCTCGGTCTATAAAGAAAGGATAAGAATTAAACCTCAAAGCCATTGTCCAGAAGCCTTTTTGTTAGACATAGATTTCTATTGCAATATTTCTATCCCTTTTGACCGCTAAATCGGTTAAATGCTGTGGACTTCTTAGGCACAGACAGCAGTCCCAAAGTTTGCCCATACACAAGCATGATTTCACGTCAAAGAGGAAGGAGTTAGCTCCGCTGGATCCATACCCGCTTCTGCAAAGCCCGAATGCTCGCATAGTGTTCCCTCTTCTACCAGCAGTCACTGAGGAGACAGAAAGGTTTCCCTTGTACCTCTGTGACAGCATTCCTCGTCTGGTAGTAGGATGTAAACGGTAATACATTAATATTAGTGTCTGTGTTTCTCTCTCTCTGCTTTTTGCTCTGTACAAAGTCTGTGCCCCCATGTATAATGTGTTTGTGCATGCACACATAATTCAATATCATCCGAAGCCTATATTACCAGCACTGAAAAATCGATTCCAAGTCTTAGGTATTGGACTTTAAGTCCAAACTGTGGGAGTCCTGTGAACGTGACCTGGGGTTTGCGTCTTCCACTTGTAGAGCTGTGACCCCTGCAAAAGTCTTGAATTCAAGCAAGTGGCAGTTAAGTAAAAAGAATGAAAAATGTAGTTTTAAGTATGTTTAGGTACAGTTTTCCGGCAGTTATTAAAAAGAAGCTGGTGTGTTTTCAAATTCAAGGATATTAAAAGCTGTTTTTCTGTTATTGTTTTTAGGGAGTAGAAGAGCATTCCAAGGCAAATGAGCGTAAACTGCTTAGTTGAGCGAAGCCAAAGAGCTGGATTTAAATGGCCTTTTCAGTGGAGCAAATTCTGTGCTACAGTGATGAGCGCGTGGTGACTGAGGAGGGATAGTAGCCATATAAATAGGTACTGTTCACTTGAGTTTCTGATGACGCCATTTGTACCACACCATCCTACTACGTTTCCTACATTTCCACACCTAGCTCTCCTGAGAGCTCCCCCTCACGCGCACTGTGTAGCCCATCATCTGGCTTTGTGACTTTGCCTGGCTACATCCCCTTGTTGAATTGGCTCTAACTGCTCTAGGGTGCAGTTGTTTGTGTTGCAAAGATTTTGGAAGAGACACCTGAGCCTAGTCTCTGTAACAGACTAGGTAAGATAAGGAAACAGTGATAAAACTTCCATGCTCCACTGCTCTGTTTGGAGACTGTCTGAAGGTAGGGTGTGGGAAACGGTCCTAGTCACGGGAGGGAGAGAGAAGGGACCTGCATGCTTTTCCCTTTCAGTTGTAATGGCCCCAGAGTCGGCATCGTGATGGAACTGGACACAACTCAGTGGTGTCATTTGACATCAGGAGTTAAGTAATGAGTTCTAAGGCAACCAAAAGGTTAAGGCAACAGCCTGGAAGTCTGCAAGGATGCAGTTATGCGGTTTTTGGGTGAGTGGATGTAAAAGCTCGGATTGCGAGGGCTTCCGCAAGGGTCAAGCTCTTCTGAGGGGGCCCTGTAGGACCCTTAATCCGCAATCCCATTAGTACCTCAAGTATAGCTTGCTTCAACAAGACTACAATCCATTTCCTTGTTATAGTGCATGCTTGATAAAGGATCTCAACAAATGTTTTCCAGGGATAGTGACTCATAAGTTAAAGAGAGCAGGGATGTTCTAGGGTGAGAGTTCAAGAAAAGATGCAGTGGCTCAGGGAGAAGAGGAGCTAAGCTTTAGGCAGGTGGGACCCCGTGAGTGAGTGAGTGTCCTTGAACTGTGGCGAGTTCCAGGGAAGTTGTAGGCAGTAGTAGTAAGGGGTGAGAGGGGAAGAGGTGACTGCGTGGTTTCAGGCCTTGGCAAATATTTCAGATGCCATGGGAGACAGGGGTGTGCTGGAGAGCGGACGGGAAAGTGAAGTTTAGTGTCGCCAGAGGGGTTAATATGAAGAAAAGTTCTGGCAGAACACTTACTCATTTTTGCTTGTAAACTTCAAGCGATAATAACTAAAAAGAGAAGGGCCATGCCACTGAATGCACGGATCTTTTCTGGTTCCTGCTTTATGGAAGAGCTCAGCAATCGCCTCCTGCCAGTGTCTTAATCTGTCTAGAAAAGAGTCTTGGCATATCTGAGAAGGACAAAGAGCTCCGTTTGTTCTGAACGTCATGATCTTCTGCAGAGAGTGGAATCCATCAGACAAGTCAAGCCTTCCTGGGGTAGTCAGATGCCACAGAGGTGGCACTTAAAAGTAAATCCTTTTTTTTTGTCACTGCCATGGGAAGACGATGAAGGACTCTCTGATGGAGCGAGGTGGTGACATAAACAGAAGAAAACTTTGCAGTGACCTAAGTCTGGGAGAAAGGGATAGATTATTGCTGATCTATAGTAAAAAAAGAGAGAGAGGCAATTACCTTCTGTCTGAGAGTCTTGCACCATCATCAGTCGGCCAAACCATTAGGACCCAGAGAGTACAGATGAGTTAATCCATGGCTTTTGTAAGACTAGACATTGTCAATGGCTTCAGTGCCCCTAGTGGGCTCTGCTTGATGCCTTATATGACAAGTAGCCCTGAATTCATGGAGTCTGTGCTGAAGTATTTCAACTGCATATGGCAATTTAGTTTCCTTTTAACCGAAAGCCAGAAGGTACTCAAACTCAGTACAGGAATTATTAAAAAAAAAAATTTCTCTTCAACTGTCTTTATACCTGCTATAAAAAAAAAAAAATCTATTTATTAACCAGGAGGATGAAAAGGAATGGCCCTTATAGCTTCAGGACAGCCTGTAAGGCCCAAAATTCTTGCGGTCCATGAAGTCAGAGGCTGCTACCTGAGACCGCTCTCTATAAAGGTGGTTCCTCAGGAAGTACTTTTATCTCTGTGCTGAGACAAATCGTTCAGCGCGTCACCGTCACCTGAGCTGTACTTATGCGGTGGTGTTGCAACCAAAATGTAGACAATGTATTTCTCGAAGAAGGCGAGTAGTCACACAACATACTGAGGTACTCTGGACCACTTTTTGGAGCAGATGTGCATTTGTGGAGCTAAGTAATGATCTTCTGCATACTCATTTTGATTTAAGGCCCAGTGATAGCAAAAGGGCAATTAAGGAAATGTGGGCCTTGACCATTTAGTAGCAGCTTTGTCGGCTGGCTGTATCAGGATGCTGATTTCTGTTTGAAAGTGTAGCATTGGCAAGATTTTTAATTTGTTCTCACTGTAAAAATGCCAGGATTTATTTTCTCAGGGCTTGCACAATTTGTTCTTGGGGCTGTTGCTTAAAAGCTAGACACCTACGTACACCGTTAGCCTTCAGTTCAGTTCAAAGTAAATCAAAGGAGTTGGTTAAAAACATAAATTATATCTGAGTCGTTAGGTAAGAACGGCCACAGTATTAGCGGTCTCATGAAATACCAAGAAAGAAGAATTTGTTACTAATTTTCCTCTTGGTAAGAAGGAGGAATGAAATCTTGCCATAGTGTAGGATCCGCAGAGACTCACCAACTGAAAAGGAGCCCAAGGAGAAGCCCCATGCTCGTAGGGCTGGTTAGTAGAGACTGTTTACCAAAAGAAGCCTCCAGGTGAAAGTTTGTGTCTGATGACGTAAAATCAAAGAGAAACCCACTAAAGTGAAAATGTAGCATAGAATGTAGAAGAGGAAGAGAAAGCATTGAAGAGCAAAGAGTATGACCCAAGAGCATGAAAGCCAACAAAAAAGGTACAGTTGAGGAAGAGAAAATGTAGAAGAGCATTAGGAAACTTGCAGCATGAGTATTGCAGAAGCATTTCGGGGACACTGCAGGTCAAGCTCCAAATGATAACCTGACCTGAGAGTATTAGAGGGTTGGAGACTCCACCTTGACCCTGACTGAAGCCCAGGTTTCCTTCAGGCTTTCATTTGCATTATGCCAGATAAAGCCATGCTAAGTGAAGCACTGGTCCTTTATAGCCATAGTATAGTAATCACTGCATGGGGCACCTTCATGAAACGCTTTCTGGGCCACAAAGAGCAGCATGCATTTGCTGTGCTAGGCCTGTAATATTATTACCATTGTGTGCCATACAGCGTTGCTACTAAACAGTTGTTGAGAGATGCTTGCCGTTTGCCCAGCTTTGCCTTGCTAAAAAGATTGCTTGTGCTGGTCACCTTTTCAGGAATCCTCTCTTCTGATCTGAGTATGACCAAGAGTATGGAAACAAACAAGAAAGGTGCAGCTGAGCAATAGAAACTGTAAGAGAGCGTTAGCACACTTGCAAAATGAGTATTGTAGAACCCTTACAGGTTCTACAGTAGTGTGTAGGACACTGCAGGTCAAGGAGAGGCTCAGCAGTGTCCTGTTGCAGCTGGATCTGGTCTATATTTTGGTAGGGGTAGGAATGTGAGGTGAGTAGAAGTTAGTGAATAGCTGGGCGGTGTCATAGCTGTACCGGTGTGACTACTGCAGGTTTGGAGTCTAAAGCCAAAGGATGGAGGAATATGCTCACTTTCGTGGAGTGCCTTGTGTGCACGCAGACTATCGGGAAAGAAAAGCTGAAGTGTTTCAGTGGTCAAAAAGTCATTCTTTCTTTACGTTCATTTGTGAATTTGTTGGAGGAGTATTCCACGTGAGTGTAAAACAGAGGGTCTGCTTTTTTACTGGATAATGAGCTGAGAGAGCGGCTCTGGGCTTGGATTAGAGGAGGCCTCTGATTGTGACCTTGGTTTTTGGAACTATTGTGATAACTTGCAAGAGGTCTCCACGATCTCCAGCCGTGATAGTCATCTGATCATTGGGCAACTAGGTCAGAGAATGACTTTCTGTGTAGTATGCAGAGCGAGTCTGTATTGACCATGTGAAAGGAGATGAGAGACGGTAACCCACAGTATGCGTCTCTGGACGCAATTTTCTGCCTTTCTTGGCTCTGGAGTTTAGAATGTTAGTACGCTTTCGAATAAGGGCCACACAAAATAATTGCTTTCTTCAAAGATGTAAAACGGTGTGAGGCAAGCTGGATTACTCTCGTCTGCTGTCTTGCTGGAACCTCTTTAGGCACGAGACACTAAGGTGCAAAGGGATTAACGTCAAGGAAATTAGGAAAAGGCACTGTCTTCTGTGATCAGAAGAGCTGACCCAACTCCTTGTTACCCAAGTGCCATCTATTCCTTCCAGGTTAAAGATTCCCCAGACAGTGGACCTGCTAGCTGTCGGGGAGCACAATGGAAAAAAAAAAAAAAGAAAAAAAAGGCAACCCTCCCCCGCAAATTGTTGACCACACATCTAGGGAGGACATAAAAGGAAAAGAAAGCCATTGAATAAAGTCTAGGGCTTTGTTTCCTGCAGTTTTTGTGCAGGACAAAAGGACTTTCAGAAGTCCCTTACAGTCAGAAAGCAGTTCTAGAGACAAAAGGTGTAGTCACCCTCTGGAGATTCATTGTAGATAACTGAGCGAGAAGCTCTCCCACTCCAAAAGGCCTGTCACAGAGTGAACATTTGGAACAAACTCTTCTCGGTTATTTAAGTCTGCGACGTCTTCTGGCAAGTTCTTATGGCCACTGCGCCTTGAAAATCCATGTGGAATGTTTTCCGAGAGTGTGGTGAAAGAAGCCCTGGGAAACTCCAGGACACAGTTTGCTTCAAGAGCATCGTGTGTGGAGTTTTCTTTTAGCCTGAGATGGATTGTCATGGATTTTCAGAATGTGTGTTAGTTTCCACTGAAAGAAATTCGTTGAGAGAGACTGAGCTAATACTCTTTTGGAAATTAATGTGTGTGGAGTATTAGAAGATGACAACTTGTAATGTGCCTCATCTGATGAAGTACAGCATTGATTTCCAGGAAATTTGAGGCAGAACGTGTTCAGTGTATGACGCTTTCTGGTCTTTTCAGTCTAACCCTTAACGATGAGATGCATAACAGGTGGAATTGGTGCAGAATTCATCGACATTCTACAGTCATCCTTTCTGAAGGCTTTTATCCTTTCAGTGGCTTGCAGTGGATTTCCTTTCCTTAAAGAATTAGCCAGTCGGAATATCTGGCCCTCCTCCACTCCACACAAAAGGAAGATGGCTTTCCACGGAGTCTGCATTGAGGAGCACCGTTCAGTGCAGAACTGCTAAGAACACACAGTGAAGATGGTGTTTTGTTGTACTTCAAGCCAGGGAGCTCACTAGCAGCATCTCTGGAAAGATGCCAAGATAGGAAGTTCCTCTACATTTTCCTTTTCTCTTTCTTCAGAATAGATGCTCCGGCTTGTCAGTATCGTGACAAGTGGGTTTTACTCTATAGCTGTTTTTTTAGAACAAGCAACCCTTTGGGTTCTGGTAATGTCTAATTGGCCCTTTGTAGCTGAACTACTATAAAAAGCACGGGGAAGGAACAACTTTGCGGATGATGTGGTTAACAGATACACAGAGCAAGAGATTAGAGGGAAAAATCCATGGCTTTTGCTGCTGTCACCTACACTGCAGGTGAAAGGGTTCAGATTCTCTCCAACACCCCAAAGCTGCTCTGGCCCCCTACAGAGAATTGCAGGTCAAGCAAAGGTGAGGTAATGTTTCCACTGCTCTGAGCTGACCTCTGTAGTTGAGTGCCAAACATTTCTCTTCATCTAGAGTACTCAAAGGGAGTTCTTGACGTTTCCCCCAGTTGCTCCTACAGCTGTTGCTAAGCCTGTGGCTTTCTGTGTAGCATCTGTAGTGTTTTATTTTTCTACCAGGTGCATCTCAGTTAGCACGGATGATTTCACAGAGCAGTCTGCAGAGGCTCAGCAAGTAAATGGTTATGACATTTGTTTGTCTAGGAGGTTAGACCTCTCTCTTTGTATGTGGCCTAGCACCCATTGCTGGAGGATCTGTCTGCCTCAGAGCCTCTACTATCTCCGTCCCTGTGACACTCGTACTGCATTAGCCCCCTGCCCCCACTGCTTTACAGGGTGGGCGCTGAAGCACAGAAAGAGTGAGTCATTTGCTTAATACTAGAAGAAAGGCTGCAACAGATCAACCCATGATTGCCATTTTGTTCTCAAATCACAAGCCAGTGCCTTATCCCAGCTCTGTTACCGCAACTCTGTCATCCCACGCCTTAGCCCAACTCTCTGCAGTCGAGGCGCGAAGACTGAAATAACAGCTACTGAACAGCATGGAGCCCTTCTGTAAGCAACAAAGTAATAAAGCAGTCTGCGTAGAGTCCATTTTTCCCCACGGGCAAAGTCTGCTGATACCTCCAGGTCTCTCTGTGAGAACTCTTGTCAGACTCGGTGGCTGTGATGATGGTGACTGGGCCCTGTGGAGGCGCTCCTCCTCCTCCTCCTCGGAATTGAATACATTTTAATGAACAACTCATACCAAAAGGAGGGAAGCCTTAGAAAAGAGAAGGAACTATTGCCCGTGGTGCAAACTCTCTCTCCAAGCCTTCTATTCCTCTGCTCTGCTGGCCGTCATTGTCACGGTTGCAGGTGTGGAGTCGCGTCTGTAGTCTGGTCCCGTAATGACGGCTCTGCTGTCACTCCTTTTGCTATTCAATCTCCTCCTGCCCTCCTGTCTGTGTCTCCCTCTAGCCTCTTCAGTTCCGTTCAACCACTAACTTTGGAAGGTACATTTAAAATGTCACTGTACTTCATGTGGCTAAAACTAAGCTGTCTCTTGATTGGAAACGGACTGGAAGCCTGAGCAGCAAATAACAACGCGTTGCCAATAAGTTGCGTGGAAACCCCGTTCTTGTTTTGGCCAACTGACTAAGGTGGAGACACGTGGGTCGTCTAAGGCCATCTCAGGCAGTCAAGCGCAGCCACGTTAAAGTCGTACAGTCACTTGCTATCGCTACACAGGATTGCCTCCCAGTGCCTGGAGCCCGTTCTTAGAAGTTTTTCCAAGAGTTCTGTTTCTAGGTAATGTGACTAAGTCTCCTCCTTTATGAGTGTCGCCCTGTGGTTATGCTTCAGGAAAGACGCCCTGAGACTCACGCAGAGCTATACTGTGCCATTTCTTTACAAATCCCCCTTGTCAATACTGAGAGTGGTTTGAGATGTTTTTCTCCATCATATTCTAAATGGGGCTTTTTTTCTTGTCTTGCAAGCGGGGAAAGGGACGCACTGCTTTTTTCAAGCTTTGCCTATTGTCAGGAGTTCAAATAACCAAGGAAGAAACTTTTTCCTGCTGACACGGCAAGGCGAGATAAAGAACGTGTAGAGCAGTAAAGTACAGTACTAAAGCTGTTCCACAATTTCCGTCGCTCACTCTTTCCATAACTGCAATAGCTGCAATAGCTGCTACAATTGCACATAATTGCACAATGCAGACTTGCTGTAGAGTTTCCCGGGGAGAAGCTGGGCTGTTCTTTACACGTGCGGTTGCGCTAGCATAGCCTGTGGACGCATCATGTGCACAGGCTGGTATTATGTCAGTTCTCGGACCTTTTGAATGAGTTTGTGTAAGGGAAGGGGAACAGCCTGGCACTGCTCCTGTGATAAAGCAAAAGTGTCCTGTCTCCAGAATTACTCACTTGTGCAAGTGCTCTTTTGGGAAGCTATTTATGTATCTGTTTTAAAAAGTCATCCTTCTGCTACTTAATTTGGTTATTCTGAGTGGGCTGTGGATGTCTTGGAAGAGATCAGCTGGTTACAATACCAAAGGCGCTTCATGTTTTTCCACTGTTCCCTCTTGACCTGGAGGCATAGGGATGGATAGTCCATGTTTGAGGTTACCCTCTATAAAACGGGACAGGCACAACATTTGGCAGTGACATAAAGCACAAAGCAGCAAACTCGGAAACTGTCTGTGAAGACGGCGCTTGCAGGATCAGGGAGCAGTTTGTAAGTTCTTAGAAAGTATTCCAATGCTCTTTCAGAATAAGAAGCTAACCTCATGTGAGAAATTCACTCTGTAGGGAAATTAAAATGCTAAAAAGAAATTGAGTCGGGCTAACAGGTAGCTTTTGCGTTCGCACTTGTGTTGAAGAAGTACCTTATCGGGCTGGCGAGTGAAGGAGTAAAAGCATAAGAGCAAAATTTAAAAAAATCTTGGTGGAGAGGTAGAAGATGTGCAGGCTCAGCAGCTTGTAGAATATGCTATTGACTGTAAAGCATATGAATATTTTCCTAAATTATTTATTGTTATCAGCAGTTGTTTTCTTTCTCTGTAGGAAGGCCATACGTATTTGTGCCTCATCCTTGCAAAACAGGACCTGTTCTTAAAAGGAAAAAAACACCTAGAGAGTTGTTAGAGCGGTACTGTGCTGTCTGTAAAGCAAGCACAGCATACGCTTACTGTTGGTGGTGTTCTCTGCCCTGGAGCTGTGTAGAAAGAGGTTCATTTAGCAGTCACAAACGTGGGGGAATGCCTCCTGCTGGCCATTCATGGCACTCCTGTGCTTAAATCCCAGGCTTAGATCCTAGCTCTCCAGGTTGAGTCCAATCAACCGGGGGGGGGGATTTGTTTTCACCACCAGAAAGCTACTTCTTCACAGAAACATTGCTTAACGTTAGTGACTAATCTTTACTCGTGTTAGCCTCTGACATTTACTAATATTACCCTTTCAGTGACATTCTAGTAGAGCTAGGAAGACTTTGTGCTGTGGCTGACTTGACCAAGCCAAGCATGAGTTTACCTTCGGCTAAAAACCAAGCAGCCTGGGTCCACTAGCATCTTCTCATGGATTTATCAGTCTTGTTAGAAGCGTACACTTGGTACAGTTTAAATTGGACATGGACCGGTATTTATTTTGACAATGATACTTCAAATCTAGTCCCAAGATATTTGAAACCTAGCTATACGGGGTGGGGCGGGGAAAGGTGAAAGTAATTGTTATCACAAAAGAACTCACTACATTAGTGATTGCTTACCTGAGCTGTGGGGGACTAAGAGGCAAGGACTGATTTACAATCGGCATGGCTCTTAAATAGCCTCTGCTGGTTCTGCGTTGTAAGGCCATTGCCTTTTCTTGATGACTTAACGCTTTAATGTTAATTTTTGGAAGTGTCTTAATTTTTTTTTCTCTTCCCCGTTGCAGACCAATCTGAAAAGTCCAATCGTTCTGCCTAATGGGAGAGTTCCTTTCTGGGCAGCTGTGTTAAGCATTCTGGGGGGGGGAGGAGGGGGGATCTTCTTGGTGGTGGTGGTGGTTGTAATTTTTTCCAATGGAGTCTTAGATTAGGTAACTATAACTTGCAATGCTTGCCATCGCATGTAAATCCAGCAAAGTAGTCACAGACAGACCCTGCTATTACTTTGAATGGGAGGACAGGTTGCATTTTGGGGGGGGGGGGTGCCGCCCGAGGAATTCCTGCTGGGATTTAAATCTCGCCGCATGGTTGCGTGAGTGTTCGGTGCACCTATAGGACGGTTATTGCCCAATCTACAGAAGCAAAGCTGCTTTGTAAAAGGGGTTCGAGATTGTCCGAATCGTGGAAGTGTTAGCTTCCTCCCTCTTTACTGCTTTTCCCTTTTCAGAGGAGCTACTTATCCTTCTTTTGTCTGTTCTCTTGTTTCTGTTCCTTTCTTTGTGCCATAACATATCAATATATGTCCACAGTTTGATATATGTAAATAGTTTGATAAATCCGTTTACTTGTTAAGCACTGTATTTGTTAATCAAATCCATTTGTTAATAGTAGGAACGCCTATACCGACACCCCAAATCTGTTGTATCTGTTAGGGCTCAATAAACTGTCTCAGATGCCTAAGAACTGGTTGGGCACTCAGTCATTCCGTGACCTGTCTAGGTCCCTCTCAATGGCAGCCTGCCCCGTTCAGCCCTGGGCCCACATTTCCCTTGTTCCCGCTTCTACTCTTACTGAAACAAGAGCACATCATCTTTATGCTCCTGGCATCCCTTGCAAG
Source organism: Struthio camelus (assembly GCF_040807025.1). Taxonomy (NCBI): domain Eukaryota; kingdom Metazoa; phylum Chordata; class Aves; order Struthioniformes; family Struthionidae; genus Struthio; species Struthio camelus. Next base: position 300,530 of record NW_027182712.1, read on the forward strand.
CATCGAGCCTAGAGGAGCTTTGGCTGTGTCAGAGGAACTGCTTCCCTACTTGCCTGGACAATAGTTCTCAATTCCTCCTTTGCAGCCTCTCCCTGCTTCCCATGGCTGTGTGCTGCCTTTTTGCATTAGAGCTCATGCCTGAGTTCCCTCTTTAGCCACCCTGTCTCCTGAGATGTCTGCTTGGTTTCCTGGGTGCTGTAGAAATAGTCCAACGCTAGGTTTCCAAGGAGCAGAGTCTCATGCACATATAACAGCAAAATTATTTATTTATTTAAATGACGGTAGAGCATAGTAAGAGCTGGAGCTGGGTACCCCAAACAAAGACATTCTGGGGTAATTCTACCCTTGACAGCTTGGTTTCCCTGCCTGCCAGGGAAGGTCTCCTCCAATCTTGTTTCCTGAGTCGGTGCTCGCTCTCCTCCTGATTGGTGTCTGTCTCCTTTGCACAGGTCCTGGCCTACATCCCAGGCTGGTTACCATGTCCTTGTTTCCTACCAGTCCCTTATCTTCCCAAAGCTCAACCACAAGCCAGGTGCATCCCATCTGGTCTCCTGCACTCCACTTGGTCTCCTGGGTAGTGAGTTTTGTATCTGTATTAGCTGGCTTTAATTGCTTTTGCAGTTCCATCATCAGCAATGTCACATCGTCAGCAATTTCTGGAGTTCCTGGACAGTTCGGCCTTGAGGCCTGCAGGCTTCGTCTACTTTAGGCACTTACGCTAAGGAAGAGTCAGGCCGATGCTAAGCTGAAGCTAACTCAGCTACACTTTCCTTCTCTAACAGTGCTGAAGCTAAAGCAGTTGCGATTTCCTTCTCTGACACTGGAACTGGGTATCAGCATGGGCCATTCTGGAGCTTGGAGGCTGCTGGCCTGAAAGACCTGCCAGCTTTCTGGAGCCCTTCAGAGCTGCCTCCCATGGGATTCCTCCACCAGTCCCCCCAGGAGGCCCAAGTCTGCTCCTCTCACATCCACAGTCTGCACTCTGCTGCTCTTCTTCCTCACTCCCCTCAGAAGCACAAGCTCCACTGCCTCATGGCCACTGCAGGCAAGGCTGACACAGCTGATCACATGCCTGCTGGGTTCTTGCTGGTTGGCAAGTTCCAGGTCCAGGTGATTACAATCCCTGGATTTTCCTGGTGAGCATCTTCCTGCTCCCCATTTCAGCCCCTCACCTGCCAAATGAAATAACAAAGACAGACAGTACTTGAACACCCAAAGGACCTGAGACACGCAAATGCGGGACGCGACTCTAGTATCTGTCCAGGTCCCGCACACCTTTCCAGCTTTACTCCTGCAGCAAACTTGGCTTCCACACAAGCCGGGAAATACAAAACCCATCAAAAGCAAAGAAAGGCACGACATGAGCTTTGCTCGCACTCTCCCTCAGCGCCCAACTCTCTTCTCTAAAGCACTACGCCAAAAGGTCTTTACCCAGGGAGGTCAAGGCCTCATCATTGTCCCCACTCCCGGCCCTGTAGAGCTCCTTCTGCCCTTCTTCCAACTCCTTCCGCTCGTCCGCCGAGAAGCTGGCCGCGACAGCTTCCAACGTTGCAAGGGCCTGGCACAAAAATGAAAAACTCGGATGCTGCTGAACAGCAACAACAGCCAGGCTCTTGCTCCAGCTCCACAGCAAGGTTTGCCTCTGCAGGCCTCAACAAGGCAGACATTGCTCCTGGCACCTATCAACATCGTACCGACAGGATGACCCAGCTTCAGGGCTGCCTCCAAAGACTCTCGTTCTACACCAGCTTCCATACTAAGCTCTTCTGCCTTGGCCCTGACAGAGAACCAAAGCAAGCTGCTTCTCCCAACTGTCTCCACTGCATGCCTCCAAAGCAAAGCAATACAATCCGCTCGAGCACCTACAGCGGCAGAGATGCTGCTGCCAGCCACACACAGCCTACCATTAGCCTTGCTCCCTCCCAGAGCGGGAGCTGCAGATGCTGGTGCTGAGCAGGTTCCCACCCACAACCCCACCCCAAAGGCGTAATCCAGACTGGTCACAACTGGGAAAAACAGAAAAAAAGTATGCCGAGATGTCTCAACACATGAAAGCACTAAGCTGCTGCACCCAGCACCATGCACCCCAGCCCCTGGAACCCTGCACTGCGACTCCTCACCCTGGCACTGTGTACTCCAGCACCCCACACCCTGGATCTCAGCACCTGGGACCCTGCACCCAGCACCCACCTCCAGGCACCCGGCAGCCAGCAACGTGCACCTCACCTCAAAGGATCCTGCAGCCAGCACCATGCATCCCAGCACCTGTCACCCTGCACCCAGCAGTGAGCACCCACCTCCCGGTACTCTGCAGCCAGCAATGTGCACACACCTCCCAGCACCCTGCACCCAACACCCAGGCCCTGCCCCCGGAGCCCACCCGCCCCCCAGCACGGCCGCACAGCCCACACAGCCCACACAGCCCACGGTGCTCCCCACCCAGCCCCCGCCCGCCCCGACCCCGGCCCAGGCCCCGACAGCACTCCCCGCAGCCTGGCCCAGCTGCCAGGGCTCCCCTGCACCCAGCCGCCCTCTGAGCTGCACCCTCCAGCCTTCGCCTTCCGCCACCACTCGCCTCTGCCTGCTGCACACACGTCCCGCCAGCACATTGCCCACCATCGCATTTCCCCGCACCTTCAGCATCCTCTTGCAGCCCACCAGCTCTCAGAGGCATGCACAGCTCCGGCGTCCCTCCAGGCCCCCTTCCTCTCCCAACTCCCTGCTTGGCTCAGGGAAGAAAGCATCCTGCTGCCACCACCTCGCGCCGGACTGAAGAGCCCAAAAGCCAAGAGGAGGAAACCAGCGTAGGCAAGCACATGACCAGCACTGAGCCCCGGCAGCAGCTCAGGAGGAAAGAAAACGCACAAGAGGACATGTCTGAGGAGCTTGTCTCTCAACCGGAGCTCCTCGCCACCTCCAGAGTCAATGGCAACAAGGAGGCCCCCCCACAAGACAATTTTGGCTTGGAGGCATCTCCAAGACATCTACTGCAGGACAAATTACCCTCCACATCTGCAGCTGCTGGAGGTGTTGGGAGGCAAAGACAGCCCCACCGCAGAAAAAGGCAGGGGCTGGGGCTGGGCTCCCGCCCGCACAGCTGACACCTCTTTCCCGGGCCGAAGAAGCCAGACTAAGAAGAAAAATACGCTGCTGTCACCATACCTGCTGTGCCGTTTGGGCTGCCATTTTCCTGTTGGTGCGGGTTGTCTTTCCCACTCTTGTGGTGCCCCAAACTCTGTCCCTAAGACTTGTAGAGCACAACACCCGCTCTCCTCCAGCTCCCTTTTCCATGCATTTGGTCTAGGTCAGGAGGGGAAGCAAGCCCCTCATTCTGCACTACAGAGAAACACCTTCAACAGCCCTTAAGAGCAAGCCTGTTGGAAGACCCTGCAATGCCAAACAACTTTTAAGGCGTTCTTGGAGCAGCCGCACAATTTCACCTGTCTCCAGGAATTAGCGGAAAAGCCTGGCGCTATTACACGTTAGCACTAGTGCGCCTCCTCATCAGTGTGAGCACGCTTGGACTTTCTCTCTCCAGAAGGCTTTCCCAGGAACGGGGCTGCTCTCTCCTTGCGCCTTCTGGGACGAACTTAGTCCTGTACAATTGCCGCATAAGAGAGTCTTGACAGAACTAACGAGAGCAGCTATTTGACAAATACTTAGCGGGGGTAAGCCGCCTACATTTCGCGGGCAGCTCCTGTGCTATGGAATTAACGCGTCAGTGTGTCCACAGCAGCTTTGGTTTGGGGGTTCTTCTCATACTGGATTGGGTGTTTTCCATCATTGCCCCAAACGGTACTGCAGTTTGCCATGGAAAAGAGCGGCTCGACTCTAGATCATTCTCCAGGCAAATTCAATTCATTTTGCAATGCTGTAATCAGTCAAACTGCTCGAGCCGGGTGCCTCTTTCGAGGGACCCAGAACAAAAGAAGTCTGAAGAAACTGTCCTCCTTACAGTCTTAGTTCCCCGCCTGCCAGTGAAAGTCTCTTCCAGTCTTCTTTACTGAGTCAGTTAAGTCTCTTTCCTTCGGATCGGTTCATGTCTGCAGCCCAGGACGGTTGCTACGTTGCTGCTTCACAGTGCCTTCACTCGTTGCCGAAGGTTAACCGTTGCTTCTGTTCATTCTGTTCTGGGTCCTTGAGGGCCGCTTCTAGCTGGTTTTGCAGTCCCATCAGCAGCAATGTCTTTCGCATTCACTGCCGGTCAGTCCTGCGGCCTGCAGGCTTCATCTCCGTTAGGCCTAGCGCTCAGCGGGGCTAGAGCTAAATTAGCTCCCGTTTCTAACATAACAGTTATGCTAACTGAGGGACCAGTTTCTAACAGGTTCTACCTTGGCTCTTGGAGCTGCTCTGAGGGAAGGTTCCGGATCTGGAAGGGCAGAGCAATGCTTTTGAAGCCAGCCAGCATTTATGCCAAAGAGAAGCAGGCATAGCCTGAGATGTCTCCAGGAGAGAGATGCTAACAGATTCCTGGCGCGGTGACACTACTTTCATTTGCGGGAGCTCTGTGCAGAGGGAACGGCTCGCTGTGACCGACTGCCCCCGCTCCCCCGCTGCTTTCTTCAAAGCACTCAGTGGCGGTAGCTTCTGTTTGGATGAAGCTGGTCAGGCGAACACTCGCAGGCCTGGCACGGCAGAGCTGCTCCTGCGTGGGGCACGCTTGGAGGGTGCATTTGGCGTTTCCTCGGAGCTTGATAATGGAGAGCCTCACTGGGTAGGCAAGGTAGCACTGGGTAGGCAGGAAAGGTAACTCCCTGCCTGAAGTCCTGGGCTCCATAAATAATCCCTCCTACCTGCTCAGACGTCCAAGGCGGCTGCATGTCATAGTTTGCCTGTGAAACAGAGCAAAAGAGTCACCAGGTCTCTGAACTCTGTCAGGAGGAGCTGTGAGGAGGGGAAATCTCCTGGTTCCTGTGACTGTACAGGAGAGCAGACTTTTATCAGGCATAACCCGCAAGCAATCACCTTCCCTCTAACGTTGCCATTAACTCGGGCCACGGAGGGGCAGCGCAGGCGTTACTCTACCGGGAGAGGGTTAGTGTTCAGGGTTTGCCCTTTCGGTGTCCCGTTAGGGCCTAGTGCGTTTTGGCTAGGGGCTACGGGTTGGCACTCGCCTTTTTGGGGTAGGGATCGGGGGAGGCTTGGGGGAGGGTTCAGCGCTCTGCCTACGGCTGCTGGTAAGTGGTTAGGGCATGGGCTAGCCTTTTGGGTTCGGGCTAGGGCTCAGGGTGAGCCCGGTGTGGCAGGGACTTCAGGGGCGGGATCGGGGGGGGGGCCTGGGGTGAGAGGGAGGCTAAGGGGTTACCAGGTTGGGCTTGGGCTGGGCGGAGAGGGTGTGGGGCTAGGGATTAGAGCAGGGGCTTGGGGGAGGGACTGGGGTCAGGGCAGGGCTTCAGGGTCGGGGTTAGCGGCAGGCAGGGCAGGGCAGGGCAGGGCAGGGGCCTAAGCAAAGGGCTCTCACAGGCCCTGTGCCATGCGCGCCGCCCTCACCGCAGGGCCCCTCACCGCCCCCAGCTCTGCCATCTGCGTGGGCGCAGCTCTCCGGAGGCCGCCCTGCGTGCCCTGGCGCACCTGCCTCTAGCGCTGGTGGGCAGCGTCTGGGGCCGGCGTGCGGAGGCCGGGGCTGGCGTCAGGCTCGGGGCTCGGGGCTGGCACCGAGAGGGCGGGCGGGGAGCGAGCGAGCGAGCGAGCCCCGCGCCTTCCCCGCCACGCTGCCCGGGTCGCCGCCTGCCTGCCAGGCCCCGGCCACCTGCGCGCTGGCTGGCCGAGCAGCAAGCGGTGGGCGGGAGGGGAGGGGCGGGGCGGGGTGGGGCGGGCCGAGCAGCGAGCGGTGGGCGGGAGGGGAGGGGAGGGGCGGGGCGGGGAGCAGCGAGCAGTGGGTGGGAGGGGCGGGGCGGGGTGGGGCGGGCCGAGCAGCAAGCGGTGGGCGGGAGGGGAGGGGAGGGGAGGGGCGGGGCGGGGAGCAGCGAGCAGTGGGTGGGAGGGGCGGGGCGGGGTGGGGCGGGCCGAGCAGCAAGCGGTGGGCGGGAGGGGAGGGGCGGGGCGCCCCAGGAGCGACATGCAGCCCACCCAGTGGCGCTGCCGCCCGGGCCAAGGGCTGGTGCTGCTGGGCCGGCGGGGCCCGGGGGCCCGGGGCCCGCGGGCAGCGGCAGGGGTGCCTGCTCCGGGGCCGCGCGGGGTGGCGCCCGGCTGCGCTGGCCCGGTGCCGGCCCTGGCACGGGCCGCCTGCCCCCGCGCCCCCGCGCTAGGCCGCGGCACAGCCCACCTGTGCCCGGTGGGCCCCACTTTGCTCCATCCCTTCCCCAGTTCGGTGTGTCTGGTGCCTTTGCCTTGGCTGCCGTGGCCACGCGTGGTTGTGTCGCCGGGACTGCCTGCGTGCCAGTGGCCCTGCGCCCCAAAGTGCCCCCTCGCTAGCCAGCTGGGCCTGACTGGATTTCCCTTTGCCTTATGCAGTTGCTCGACATCTTTTTTTTTCTTTTTCTTTTCCCTTTAGCCTCGCTTCCTCCACCCAGCCCCAGTGAAGCACAAGCAGCTTCTGATCAGACGTGCTGACACTTGACCTGCCCGAGCAGCAGAGTGGCTTGCTGCTCGCACTCCTGCCACGCGCTCCCACGGCACCCCATTCGGGCCTTAGCTCCTGCCAGGCCTGGGGCGCCAGCGGGAGCTCTGCTACCCATCGGCATTACCGGCACCTTTGGAAAAAAGCACGCCTAATGGAAGCGAACGGGGGAAAAAAGTTGCTTCTTTGCGTGGTAAAATTCCGTACAGAAGTCTGAAGTACCGCTAAGGACTGGCTTTTGTTTTGATGGTCATTTTATTGTTTTGAGAATCAAAACAAGCTTTTCAAGCTTGGCTTGGCAATGTTATTGTTTTGAGCATGGCGATCTGTTGCTTTTGGTGGTAAGTTGCAGTGCTGGCGGCAAGGTTAGTCAGAGTCCTGAAGGCTCCCGCCAGCAAGCTCGGCATCGGAAAGGCAAGAGGCAGCAGGGTCACTCCCTGTCATGACATTCAGCCCAAGCCCATCTGCTCAGCGGTTTGCTTTTCTAGAAAGCAAAGACCCGAGCCTGCGCACAGCTTGACGTGCGCCGTGACTCCGGCACTGAACGGGCTCGAGAGGAAGGCGGCCAAAAGCCTTCGAGGAAAACCGACTGCCTTTCAGGTCCGGGCTAAGGTGGGTGTTCTGCGCAGAAGAGCAGGACACAGCTACCTGCTTTCCTGGCACCCGCTAGACCTTAGGCACGTGCAATGTGGTGGCAGTCCTGCCTTCTTTCCCAGCAGCCCTTCAAAAACGGAAACAAGCAAGCAAGCAAATCACAGACGCTTGTTGTTGTTGTTTTTAATCAAGGCAGAATATTTGGCAGCTAGGGCCTACTGGACAGCTTTCCGCTGGCAAGCATTCCGAAAGTATTGCAAAGCATAGTCTCTGCTTGAATAAAAAGGAATCCCGCCACCTTCCTGGGGCCCCTTCCCTTCCATCTCCCCGTGGGATGGGGTGGAGCTCTGTTGGTTGCTTTCACCTGCACGGGAAGGCTGCCCGTCCCCGTGGCGTTGTCTGCCGCCACGGGTTCTGGCTTGCTCACGTACAAAGCTGTCTGCAGGAAGGGATTCTTCCTTCTCCTCCCGTGTGTGCTTCTGGAAACGAGGATCTGAGCGTTCCAAGAAGCTCTCCAGCTTCTTGAGGGGGGTCTCCTCTTTTCCTGACGCTTGCCATTGTCCACGGGGAGCTCAGAGAAATCCAAGTCCTACTGTCTGAAGGAAACAGGCAAGTTAAGAACAGAAAAAACAGGGGTGGCACTTGATGCCTCTACGGGACTGTCTTGTATCATACATTTCTACTGCAGGGGCTGATGTGCAGCGCATCAGCTGCCCTGCGGTTAATTTCCGTATGTCTGCCTTACTAGGAAGCGTAAACCCTGAGAGGTCGAGCGGGCATTAGGTCCTGGCTTGTAGACAAATCGTTAATCAAGGCTAGTTCCGGAATACGAGCACCTGAAAACAGTCACTCTCGTAGCCTTCCCAAGAACTGTGCGCAGATGGCATTCTGACCATGTGGTCCTGATCTAAAGGTTTAACGCAAGTCGGCAGTATCTTCCCTAGCCTCTCTGGATCAAGCTGTCAACGCGACCCCCAGAGAGGGGGGATCCCCCTCCTCCCCTAAAGAGCTTGGAAGGAATAACAGGGCAGGCAAGAGAGACAGCCCCAAGAGAACGAGGAACAAATTGCTCGTTTTGCTG